>NC_088913.1:41301477-41608863 GCF_963576675.1 Euphorbia lathyris | reverse complement strand
TGTGTTTTTATATGAATAGTTCCCATTGCAGATGACACAACAAAAGTGGTAGCATCCTGTGACACAGTCAATGATGATCTAGCTCTATCAACATGTCTAGGAAGTATATAATCTTTCATGATTGTGGATGATTTAATGTATTATATTTTATGGCGTTATCGTGATGAAATATGGTTATGTTTCAGGGGATGTTGAAAATTTGAACCAACCTTATGTGATAAATGTTCAAGCAAGCAGTGAGCTAGTAGAGAAGCAAGAGTTGCCTTTCACAAAGAGCACATCTCTTTGGCAGCACGTTGATTCGCTAGAAGTTTTCAAATGGCTGCCACAAAATCCACATTTTAGTCCTTTGTTGGAAGAGAACGAGATAACCCGTGAAGGATTTGCGATTGGTAGTATGTTGAATTTTGCTGGTTTGGTGGGGAAGGTGTCGAAGTTGAAAATTGAGACGCCTAGAAGTGTTTTTGACAGGTATTTGGAAGCTCTTAGAAAGTTTGAAATGCATGGATTTGATGTTAAGGAAGTGGTAGAGCGAATTAACAAGATGTTGTCTATCAAAATTAGGGAAGAAGAGATGACTAATGAATCAAAAAGTTCAAATAGTAAGCTTGCAGTGTGTGTTAGTGAGCAAGAAAAATTGGAGGAAGAAATGAATGCAATTCAGAAAAGGATTAGGGAGTTAGAAGAGCAACGTGCAAAGGAAGTCGAGGAGAGGGTGACGATAGATTCTAAAATTAATCTTCTACAAAAGAAAGTGGATAGAATGAAGGAAGAATTGTTGAATATGGAGCTAGATTTTGAACGTAAAGCTGGTGCGCCTTGGTAGCGTAGTTAAAAGCCAACCAGTAATTTGTAAGAGAATGGTAGTTTGGTTTAGTTTAGTTTTGGGAAATAGTGTGTGTTGTAGCTCTCCATTTTGTATCTGAAAAAAACAATAATGAGAAATCGATTTGTAACTCCTAATTTGGAGGGATAAAAGAGAGATGGAAATTTCCCTTTAAAATATCAGTTAATGAGGCAGAGGATATGCGTTTGAAGGATCTGTTTCATTTCATTGCAGATTCTTGTTAACATCCCAAATTAAAAAGTTTTAAATCCAACTTTTACAGGAAATCTCTTTTCCACAAAATATTGTGTTCATAGCTTTCGAAGGATGATTAGTAAAGGAAAGGTTTGAAAGGGCTGATAGGGAAGGCTTAAAAAACCATTTTATAATATCATCATTCATCAATTTGTAGGTATAATATCATGACAATCTATTTGAGATGTATGGACAAAATTGAATAAAATTATAAAATTAATTAAAATACAACACACATCTCCCGTCATGAATAGTTATAAGTTGGTTGTTTTTAGTAAGTTTGAGTGAAATAAAAAACCGAAATATGGTTAATTTGAGATGTAATCCCAAATCAGAAACATGTAGAATCGTGTGAATCTTCTAAAACACAAATGAAATATTATGAATGTGTGTCATTGGTAACAATACTACACACATACTACCTTTTCTTCTACTCATTTTTAATCAATGATTTATGCTTTGAGTTCATGTTTTTTAAAGGTAAAGTATCATTTTTTCTTTTGGGTAGGGTTTTTTGAATAATTGGTTGAAAGCATCTATGAAGCATGTTCATATATCACTTATATATATATATATGGAAAAGTTCTCAATTGTAAGTCTCCACCCATGGGGACTAATATATTTTAAATAGGTGACCTGTTGTAGCAGGTTACCAAGTTACCTAAATGCATATTTCTCTCTCCATGATAAATACTATTACGTTTTTTAATAAAGGCTATTACGTTTTTTAATAAAGGTTTCTCTCACCACAATAAATTCTTCTTCTTCACCATCCATCGACACCTATGGTGTCTGGTTCTATACTAATTTGTGTATTAATCTTACTCATGGATACTAAATCCATATCTTTCTTTACGGTCTTTTTATGTTAATTTTTCTGATTGATTCGAGATCCATATCGTTATAATAAATACATATCCTTCTTGTTAATTTTTTCTGGCTGATTCGAAATCTATAACGTTAACACCTCTGATTCGAAATATAATACATGGAAGGTATTTCGATTTCCTTTGATCTTTATCATTGATTCATAAATCGATTTTGGTTTCTGATTTCGACCACCATTTTTATTTCTGATTTCATTCAAGTTCATGAAGCTGAAGATATGCTTATAGATTTAAGTTGATTTATATAATTCTGTATTCGGTTAATTTCTGATTTGGGATATACAATTAGAATTGGAAATTTGGGATTGAAGTATGATAAAAAAGATGTCTACATGGAAGTGATAAAACTATGGGTATATAAAGGTGTTGATGCTTCAATTATGAAAACTGCAACAATTTGTAACGAGGAATATGATCAAGAAGACGTATACATATTTTGTAGAAATTTGAAACATAAGTATGAAGAAGATGTCTTCTTATGCAATATATATCAGAATCGTATATAACTATTAATAAAATCTATACTATTTTAACGATGTAATCTCTTTATGTAATATGTCTCACTCAATTGTTCACAATTCTTTCTGATTTGAGTATGAGTTGCAAATTGTTTAATTAAATGAAAGATATCCTTTTTTTTGTATTGTTTTTTTAAGTTACTAAAATAATTTTGCAGAAATTTGAAACATAAGTATGAAGAAGATGTCCTCTTATTCAATATATATCAGAATCGTATAACTATTAATAAAATCTATACTATTTTAACGATGTAATCTCTTTATGTAATGTCTCACTCAATTGTTCACAATTCTTTCTGATTTGAGTATGAGTTGCAAATTGTTTAATTAAATGAAAGATATCCTTTTTTTTTGTATTGTTTTTTTAAGTTACTAAAAAAATAACAACCATGAGATATAACATTGTTAAATTATGTTGTAACTAATATTAAATGAGCAATGAAAAGGTACAACAAGTAAAGATTGACATTTGATGAACTAATCAATATTGCTATCAGAGTTCTCTTCCAAATCGTCTTCCTTAAATTTATGACAATTCCTTGAATCATGACCAGTCCGACCACACGTTTTACAATGGTTAGGAGTATTTCTTTTTCTTTTGGTCTGACCTTTGTTATGGGGTTTTGCTGAAGAAGCAACCTGCTTTGATTTCAGCGTACTAGCCACGGTAGGTCGACCCTTTGTTTTGCTAACACTGGAGTCCAAAATAGGATCATGAAACGTTCCTTCAGCATTTTGACGATGTTGGCTCTTGTCCTCTGGGGGGTATTTGGACAATTCCACATTCAAATCAGATATAACTTGCATAGCCATTTGAAAAGATTTGTCTGATCTTGAAGCAAGGTATGAAGTTATACCACAATTCTTTAAAAGTGATCCGTACCTCAAATTTCTAGCTGATTCTGGATGAGGGTACTTTCTTTCAGCATGGTTGGTTAAATAATCAAAATGTTTAGCATCTTTCAGCCAACGACGATTAACCAAACAATCAGGAAAATTCAGTATCTCCAAATTCTTCATAGAAGCAAAAATATGTCTGCATGGAATTCCTTTCGTCTCAAATGAATAGCAATCGCATTGAATTGTTGCTCGATCATCGGAAAGCGTAACCGTGCGCTTTGCCCCTTTACCCCCGAATGGTTTTACCTTACAAACAGCTTGATTCTCCTCACGGTCTATGATGGTAATATATTTTTCTGAGCATTGCATCTCCCGCTTTATCCTTTAATAGATTTCCCTCATGAAAATTGAAGAAACATCATCCTCCACACTTGACATCGAAGTTTGGTTGGGCAATGTTTCAGTCATATTGGTTCTATAGTGCTCTTCCATCTCGTTGAAGTGTAACATTGACAGAGAAATCTCAAAGTGTTTGAAAAACTTCCACAATGATACTCTGTTATCCAAGTCTTTTTTCAACAAAGAATTCATTAACTCGCATCGGCCCGTAGCTTTTGCACTGCCAAAATAATGACCACGAAGAAAAGTGTCTGCCCACTGCTTTCTAGTTGCATATTGTGCCTCTATCCATGCATTGCCTTCCAAATTGTATTCTTCTACCATCTCATTCCATTTAATCTCTCATTCGGCCTCTTCGTAGTATCTAGTGTGTTACAAAAAAATATAAACGACGTAATCAGTATTGAAATCAGTAATGAAATTAGTATCTAAGGGATCGTAAACTTAAAACTATAAATATAATTTTTTACCTGAAAATAAACTTTCTAAAATCTGTATTGAAACCTGAGGCTTTAATATGTGCAACTGCATTTTTCAATATGTGCCACGAGCAAATACGACGTGGAATTCCCGGCATTATAGCTTCTAGTGCTTTACTCATTGATCTGCAACCGTCCGTTAGCACTGTTTTCGGCATCTTGCCATCCATACACCCTACAAATATTTCCAATAGCTAAACATAATTTTCTGTTGTCTCATCTTGGAGGAGTGCAGCTCCAAACACATATGTCTTGTCATGATTGTTTGATCCAAGTAGAATAACCAATGGTTTTCCGTACTTGTAAGGAGTATTATGAATCAGATACAAAGAAGAGATCCAATAATAAAAACTTATTAGATTTTATTGTAACTAAAAAAGGGATTATGAAAACATACTTATTAGTCTTGTAAGTAGCATCAAAAGACAAACAATCGCCAAACAATTTGTAATTAATTTGGCAACTCCGGTTAGACCAGAATAAATTTCTTAGTCGTCTATCCTCATCTACCTCAAACTTGTAGAAAAACTTATCATCTGCTCCTTTTTTCGATTCAAGTAAACACATCGCTCTATTTGTGTCGGTATCATCCAAATTTGAATTATCTTTTGCAATTGCCCTGTACAGGTCTTTTTTCAGGAATCCTATATCTTTCCAATTACCATTAACTTCTACAAAGTAATTGTAACATTGAAATGTATTAATTCCAGCTCTCTTCATTGAAAATGCTTGCTCCTTAGTAGGATCGTCGATTTTTCTGTGAGACCTCAGAAATATTTTTTCGCTCGATATTGCTAGTTTGTGTGTATGGCTGCTATTGAAGCATTTAACTATCCAATTTTTATTTTCTTTATCGATATTAATTCTGAATTCCACTGCACACATCGTTCTTGTTACAGGACGTACTTCCCGAGTCCTATTTTCTATATTACAATATTTTGTTTCTCGTTTACCTTCGCATGAGCAAACCCAGCTTCTAACAACTATATCATTGTTTTTGTCTTTCCTTTTTAACTTTTTCCTAACACTAAACCCCACCAGCTTTGCATATAACGTATACAAAGACTCAGCTTGTTCAACACTTACAAGTCTCTTGTTATCGAAGTCTGATAACTATATATTCATTGGATCTTTGTCGATTTCCAGAAAAATGAGTAGGCTGTTCCACTCTTCAATATCTGGTTGGATCCATTTTCCGTCCGCCCCTGTTTCGACAATCAACTCATCTTCGTTAACCTCGATTGTCTCTTCCTTATGCCTTCCATTAGCACTATTTTGGACATTTTCGTCTTCATAATCAACAGGCTGTTTTGAGCTCTTCATATCCTTTCAACAATGGTATTTGAAATGAAATTTGTTGATAAAATGTTTACAGTAATCCAATTTAGCGTTTGTGTTTATTTTAAATTCAAATTTTCGCGAGCCCCAATGATATTAATGGACAGTTGTGTCGATATTAATTACATATTATAACCCCCCAAAACACCTCTAATATTAGTATATGTAGAATGCTTTCAATGATTTGAATTGGATGTTGGTTTGAGTTGTTTTAATTAAAAGAGAGAGGTTGGGGTTTCGAACCCCATGAATCTCATTTTATTTTTTGAGTCATTTATATTTATTTGAACGTCCATTTTTAAAAAGAATATGAAATATTAATCCCTCCATTTGGTATTATATGACGTTTTAGAAATATTAATTTGTGCTTTTTTATATGTCGTTTTGTATTAAAAAGATGACTTTTTATAACGATTTCTCTAATTTACCCCCTATATGAAAATAAACTTAATTAAGATATACAAATTAATGTGGGTAAATTATTAATGTTATTAGTCTCACTAATATTTCATTAACATATTAAAAAGAACGGAGCGAGTCGTTACAATGTTTATGTTAAATATTTTTGATTTTCAAATAAGTATATTTATTTTAACATAATTGAATTATTTAAGTAGTGGGGAAATAAGACTTGGCAATTTGTGATGCATTAAGAATAAATAGTAACAAAAAAAACATATATCAAAACGATTCCAATGATACATACAATAAAGTAATTCGCACGTTGTAATTCATGCGCAATAGCTTCCAAAAAAACACAATAACAATTGTAATTTAAATAAACGATTGTACTTTTCTAATAGTTTGGTTTTCCTCTTATTATAGTCCGACTTTGCAATCCACCAAGCTATTCGACATCTTTCTTTATTAGAGTTGAACTACAAAACAAACGGAAGAAAAATATAATTAATAAAGTGTAGTGTATTAAAAAAAACTGAATTCTCAATGACTATTATAAATATTACCTGAAAAGTACTTGAATCAACCTGACAATGATTGATCATAAATAAAATCACAAAAACTCTACAGTCGAAATCATTTGGTTGTCTATGAACATTTTTTCCACGGACAATTGTAAAGCTAGCGAAGTTGTAATTTGCGGGTTTGCTTTTTAGTTGTTCCTTAAAGCCCATGTCTAAAGCGCGTAACTACATTTATTCATATACATTATTTCATAAGAAGATAATAATTGTTTTTTGAACTGAAGTAGTATTAAAAATTAAATAAAACTTACAATTTCAACAATCAATGTCTTATGAAAATATTGGTGTGTCGGGAAGATCCAACAAGTCCCAAACTTCTACTACTCCCTTGTCCATCACAATCCGGGCTAGAATGAAGTGCTTTTTTTTATGTAAAATAGGGATATAAATCTGAAAGACGTCTTCGACATTAGAATTTATATAAGAATTATATACAAAATTTGAACTTATATCTATCTAGATGCTTACTTCATTGCAATCATGAAGTATACCCATGTAGCGTTCGAAATATCTCATACATTCCCAAGATTTGGACAATGATAGATTATGATGAGGCAAGTGCTCTTTTTGTGTTTGGAGAAATATTAAAGGTTGGTACCAACAATGGCATATAAGTGTATCAAAACAAAAATAATAATAAAAAAGCCTACCATAATTCTTGCTGGTAGATACCAGTTTATTTTACCACCATTTTCTGCGGTTGACCTTGCATGGTCCGTCAATATTGATGACACCATTGTAACAACCTGTTAATATGTAAAAAGATCAACATTATATCTTGTATGCAATATTTTAGATATTTATTTACAAATAATACCTCAACTTCCAATTCTTCATTTGGTCCGAGAAAACGAAAATCATACCGACTTAGTGAACAAATATCGGCTTGAGCTATAATTTTGCTGTATTAGATGAAATTCAAACTTTTTTAGAAAACCATAACAACTCCAATTATTAATGTAAAAAGAAATTGCAAAAAGAGTTTTAAAAGTATACCTGGAACTTGCATTTGAGAAAATGTATTCCAATAAAGGTATTTCTTTAGGAGATGTTTTTTGTTTTAACTTAAAATCTGAAAATGTCACCACTTTAGGAACTTCTGTCGGAAGTTTGTTGTTTACAGCTTCATTATTAACTCCATCTATTTGAGAAGCACATCTTTTACGGTTACTTGTTGCTTGGATTCGCCTACTCGAAGGTGACACCCTCCTTTCAATTGAACTTTGCCATTTCTTGTCATTACCCATTTTCGAATTCTTACAAATAGGTATGTATAGATTATGTGGATGAATAGGTCTATATCTATATGTTTTGGTATTGTATATAGTTTGATTCCTTGTTATTTTAAAAATAAGAAAGTTTTAATTGTTAAAGTATTGATTGAATAAAAAAATGCACAACTTCCTATATATGAGTTAAATACAACCTTTTTTTAATGTGACTCTTCGTTTTTCTTGGTTACATTTAGGCAAAAAATCGAATAGTATTTGAAAGTTGGTGGTTAATTTCACAATTATGATAAATGGAGTACATCTTTATAAATTTTCACACTTACCAATAAGAAGGCGTCTTCGAATGTATATTTATGGCACCACAGAAGAAAAAAAACGGCACTCATAAAAGTATGTCAGTCAAATTAAAAGATAATATTAGGAAAAAAAAGATTTGATAAACAAGCGACTCGAACATGTGATCTGACATTTCAAGAGAGTATGTATTAACAGCTGAACTGGGAACAATTATTGTTCAAGTTACATTTAAGAAGTATAAGATAAGATACACGAGTACATATAAAACAAAATTAAAACAAAATAATGGAATTAAGTTTAAGATAATATAGTTAGGGTGTGGAGTTCTAACCTTAATTAAGTAATAATCACGATCTCAATACATAAATCCCTAGGGTTTCTCAGCTCGTTAATTGAACGATTATGTTCTGTATTTATTTTCTTAATCCTTTTGTTTAATAATATTTTTTTTATCGTTGAGCTCGCGTAACCTCAGTGTAAGGTGACACCACCCAACGTAACGTATCGTAAAGTATTAATTAAGTAATAATCATGATCTCAATACAAAAGTCCCTAGGGTTTCTCAGCTCATTAATTGAACGATTATGTTATGCATTTATTTTCTCAATCCTTTTGTTTAATAATATGTTTTTATCGTTGAGCTCGCGCAACCTCAGCGTAAGGTGACACCACCCAACGTAACGTATCATAAAGTATTAATTAAGCAATAATCATGATCTCAATACAAAAGTCTCTAGGGTTTCTGAGCTCGTTAAATGAACGATTATGTTCTGTAATTATTTTCTCAATCCTTTTGTTTAATAATATTTTTTTTATCGTTGAACTCGCGTAACCTCAGCGTAAGGTGACGCCACCCGACGTAACGTATCGTAAAGTATTAATTAAGTAATAATCACGATCTCAATACATAAGTCCCTAGGGTTTCTCAGCTCGTTAATTGAACGATTATGTTCTGTATTTATTTTCTCAATCCTTTTGTTTAATAATATTTTTTTTATCGGTGAGCTCGCGTAACCTCAGCGTAAGGGGACACCACCCGAATTAATTAAGTAATAATCATGATCTCAATACAAAAGTCCCTAGGGTTTCTCAGCTCGTTAATTGAATGATTATGTTCTGTAATTATTTTCTCAATCCTTTTGTTTAATAATATTTTTTTATCGTTGAGCTCGCGTAACCTCAGAGTAAGGTGACACCACCCGACGTAACGTATCGTAAAGTATTAATTAAGTAATAATCACGATCTCAATACATAAGTCCCTAGGGTTTCTCAGCTCGTTAATTGAACGATTATGTTCTGTAATTATTTTCTCAATTATTTTGTTTAATAATATTTTTGTCACGTCCGTGTCTAAAATTTATTTCGATATAAATTTTGGAGTATTAATTACTTATGAATTTAAATATATTATTGGTTTAATTTAATGCTTTTTAGTTATCAATTAAAAGTTTTGGGTAGACCATACCTAAGGGCGGTATGACCAGAGTGCACGGTTGGTAGTCCTAACGTTAGGCAAGGCGAGATATGAATGAGATATCTCGATTATTGATATGATTGATGTTGTGATAAGCTACACGGGTGGAATTCGAGGATGGACACATAAATTTTGTATAACGTTTATTTGATTACGAGCTGATTTGCTAAAGCGATTTATCTAATTACGAGTTGGTTCGTTAAAGCAATTTATTTGATTACAAGTTTGTTTGATAAAATGTTTATTTGATTACGAGTTGGTTTGATAAAATGTTTCTTTGATTACGAATTGGTTTGATAAAGCGGTTTATTTGTTTTGATTTAGTTTGATAAAACGGTTATTTAATTTGATTCGTTTTGATAAAATGATTTATATATATAAAGATGATAACAAAGTGGAATATACAATTAAAGTATTAGCGTGTCATTCAACGTGTCAATAAGGTAAAAGGAGTTAATAAGTTAAGAGAACTACCAATTAAGAAAACTACCTAAAATAGGTAGAACTACGTAGCTTTGATTCCCAATTTCAAAATTAAAATATGATTCGGGATACGTAGGAAGCTCGATAGAATTATCGAGTTCGAGCCAAATAATTAATAAAATTTTAGGTAGTCCAGATAAATTCCTATATATTAGAATATAGGTTCGGGTTTCCGGCTGTCTGAAGTTCGTTATCCTATTTTCTCTTCATACCCGATGCCGTTTGGGGTCGGGTGTGACAAATTTTTTATCGTTGAGCTCGCGTAACCTCGGCGTAAGGTGACACCACCCGATGTAACGTATCGTAAATTATTAATTAAGTAATAATCACGATCTCAATACATAAGTCCCTAGGGTTTCTGAGCTCGTTAATTGAATGATTATGTTCTGTAATTATTTTCTCAATCCTTTTGTTTAATAATATTTTTTTATTTTGAGGTCATGAAACCTTATCGTAACCTAACATCGTCGGACGTAACGTACGGTAATGTACTAATTAATTAATAATCATGATCTCAATACAAAAGTCCCTAGGGTTTCTCAGCTTGTTATTTGAACAATTATGTTCTGTAATTATTTTCTCAATTATAATAATTATAATAACAATATATAAATCATTAGGGTTTTATTAACTTATAAATATTTAGATTTCTTTGGCTTAGTCTATAAATTAATTAGTGTGACTAATTGCTCCCTGACCTCAATTTCGAATTCACATTATAAATAAATATATACTACTTGGGGTGCTCTATCATCCAATGGTAAAAACCACACCAAGTAACGGTACTTTGTAAAAAACAAAGTAACCATAGCGCTCGTAAAGAGGAAGATGGAGGGAAACTTAGCAAAAAAATTTGCCAACTTGGGGATTCGAAACACTGACCCAAGGATTCAATAGGAGGTGTTTTACCAACAGATCTATGAACAATTACTATCATGTAACACATCGTAATGTTTATAAAAAGGGAAAAAATCTTCATACATACAATTAGAAATAAATTACATTGATTCAATTACAATTAAGGTTCCATTTTTCTTATTACTAATATTATTATTTCACAGTATCTTATATTAAAAAAGTTGCATACATTTTTGACAATATGGTTGTCCAAATTTAATCAAAATCAATAAACATAGAATTTGCTGAAAAAGGGAATCGAACACGTGGCCATAAGATTCAAGGGGAGTCATTTTACCAACAAGACAAGGAGCTATTTCTATTAATTTTTAACCCCGAGTTGTCTAAGACGATTTATGTCTAGGAACATTTTTTAATTACATTTTTTTTATTCCATATGGTTTCTCAACTCGTTATTTGAATGATTATATTCTGTAATTATTTAATCAATCTTTTGTTTAATAATATTTTCTTTATTTTATTTTGAGGTTATGAAACCTTATCGTAACCTAACACCGTTGGAATTAACATATCGTAATGTGACTAATTAATTAATAATCATGATCTCGATATATAAATCCATAGGGTTTTTCAGCTCGTTATTTGAACGATTATGTTCTATAATTATTTAATCAATCATTTATCTAATAATATATATTTTTTTAATTTGAGGTCATGAAACCTCTTGTAACCTGACGCCGTCGGACATAACGTATCGTAATGTGACTAATTAATTAATAATCATGATCTCGATATATAATTCCATATGGTTTCTCAGCTCGTTATTTGAATGATTATATTCTATAATTATTTAATCAATCTTTTGTTTAATAATATTTTCTTTATTTTATTTTGAGGTCATGAAACCTTATCGTAACCTAACACCGTTGGAATTAACATATCGTAATGTGACTAATTAATTAATAATCATGATCTCGATATATAATTCCATAGGGTTTCTCAACTCGTTATTTGAACGATTATGTTCTAATTATTTAATCAATCATTTATCTAATAATATATATTTTTTTAATTTGAGGTCATGAAACCTTGTTGTAACCTAACGCTGTCGGACTTAACGTATCGTAATGTGACTAATTAATTAATAATCATGATCTCGATATATACTTCCATATGGTTTCTCGGCTCGTTATTTGAATGATTATATTCTGTAATTATTTAATCAATCTTTTGTTTAATAATATTTTTTTATTTTATTTTGAGGTCATGAAACCTTATCGTAACCTAATTATTTAATTGGAATTTAATCACTATTAATGACTAAATAATCAAATGTATATTCCTCCCTCCTCATATTCAATAAAAAAAATTCAAATATATAGTCAAATAGCTAGCATGGTTGGAGGAAAACATAATTGTAGATAAACTAATTATAGTAGTAGTATTTTATTTAGGTTTTCTTAGCTTGGTTTGTTAATCGATTAGTGTTAATATTAATTAATTTCTCACTTACCTCAAATTTCGAATGCATTAATTTCACAAATACATTAAATGCAACTCAGAACGCATCCATATGAAACATGTTCATTAATTAATAAAGGAAGACGTCTTATACTAAAGAGTAAAATGGAAGGAAACTTAGCAAAAAAATTTGCCAACAAGGGAACTCGAAACAGTGACCCAAGGATTCATGAGAAGGTGTTATACCAACAGATCTATGAATAATTACTGTCGTCTAATACAGCGAGCTATATAACAAGGGAAACCTTCATATGTACAATTAGAAATATATTAGATTGATTCAATTGCAATTAAGGTTCTAATCTCTTTTTTTTCTATTAATATTATTATTTCATATGAAAAAAGTTGCATACATCTTTCACATTATGGTTGTTCAAATTTAATTAAAATCATTAATTAGAAAATTTGTTGAAAAGGGGAATTGAATACATGACAATAAGATTCAAGGGGAGTCGCTTTACCAACATGACAATGAGCTATTTCTGTTAATGCTTACACCGAGTTATCTAAGACGATTTATTTCTATATTTTTTTAATTAATTTTTCTTTATTTCATGTGCAATTAAGGTCTTATTGCCTTGCGTAGCCTTAAATAACGTATCGTAACGTGACTAATCAAGTAATAATCACGATCTCAATACATAAGTCCCTAGGGTTTCTCAGCTCGTTAATTGAATGATTATGTTCTGTAATTATATAATTAATCTTTTGTTTAATAATATTTTCTTTAATTTGAGGTCATGAAACCTTATCGTAACCTAACGCCGTCAGACGTAACGCAACATAATATCTAAGTCCGTAAGGTTTCTCAGCTCGTTATTTGAACAATTATGTTCTATATTTATTTAATCAATCCTTTGTTTAATAATATTTTCTTTAATTTGAGTTCATGAAACCTTATTGTAACTTAACGCCATCGGACGTAACGCAACATTATATCTAAGTCCATAGGGTTTCTCAGCTCGTTAATTGAACGATTATGTTCTATATTTATTTAATCAATCATTTATCTAATAATATTTTTTTTTTAATTTTGAGGTCATGAAACCTTATTGTAAACTAACACCGTCGGACTTAACGTATCTTGGTGTGACTAATTAAGTAATAATCACGATCTCCATACAAAAGTCCCTAGGGTTTCTCAGCTCGTTATTTGAATGATTGTGTTATATATTTATTTAATCAATCCTTTGTTTAACAATATTTTCTTTAATTTGAGTTCATGAAACCTTATCGTAACCTAACGTCGTCGGACGTAACGCAACCTTATATCTAAGTCCCTAGGGTTTCTCAGCTCGTTAATTGAACGATTATGTTCTATATTTATTTAATCAATCATTTATCTAATAATATTTTTTTAATTTTGAGGTCATGAAACCTTATTGTAAACTAACACCGTCGGACTAATTAACGTATCTTGGTGTGACTAATTAAGTAATAATCACGATCTCAATACAAAAGTCCCTAGGGTTTCTCAGCTCGTTATTTGAACGATTATGTTCTATATTTATTTAATCAATCATTTATCTAATAATATTTTTTTAATTTTGAGGTCATGAAACCTTATTGTAACCTAACACCGTCGGACTTAACGTATCTTGGTGTGACTAATTAAGTAATAATCACGATCTCAATACAAAAGTCCCTAGGGTTTCTCAGCTCGTTATCTGAACGATTATGTTCTATATTTATTTAATCAATCATTTATCTAATAATATTTTTTTTTAATTTGGAGGTCATGAAACCATATTTTAACCTAACACCGTCGGACTTAACGTATCTTGGTGTGACTAGTAATCACGATCTCCATACAAAAGTCCCTAGGGTTTCTCAGCTCGTTATTTGAACGATTATGTTCTATATTTATTTAATCAATCATTTATCAATTGTATTTTTTTTAATTTTGAGGTCATGAAACCTTATTGTAAACTAACACCGTCGGACTTAATGTATCTTGGTGTGACTAATTAAGTAATAATCACGATCTCAATACAAAAGTCCCTAGGGTTTCTCAGCTCGTTATTTGAACGATTGTGTTCTCTATTTATTTAATCAATCATTTATCTAATAATATTTTTTTTTAATTTTGAGGTCATGAAACCTTATTTTAACCTAACACCGTCGGACGTAATTAATTAATAATCATGATCTCGATATATAATTCCATAGGGTTTCTCAGCTCGTTATTTGAACGATTATGTTCTATGATTATTTAATCATCATTTATCTAATAATATTATTTTTTTGAGGTCCCAGCTCGTTATTTTAACGATTATGTTCTATAATTATTTAATCAATCATTTTTTTAATAATGTTTTTTTTATATATTTTGAGGTCATGAAACCTTATTGTAGCCTAACACCGTCAGACGTAACGTAACATAATAATTATAATAACAATTTATAAATCATAAGGGTTTTATTAACTTATAAATATAAATTAATTGGTGTGACTAATTGCTTCCTTACCTCAATTTCGAATTCACAGTATAGATAAATATATACTATTTGGATTTCAGAAATACATTAAATGCAACATGGATCGCATTTACATGTATAATTGGAAAACTAAAACACATATGAAGGCGTCTTCTAATTGGCGAACGCTTACCATATTAAATTAGCAATGCATTTATTTTAACGTCACATTAATCACATTCATAAATGTCTTTATGTATTTATTGCTATGTTTTATTCACTAGTGTTCTTCTCGTATAAAGTAAGATTGATGGAAACTCAGCCAAAAAAATGAGAATTGACAATTAGGGGACTCGAACCAGGGACCCTAAGGACTTTTAAGAGGCGTTTTACCAATTATTCTATAATTATTTAATCAATCATTTTTTTAATAATTATTTTTTTTCTTTTACCTCACGTAACCTTAGCGTAACCTGACGCCACCTGACGTAACGTACCGTAAAGTATTAATTAAGTAATAATAACGATCTCAATATATTTATGATTATGTCCTGTAATAATTGATTAAACGATTATGTTCTACATTTATTTAATTAAACATTTATGTTCTATATTTACCAATCGTTTTTTGTATCTTTTTATAAAAAAAAATTAATTGGAATTTAATCACAGCGAATGACTAAATAATCAAATAGATGGTAAAATAGCTAGCATAGTTGGAGCAATGTTTTGCCTAAACTAATAATAGTAGTAGTAAATTAATTAGGTTTTGTTATATTATTGGTTTGTTAATCAATTAGTGTTAATAGTAATTAAAAGCTCCATTTTCAAATGTATTGATTTCACAAATACATTAAATGCAATTCGGAACTCATTCATATTAAACGTGCATATTTACGGATATAGGCATACGTCTTCTCGTATATTAGATTGATTCAACTACAATTAAGGTTTCAATAAAAAAAATTGCATACTTGTTCGAATTAAAATAATATTTGTCAAGAAGGGGACTCGAACACATGACCATACATTTCAAGGGGAATTTGCTTTACCAACTGGACAAGGGGCTATTACTGTTAAGATTCACACCGAATTCTTTGAGATTATTGTGTCGTACATATTTAACTACAAAATGGGAACCTTGGTTATGAGGGGAATTGAAGGAGCATGTTCAACTGCTAATATGGAATCAAAGTGGGGACAATGTCACACCCTACCCTAAACGACATCGGGTATGAACGGAATATAGGATAACGAACTTCGAACAACCTGAAACCCAAACCTATATTCTAAAATATAAAAATTTATTCGGACTCTCTAAAAGCTAAACATATTTTCTAATCAATAACGATTCATTTGCACTACCTAAAGTTTTATTTAATTATTTGGCTTGGACTCGATAATTCTATCGAGCTTCCTACGTATCCCGAACATCTTTTAATCTTTTAAATCGGGAATCAAAGCCACGTAGTTCTACTTATTTTAGGTAGTTCTCTTAATTAGGTAGTTCTCTTAACTTATGAACTCATTTTAACTTATTGACACGTTGATTGATTCGCTAATAACTTAATTGTATATTTCACTTTATTACTATATAATTTAATATATATAAATCACTTTATCAAAACGAATCAAATCGAATAACGTTTTATCAAAACGAATCAAATCGAACAACGTTTTATCAAAACGAATCAAATCGAACAACGTTTTATCAAAACGAATCAAATCGAACAACGTTTTATCATAACGAATCAAATCGAATAAACCGCTTTAACAAACCAACTCGTAATCAAATAAATCGCTTACAAACCAACTCGTAATCAAACAAACGTAAAACATTATAATTCAAATCACCAAACATTATCAAAACGTCATACAAAATTTACGTGTGTGTCCATCCTCGAATCCCACCCGTGTAGCTTATCATAACATCAATCATATCAATAATCGAGATATCTCATTCATATCTCGCCTTGCCTAACGTTAGGACTACCAACCGTGCACTCTGGCCATACCGCCCGTAGGTATGGTCTTACAACTACAACTCCTACCCCGGACAATCCTAGATGGAAAAAACCATTTTTCTATCTTTCAAAATATCGCAACACAAAAATCACATTTGGACTTCAATCCAAATCACAAAAATATTAACAACAACCGAATCAGCTTTCTCAATCCAAAAACAATTCGTATAAGATTGTCAAATTCATTTTCTCGACCGAATTTCCAAAATACCACGATAATAAATAATTATTCTTCAACTAATCAAAATCAAAAGTATATAAATATTTTAAATAATATATTTTAAACAATTTAATAAAACGTATTTAAAACCACTTAAATAATTTAAAACTATAACTTATTTTATCTGTCGCCGGAATAGCTATTTTAGACCGAATATACGTACCGTTAGGCTCGTTTATTATCATAAATCTATTTGAACTAATTTTATATTCAAATTCATGTACCAATTTTATATTTAACTTTATACCGACCCTAATTGATAAATATCGGTATTAGTCCTTCTAATTTTATAACTTATTTTAATCCGATAAATTAACGTCACTTAATTATTATATAAAATTAAATTTTAAATCGAACATTTCTATTAGACTATTTATGTTCGTCACCGAAATTGTAATCTGTAGCACTAAACTTGTATCGTTAATTCTGGGGTAAATTTCATCTATGGTGTACAAACTTTACCCTAAATCACACTTTGGTGTACAGACTTCAATTTGTCACACTAATATATACGTACTTAGGGGTGACCTCCCACTGTGGTATATGGCCGGTTAAAATGACTGGTCAACGCTCAGTCAATGCGCCACCTCAGCTTTGACCGGTCAAAAAGTAAAAAAATAATTCAACCACTAATATAAAATTACTGTTATACCTTTTCCTTCTTCCTTTTCCTTTCCTCTCTCCTCTCCCTTTCTCCCTCTAACCTCTCTCTCTTCAAGATTATCTCACCTAATTACCAACCTTTGAGCCTCTTGATCCAATTATTATTCTACCTTTATTTATTTATTATTTCATCATAATTTATTTTTCTGATATTATAGTTCAGATTATTGTTTCGCTCGAAAACCGGGCTGATGAATACTTAGTATTATAGTTCTACCTCTTTTCTCTGCCATTTCCTTAAGCATATCAATAATCTGTAAAGCATAAGTGCTATCAAGACCAGATGTTGGCTCATCAAGAATCAAAACTTTAGGCTCATGTATGACTTCAACTCCGATGGAAACACGCCGGCTTTTGACGATCGGAAATACCTCGAACCCTTTCGTCTCCGACACGAGTGGTGGCTACATGGTGAAGGCCTAGTTCTTAAATCAAGGAGTTGACCCTTGGTTTGAGGTGAGCTTGAGGAAGCCTGAGGCGAAATCTGGCACTAAACATGAGAGTTTCTTCAACTGTAAGAAGAGGGAAGAGAGTATCTTTTTGAGTTACATAACCTGAAATCTTGTTGAATTGAGAATTATGGTTGACTAGAATGGAACCATTTTGGGGAGTGAGTTTTCCAGATAAGACTTCAAGTAAGGATGATTTACCAGCTCCACTTGGACCAACAATGGCAAGGATTTCCCATGGTTTTGCTTTGCAATTTACATCTTTTAGAACATGCTTTACAGATCCTTTTTTATGTTTGAGCAGCAGATAATTTTAAAGAGAGAGAGAGAGAGGTTAGAGAGAGAAAGGGAGAGGAGAAGGGGAGAGGAAAGGAAGAAAAAAGGAGAGGGTATAATAGTAATTTTATATTAGTGGTTGAATTTTTTTTTACTTTTTGACCGGTCAAAGCTGAGGTGGCGCGTTGACTGAGCGTTGACCGATCATCTTAACCGGTCATATACCACAGTGGGAGATCACCTCTAAGTATGTGGCAAATTGAAGTCTGTACACCAAAGTGTGATTTAGGGTAAAGTTTGTACACCATTGATGAAATTTACCCGTTAATTCTGACATTATTGTTTGTTATCGAAATTGTAACATGTAACACTAAACCAATATAATCAATTCCTACCGAAGGTTCAGTTAGACTCGTGACATTACTAGAAATCTATTAATACCGAATTTCACGTTATTAAAGTAGAACTAGTCTAAAATTTATATTCTTATTACTAATTGATAAACGCTAAAACATTAATCGTAAATCTATTAAAATTCGACGAAACTATCAAAACCAAACTTACTTAAAATCATACCTATAATATTTAAAAATAATTTAGATTCAAAATACAGTTACCGAAATGTCGATGCCAGTCACTGAAAATTAATCGATTGACAGCTGATCTGAAACGTCGTCATCGATCACCGATAATTAACCAATTGACAGCTTTTGTAGACTATTCGGAAAAGATTGACACAGTACACCAACATCGCACCACCTCCCAATTTCAGAAATATGAAATTTGAACTTTTAAGTCCTTAAAATCCAATGCTTTATGGATACAATAAAAAAATGAGAATATAATAAAAGCCTAGACTAAAACTTGTATTTGGAATGATATATCCCCTATCAATATCTTTCTTTATATATAAAGATTAAAAAATATGCATGGCCTCCTTTAATTCTATAATTGACAGCTAAGTTTTGTATTAGTCACATAGTTTTGACACCTAATCTTTGGTTTGCCACGTTTAACATACATATATACATTTTTTTTTTATAATATGTAAAATGTAATCAACACTTGAAAGTTAATTTAATATAATAGTGTAAAATTTTATTTCCGGCTCATATATTTGGTAATTGGTAAAATATTCATTTTGATCCTTTTAAGTTATAACTGTTTATAAAACTTACCTAAAACTTTTAATTTACACTTAAAAACATTAAATTGAACCATATAATATATTTCAATTCATAAATAATTAACGTTATCTATTTCGAAAAATAAAATTTTAGACACGGATGTTACAGACGATGTTGAGCATGGCAGAAGACATCCCGAATACGTCGGCACCCCTACGACCAGATAAACAAAACCCAAATGAATAAATAATCAATAACCCGAAAAAGAACATATGAAGAGAGCAAATTAAAAGAAAAGCAAAGATGAAATCAACTTGATACATAAATGTTTGCTCAACTGATGTCTAAACTCCCTACGGTGCAATTATACAAATGAGAAACTATTGCCAACCCAGGAAGGTTAGGCATTAGTTCTTCAAACATTTTTTCTTCTCTTGAAGGTATGTAGGTCTCGCCTAATTCGTGGATTCTCCTCAAGTACTTCAACAGGTTTTTTTTATAGAATACATAATAACACAGAAGAGATTTCCATTTCAGTTATTTATATGCAAATGTTAATGCAGTTGGAGACTCTTCGGTTTCCCATCATTAATGAAAGGAAGATCAAAAAAAAGGCTGCAACTCTTTACGTATAAAATTGGTGGAATAATTGATGATGACCAGTTACATCAGTCATCTCCCATTCTCCATTATTGAATATACTAATAACTTAAACAAGTAATATAGTAGTAACAATTTAACTAGAAGATATGATTACACGATATCCATAATGAATCTATATTCAATAATTCAGACAGATGCATCGTATAAAGACAAAAAAGCATTAAAAGACGTATTCTAGTATTCTTTCGTTTCAAATTTTTAACTTATCATGCATTTATTATACTGCCACTTTAATGGCATAAAATCGACCTTGCATTTATTATTGTATGAAGGAAATCTGAAAAGAATTTTTAGTAGTAGTATAAATAAGCTTGAATCAATGGAAAAAAATACAGTATATCATTGGCTATCAAAGTTTATCAATCATTTATCATTTCATCTTGAAATATAATTCATATTCTATGGATAAGTCTGAAAAGCAGATTGGAAACATTATGGGAGAGAAGGATGATGTTACTGATACCGATGCCACAAAAGCATTGGCTGATTTTTCAAACATGATTACAAGTTTTAGTGATGCATTTGTGGAAGGAGATGCAGATTCAATAATAGACTTCATGCAGGTGATTGCATCTGCCACAAAATTGATGTATGAGTCAGCGGCTAAATATATGAAATCCGAATTGGAAGAGATTGAGGAGTTGAAGGATGAAGTTGAGGAGGCGAAGGAGATGTTGAAGGCTTTGAGGAAGAAGAATAAACAATTGGATCAGTTGAATTAGTCAACTACACATGTTATGTTTGCTTTGTTTAATAATGTTGTTTTGTGAGATATCGTAAACACAGTTTTTATTTTAATGCAAAATAATTTCTTATCTATTGAAGTTTATATTAATAAATGCATTTAAGAGTATATTTTATTTGTAAACTAAAGGAAATAGATTGCCTATATCTAATAAGGGAATATATTACTACGATCTATTTGTTATGCACGGAAATCAAATAACTTGACCATAACTATGATCTATATATTAATAAAAGATATTGCAGCTGTAATTTTTAAGTACAAATTTTTTGTAACTCAAATTTTGGATCATCGAAATATTACTCTATTCAGTACTAATTAAAAAAACATGTTGCGGATTTGCATAAAGATAATGAAAATGTGTTGGTGCTTAAATTGTTAAATTAATTGTGTAGTGAGACAATAAAAATTTATAAATACCTAAAATATCTGTTTCTTCATATTACATCTAAAAACTTGTAATTTTAAAGTACGATTTGCATAAGGATAATGAAAATGTGTTGGTGCTTAAATTGTTAAATTAATTGTGTAGTGAGACAAGTATAATTTGAAAATACCTAAAACATATGTTCTTCATATTATATCTAAAAACTTGTAATTTTAAAGTACATTCTAATTTCGTTATATAATCGGTTTAACGTGAAAAGTTTAATTATATTTAATTAAGATTTATAATAATTAATATTTAATAAAGGATATCGTAGGTGTAATTTTAAGGACTAATTTTTTTTTCGTAGCTCAATTTTTTTTGGATTGTCAAAATATTACTCTACTAAATACTAACTTGGAAATACCTAAAACATGTGTTTCTTCATATTACATCTAAGTAGATAAGTAATCCATTTCGTTATATAATCGGTTTAACATGAAAAGTTTAATTATATTTAATTAATTTAACATAATATAATCCTTAATTTTGACATCAATAATTTAAAGTTACTAAATATAAAAAAAACATAATTTTTCAATAATAATGAGATTGTGATGATAGATAAATTGGAGAAAACCATAGTATTATTGAAAATTAAAAAAGTACTGTGTTAACATAATTAAAACAACAAAATAAAGTAAAAAACAAAAACATCACAGTTTTTCTAAGCTTAAATCCACATGTTCATTATGTGCATCATCAATTAAGGCCTTTGTAGTTTTGCGCTTCTTCACCAATTCCTCCTTCTCATCCATTTTTTACTCAAAATATCCAACCATTGAATCAGAGAGAAATACTAAGGCAGATGAAACAATATTCATGAATTTTAGGATTTCATCCTTGTCTCCACGTTTGAATGCAACTTGTATTCCATTTAGAACACTTTCATAATGAACTCCCGGTGGAGGATCATCACTACCCTCGCTATCTTTGCATGTCTTTCTCTTTTTCCGTGAGGACTCACCTGCCATGTTCCCAAGATTCTCTCCAGACATAGTTATCAATGATTACAACACTTTGATAGTGCTATGTGAAATGGTATGCATGGTAAGAGACTATTTATATAGATTAACACACATTTTCAAATGCACACTATATGTAACTGAAAACTGCTTTTATTTCACGAATACATTGAATCCAATACGATATGTATTTAGTTACATTTACCATACCAACATAATGGCATTTAAAAAGTATTAATACATTGAATACAAAACGGATACATCGAATGAAAAAACGTCTCTGTATTTAAGTGTGATTATGAAGAGACTTTACAAATTAAGTACATTAATTCCGAAATTTTCTATATAAATAGGAGTATGTCATTCTCTCGAAATGTTATACTCGCTCTTAAAATATGGATTTGGTAATACTTTCTGATTCAGTAGATCCTTCTAAAGAGCCTTCCAAGGTGCCTTCCAAAAATGAAGACAATTTCTCTCCATACCTATTTGAGGATGATCCTAATGAAGGAATTTCTCCACTCAAAAAAATAAAAGTAGAAAAGTCTAAAAAAGAATCAGTGGGGCCTTCATCAGGAAATAAGAGAAAGGCTCAGCAAAAGTTGGATGTGAAGGAAGGGAATACATTCAGGAAGCTTAATCTTGGGAAGACTAATGACGGTGTTAATCTGTTGGGTGCTACTCCATTTCTGATAAATGAAATTGAAGATGTTGTTCAAAGGTGTGTCAAGAAACATATGCGTTAACATACAGATCAATTCTTAGCTACAATCAAGACCATCGCCAGATCCTTAAATATTTTGCATGATTCAATGCGTCTTTGTTTGGAGTCGGATTCTGAGGAGATGGAAACTAATGATGATAAGCTGAATAAAGGGAAAGACAAGAAGGAGATGTAGATCCACAAAAGCATTTGATCGTGAAAAATGCTTTAATAAGTTTCATATTCTCAATTATGTGTGTCTTTTCTTAGTGTAAGACATTCAATTTCATTAATATATATGCAACAGTGATTTTCAATATTTTATTTCTTAGTTTCATTATTGGATGATAACTTAATTTTCAAGTAATACCTAAGTTACATATATTTCAATTTGTATTGAAATGATAACAATTGCTAATTTTTACAAAAAATTAACCATTCATGTAATACCGAAGATTAATTCATAAAAAATAAATACATTTAATATCAAATTATAATTTGCAAGTAATACCTGAGTTGAATGAATTATAAATTAATGCATTAAAATAAACTACATATAAACAAGATGTTTAATTAATTAACAAAATAATTTGAATATAAATACCCAATTTGAACGATTAAAAGTGATAATTTTCAAGTAGTAGCTAATTTTGATGCATTCTAAATGAATGCACTTCAAAATAAATTGAAATCGAAAAAAATAAATGAATATGCTTCGTGTATTAAAAAAAATTCAGTATATATTTCGATTACGTAATAAAGTGATAACTAAACACATAAGAAGACGTCTTCTAATTGGCGTACGATTAACATATTACATTAGCAAATGCTAATTATAACAAGATAATTAACCATTTTTTTATAACAAGATATTTTAATTGTTATTTTTTAAGGTAAAGGCTATGCTTACTTTGTGTGTTTTCACCATTGGATTAATTTTATACTCCATCATCCAATGGTGAAAACACACCAAGTAATGGTACTTTGTCAAAAACAAAGTAACCATAGAAGGCACCATTTTTTAATATCAAATGCTAATCCCAAAATAATTTGTAATTTGAAGGCATTAAATATAACGTTATGTCCTATTAAAAAAATGCATTTAAAATAATTTTTAAAACCAATAAAAAAATACCACTGCCTGGTTTCGAACACAGGACCATATGACTTTTACAGTAGTTGCTAACCAGTTGATCTACGAAAAATTACTGATGCAATTGATAATTAATATATTTTATCATGTTTATAGAATAAACTGCAAAAAAATACGAAAAAGACAGCAGTGTTGGGGTCGAACACGGGTTGGCTCGTTTAGAGCACCACACTGACCATTATTGTAGACCATTTTAGTGATACGCTATTCGAATTAAATGATAACACGTTTTCCCAGAGTCAGATTGAAATGATCGTCTTTGCAATTCGAACGCCATACTTTCCGATTGAAATCCTGGAGAAATTCCCAACGACTGAAACCTAACTTCATCACCGGCGACTCGCGTCGATTGTTCCTTTCCACTATACAGATTTTTTTCATCCTTACTTTCTAAAGCTTCAAATTTCAAGCTCCAATGGCTAAAACAAGACAGAGTCACTACACCATAGATGGTCTTTTGCAACCTAAAACACATGTGTTGCCACACAAGTGTTGCAATTTATAGGATTAAATTCGATCATTTGCAACATAGTTTAAAAAGTGTTGCCAAAGATATGTTAAACTAACTTTACTATGGTATTTTGGAACACTATTTATAAAGAGTTGCAAGAGATATGCAAAAAAACTGAAACACTTTATTATGTAGTATGTTTTACATATGAGGAAAAAAGGGATAAGGTGTAAAAATACCCCTAACGTTTACAGCCATGAGCAATTTTACCCGTAACGTCTAAAATGATGCAATTTTACCTATAACATTGGTAGCCAATAGCAATTTTATCTCTCACATTCGCAAGTTTGATCAATTTTAGATATTATTATAAAATACATGCATTATAAGAAAATTGGGTTTTAGTGAGAAAAAAATAACGAGAATAAAACAATATTCTCGATAGAAGCATATTTTCAACAATTTCAATAAGAATACATTATATGTTTTAGTATTAATAGAAAAATAATTTATTTATTAAATTTATTCTCACTAATATCTCTATTTAACAATTTACTAAGGGTTAAGATGTAAAAATACCCCTAAAATTTTGGGCCATGAGCAAATTTTACCCCTAATGTCTAAAATGGTGTAATTTTACCCCTAGCGTTGGAAGCCAAGGGCAATTTTACCCCTAACGTTGATAAATTGGGTCGATTTGAGAAATAATTCATCAAACTGTTTCTCGGTCATGAATCTTGTCATCTACACTTTACACATTCATCATTTTATCAGTAACGAATCACAAACATATGTTAGGATGTCAAAAAAATAAAAAAATAAAATATCTTTTTTTTTTCAAATTAAAAAAAAATTAACCGAATTTATAAATATAATCTCCAATTCTATTATTAAATTACCAAAAACATGAAATCTTTTTTTAGAACGAATTGATATGCAATCGGTGCAAAATAAGGAACAAAAATACTTGTGTTTTATAATAATGTCTGAAATTGATCCAAATTATCAACGTTATGGATAAAATTGCTCTTGGCTACAAAAATTAGGGGTATTTTTGCACATTAACCCATTTACTAAATTTTAGTTTTTATTATTCTCATAGCATTATTTTAGGTTAATATTAATTTGACATTTTTTTTAATCGTAATTGAATCTCTCCAAATAGTTTTCCCCCAAAAGATTTAACTTTCCCGCTTTACTTTTCCCTAATTTTTCGTGGTTCCCTCCATCCGTTCTCATTCCCAATTTTGCACATCACCGCCAAATTCCAAGTTGACACCGATGCCTGTTCTCTTGTCGATAAGCCCTGGCTTGCCCTCTAGCGTCTCAGCCGCATTGGAGCTTCGAGGAACCCGGACTTCTTCATCAACCTACTTGCTCGCGGCTTCCACAATGTCAAAATCATTGACGAGTGGTTTTCAATTTCCTTTCAGGCCCCATTGGTAAGCCTCACAATTCCATCTTTTTCTTTGTTTAACACAATTAGTTTGATAAGAAATTTTTGCATTATGGCTTCGACCTCATATTGAAACCCTCCAATTTTGTCCTGTTACTGTGTATCTGGTGATAATACCGGTTGCCAGAAATTGACACATTTGTTGTTAATTACCAAAGAATTTCTTTGTTTAGGGTTGTATGTGGTGATTTTCCATGATATACTGATGGTTTAATTACATTAGACTAATGGTTTGGATGGTAATTAAGCATACAACCTTTAACTAATTAATTAATTAAAAGTTAAGTTTAAACTTAATAAAGTCAATTTTATGCATTCGGTCTCACACATCTGCTATATGTGCAGCACCCATCTAATTTGCAACTATAAAGATGGTTTACTTGTTATTATATTTGGGTATGTCCCTTCTATGCAAAAATATTTTAATTTTTAGAATTCTTGTAGTTTCTAATAATTAGGTTTGCAAGTAGAAGCTTTTATTTATCCAGAAAAATGCTTCTTAGCCGGGACCAAAGACGGAAGTCTTCTTGTATACTCCATAGAAAATCAACAACTTCGACGAACTGGGGCTCTTCGAACTGTGAAATCTAAAGCTTCTGTAACAGGATAGATCTAAATTGAAGGACCAGAGTTATGTAGTTGACAGATGCTGTTTGCTGGTGTCTCTCTGGTAAGTCTTTTAGTGAGCTTTAGCTCCCTTTGTTCTCTTTGTGCATATTATTGTGCACTCAGCTTAAGCATTGGCTTTGCTCACGTATCTATTGTGTCCTTTTAGTCTTTCTTACTGACATTAGTAGACCTCTAGACATTAGGTATCAAAAAGTTTTATAAGATATAGTTTATTTCCTTGGAACCTTTGCAAACTTCCTATTCTTTTCTGAACTTCTTCGTTTTGGAAACGTTTTGGGCGGCCCGGTGCACTAAGTGTCCCCGCTAAGCGAGGGTCCGGGGAACAAACTTCATGTTCGTCGTTGTTATGAGGTATCCCTTTAAAGTTCCAACTACAAATACCATATATGTGATACATATTTAAAATAATGTGTTCAATTTTGTCCCCTTTACATTTCTTTCTAATTTCCCAGCGCATATCTCAATACCTTCATTTTCACATCTACCTGGGAACTTCTACAACCCAATCTTCACCACCACAATTTCCATACATTAATTAATTTAGCTTAACGTTTTTGTCATTTGTTACTATTAGTTGGTTGGAGGTTGTTCAAGTACTCTTTGAGTAGTTCATTTCCCAAAAACTCTACTGCATACATTAGGTCTCAAAATACTTATTTTTATTCATAAAACATAACTAGAATTTGCAAAATTCTACATTTTAAAGTGATTGTATATGTCCTGATCACAATTTACTGATTGAATCAAGAGTCTTTGATTATTTGAATATTTCTTTAGCATTTTGACAGCCCCAACTTAGACAAGTTTATAGTTCCTCATCTGGAACCTTATTATTATAAGGCCACTTGTAAGCCATGTTTCTAGGTGAGTATGAATTGGAAGCATCATTATCCAATATTCAGTCTGATAGAAGAGTAGTTCATGTGAGTCCTAGCATCTCTCGAACTTTCTTTAGCTCGTATTTCAGTGTGCAAACTTCTTTGTCGAGCCTAATTTTTTCGACTAATACATTACCTAGCTCTTGTTGGATGTATTTGTAGTCATGCTCTTTAGCTTCAGTTTTTTGTCTGACCCTTCTGTTCCGATACCAGATTGCTACTTGTCTTGGTATAACTCTTAGTCATCGTGCAAGCTCGAGCTTGAACTCTAACTTTAGCTTCTACTTGGAACAGAAACTTGCTTCCAATATCCTAAGTTGGTCTCTGCCAAGCCTTTTCTTGTTGGGTTTGAGAGAACGTTTATTTATTGTCTATGATTGGTTGAAACCAGAATTCATATTTTGAATTTTTTTAGCTGAAACTCTTTTGTATTGTAGATAAAGAAACTAGAGAATTTAGTACTCTCTTATAGAGATGTGAGGTGGGTTTTTCGGTTTGGTTGATTTGGTCTTACAAGTGCAAGTACATGTCAAATTTTGGTGATAGAGTCAAGAAAGCAAGGCTATTCTTCAGCATTCATTTCTTGTTGACCTTATTCATATATTCATGTATTTGTTATGGCACTAGGTAATGTGAAGTGCCTATGGGTGATTTTAGTGGCTGAGATGTTAGAAATAAATAAGCTCTTTCTTAGAGGAAATAAATAAAATCATATGTTATTAAAAATGTATATTGCTTAATAGTATTTTAAAACATCAATGTGTTGTTACCTGTCTCACATTGATCTATATGCTAGTTGTATTATAAAAATGTATATATGCTAGTTGATCTATATGCTGTTACAACTTAGGCTACTCTTTTATGTTACACACTTATGGCTTTCT
Source organism: Euphorbia lathyris (assembly GCF_963576675.1). Taxonomy (NCBI): domain Eukaryota; kingdom Viridiplantae; phylum Streptophyta; class Magnoliopsida; order Malpighiales; family Euphorbiaceae; genus Euphorbia; species Euphorbia lathyris. The sequence continues at coordinate 41,580,341 of NC_088913.1, read as the reverse complement.
ATCAACTAGTTTTCATCCTATATCTGAAAAATGGACTCTTGTGCTAAAAAGTTCAGCACATCTCCTAAATGAAATGAAGGAAAAATGGTTGTCTGATGACTATTATATAACCAATAAATATTCTTTAGCTAGAACTTATTTATTAAGTGAACAATGTATGAACTAGCCAGAGTCCAGCTCAATTTGCTTGCAGCCCTGAAATGTCTGATTAAGCACTAAAGCAATAAATTGGTTTAATTTGGTTTTCTCTACAGTTATGTTTTATTACTTGACTTTTGATGTGCGAATTTTATTTCTGGAGCCTGAGAAATAAAAGGCAATTTGACAATGGAAATGTATGAGAATGATATGCAAACAAATAGAGGTTTTTTAGGAGCTTGAGATATAGTGGCAATGATCTAAAAACCCAATCCTTTTAGAACTGTAGTTGCTGGATTCTGGCTGCTTTTAATGCTGACTGCTTTATTAAGCACAGTGTCATAAGTTAAGAGATGACTTATTAGATTCATATTCCAACCTAGTGGACATGCAGGAATAGAAGGAGAGTGCTATTCTTTCCTCTTCTGCGCTACTTCTAGAGGATACTTTATTTATATCTAAAGTTTGTGACAACATATGCTTTTTTCATTAGAAGAAAACTGATTCTACTGCTCCATAACAGGGAAGCAATTGGGAAAATCCTTGCAAGAGGTCATAGCCGTGTTCCAGTTTATTCTGGAAGCCCAAAAAACATTATTGGGCTCCTTCTGGTAGGTGTGGAATAAAAACTCTAGTTTCTAATGATAAACAACTGATTCAGTAGTTTGTGACATTTTTTCCCCAAAAATCTTGCTTTGGATGAAATTCAGGTGAAAAGTTTGCTTACTGTGCGGGCAGAATCTGACACTCCAATCAGTGCAGTTTCCATCCAGAGGATTCCAAGGTGTGTGCTAGAATATTTTTCCTTATCTTTTTATGTTTCATTGATATCTGATACATGAATGTGCTAGGGTTCCATCAGACATGCCTTTGTATGATATCCTTAATGAGTTTCAGAAGGGAAGCAGTTGGCAGCTGTGATCAAGGTGCATGTAATGAACAAGACTTTGCAGCCTGTCAATGGAGAGAAATTCAAGGAAAACAAATTAACAAATCGGGATTATCAGTTAAATGCACCTTTGCTAGTGAAGCATGACAATAATTCAGAAAGTGTCCTAATTGATGTGGAGAAAACTGCAAGGTCTATCACCAAGCAAAAGCAAACACCTGAACATAATGGTTCAACTACTAAAAGCACTCGTTCAACAGAAGATATTGAAAATGGAGAAGTCATTGGTATTATCACACTTGAGGATGTTTTTGAAGAACTTCTGCAAGTAAGTGCATTACAACCGTTATCACTTGATTTTGCTGACCTTTGGCAACTGTGGCCCTAACTCATAGAAATATGCCACTTCCAGCCGTTCTAAGTTGAGCCATCTAAGATCCAACGTTGATAATGAGACCATTTTAGCAATATGAAGTTGTCATATTATGTGTCGTTACATAATATTCTCTATTGAAATGCAGGAGGAAATTATTGACGAGACAGATGTATATATCGATGTGCATAAAAGGTACCATTGGGTTGTAGTTTCCTGCGTTAATTTCGCATTCTATGATATGTGTTCTCGCGCTTAAATGCTTTTTATATGATATGTGAATTGCACTAGTTGAATTATTGGTATATGTGTGTTATTGCTGAAATAGTTGAATTACTGCTGAATTTGTTGAATTATTGTTACTTGTCAAATTACACATCTAACTCATTTTTTTATAGTCAACAATTGAAGACATTCATTCGTCTGGAGTAAACAGTGAGAGTGTTAAGCAGCTTATTTATGGTGACATATCATATGGATCCTTTTGGCTTATTGGTAGGCGTGCATTACTTAAGAAATTGAAGGAACAATCAACTGAAAATGTTTCTAATACCTATGGAGAGGAATTAACAAAGATAAAAAAACCAATTGCAAGGAGAAATGTAGGAGAAAGTGATCCAAATTGAAGGAGCAGGGGAGGAGGAGAAAATGAAACAATAAGTGGATCAAAAGGTGAGGAAGAGTTTGGCAGTGATCATAAAGTTAATCCCGATCTCAACATCGATATTGAGGATATATATGGTGGTATTTCAAATGAAAACGAGAAAGCTACTAAGTTTGAAGGATATGTTAATTACATTATGACTTTATTATATTTTTTTATTATGTGTTTTGGATCATTTGAAATAAAATTTTATTGCTAACATATTGACCTATTATGGATTTATAATTGCAATGAAGGATTTATTATGCTATTATTTAATTTTTCTTTTATTTTTTTTGTTTTGCATATATTCTGGTTTAGATTAAAAAATTGTTAAATTTTCAAAGAAAAAGTGTTGCTATGTTCATAAGATAAAAGAGTTGTTTAAAAAGTGTTAAATTAAAAAATGTTGCAAATTATATACGAAAGTGTTGCTTAATATAAAAATGTTAAATTAAAAAGTGTTGCAACATATATAAAAAGAGTTGCATCAAAAAAATAATGTTGCATAAAACCTGTTGCAAGAAAGTTTAAAAGTGTTGCTTTATATTTATTTGATAATAGTGTTACCTGATCTATGGAATAGGCAACACTTCCATTTCAGTTGCTATAGGATAGGCAAGTGTTGCCATTGATACGAGTAGCAACATTTGTATTGGTGTTGCTAAAAATATGAAAAACTGTTGCTATATACATCTTTGGCAACAAGCGAAAAGCAACACCTTTTTTTGGCAAAACATGTTGCCTAAACATCTCTAGCAACACAATATTGACTTTAGCCAACACTTGTTCCGTGTTGCAACAGACCATATATGGTGTAGTGAGTATAGCTGATTCACGAAGCAAGGGGAAGCAGACATTGCAACCTAAGAGGAAGAACAAGGCTGTAAAAAGGCGTAGAACTTGCAATGCCGGAACCTCTAGTACGAGGGATAGAGTGGCGAAGCTGGATAGTATGCTTGTGCTCAAAGGTATGCCCGTTGATATCGAATCCCTGAAAAAAATCGATTTTGATAAATTGAGCAAATTGTTGACTCTTAAAGTCAACACATACGACGAATTAGTTAAGGAATTCTATAGAAACCTTCATAGGAATACTAAGGGAACAGAGATATCTTCTAGTGTCAGAAATGTTAAGATCAAAATAGGCACTGCTTTGTTAAATCAACTTTTTGATATGCCTTCTGTTGAGGATGGGTTTTGCATTAAAAACCCAGCTGATAAAAAAACAGAATGGGAGGGGTATAATGATACCCATTTCATAAACAAAGTCCTACACGAGTCTGGTTTACCCCTTGCCACGACAAACATGACGGCTCATGCCCGATTTTTACATCAAGTGGTTATAAAGACACTGCTACCTAAGTATGGTAGCAGGGAAAATGCTCATTAGCCGAAAGGATTATTTTGTGGCATCTGTTAAAGGGGAAACAGATGAATTTTGCTCAACAGATTATCTATCACATCCTGAACAGGTTCAGAGCGGTTAAGAAAGACCGTCAAAGGAAAATCCATTTACCTTATGGTAATCTTTTGACGGTAGTCTTTGAACATTACAATGTTCCTGTGACTGAGAGGGATAACCGGTCAGTCAATACAAATGTCATTGATGCTCTATACTTGTTAAGTATGGCAACTATGACGAGTAATAGAGGTTGGATCCTTCCAAATTTGTCAGAGCTGAAGATGAAATTATTTTTGATAAAAAAACATATTTAAGGAACTTGGGGAATGACGGAGAGGATGTTGAGGTTGAGCTGGAAGGTGATGGGCCTATGGATGATGACATAGAAAGTCTAGATGTTGGGATGGATTGTTTTGATTTTGAAGATGAAGATGTTGGGATGGGTGGTGTGGAGATGGAGGGTTCAGAGGTTGAGGTAGAGGCTGATGAGCCAAGACCCAAAGAGTCTGACGAAGAAGAGGAGGATGAGTATGAGATTGTATTCCAGAAGGTGGAGCAGCCAGAAAAGGAGAAAACAATGGAGGAAAAAGTTGATGATGACAGCAATGTTCGGGCGTTGGTAGTTTACGTTGGAGCTGAACTACCGACCCCCTCTTGTCCAATGAAGAAGCTTCTGACTTTAGACTTGAATGGGGTACTTATATGCTCGCGAACCAGTCTCCGTCGCCCACATATCACTCCATTCATGAAATTCTGTTTTGATAATTTTACGGTTGCAATTTGGTCATCAAAGATGAGGTATTTTTCACATTCTTCTAAGGTTCATTGAATTCTAAACATTTGATTCTCTTTTTACATTCTTCTTAAGTTCATTGAATTTTTTTATAATTTTAGTGTCTTCTTATTTGTTTTCTAGGAAAAACATTGACAAGATTCTTCCAAATATTAGAAGATCATTGGCTGATGAAGTTCAAATGTTGTTTGTTTGGGTTGGACAATTGTTTCCAACTTTTAGGATTCTTTTCCGTTCCATAATCATTTATTGAAATATTCAATTTTCTTATATTATAGTTTACTACATTGTTTGATTTTCAGGGTCAAGAGCATTGTGTTGTAACAAATGTCACATTTGGCCCCCGTGATAAAAAATTTATAATGTTTAAAGATTTGAAGCATGTTTGGGATAGCTATCCATAATTCAATACTTCAAATACTGTGTTGATAGATGATTCACCATACATGTCACTACTGAATTCTGTAAGTGTACCATCTTTATTATAATTACCCTGTATTATGATGCATTATAATTTCATTTCACTATGCCATTTTCCCTTTCACATGACACAAGATACATGACAGACATTTGTTTTCGTGTCGTCTGAATATGTTTCGTGACAGTATTTTAATTCTATGTCATCGGAAGGTGAAATAAAAAATGCGCTCGCGTCTCAGATGATGTTACGGTTACAGTATGCTGTCATCCCAAAAGAACACGATTTTTATGGAAAAGTCACTTAAGCATCAGACGACACTTTGAATAAATGACTATCATTGTTGTACAAAAATAAAAAAGCGGCAACCAAAACTTAGAAAAGCGGGGGAGCAAAAACTCTAACTTTTAGTTTGCGTGCTTAAAAAAAGAACGGGGTATATAAGGCCAATTTAGCCTAAACCCAGTCTGTCGATCCTCCTCTTCTCCTTCGATCTCCACCTCTGCAAAAGCCCTAAACACAATTCATCTTCTCCTACTTGGTTTATCTCTCTCAATCGGGTGAATCGTCTTCTAACTCGTTAATTCTTCATCTCGGTAAGGTTCGTTTTAGGGTTTATTTAACACATTACGCTATGTTTATGATGATTGTTCTTGAAATTATTAGACTATCTGCATGTTAGTTTTGACTTAATCTACTGCATATTCTTTCTATAATTCGAAGTTTGTTTGCTTAAAATTAGGTATTGACATTCTGAAATAAGGGTTTTATGTGGTTTTAGTATATCTAGTTATTTCTTATGTTTATCTGGTTTTTTGGCAATGCTGTTCTATTTGGATGATTCTTTCATGTACTTTTGATGCTGGGTTTACTTTGGATGATTCTTTAATGTACTTTTGATGTTGTGTTTACTTTGGAGATGATTCTTTGATGTACTTTTGATGTTGGGTTTATAGTCTTGCAGATACATTTACATATACATTCTGGGTTTCTCTGCTGTTTTATGTTTGTCAATGTATGTGTTTATTGTTAATTATTAGTTAGAATACAACTGATTATAGATTATGTTTGTTCAAGATGGATAAATCATGGATGGTGGCTGATAGGAGATCACTACAGTTTAGAATAGGCTTACAAGAGTTTCTGAAGTTTGCAACTGCTAATGCTACAAACTCAAACTATATTTTATGTCCTTGTGTCAAATGTTGTAACCTCAGAGGTGGTAGTATTGACTTTATTAAGGATCATTTAATCTGTAATGGAATTATGAAAACATATACAACTTGGGTATGGCACGGTGAGTGTTCTATTGCAGACTCAAATCATATAGGTGAGAGTTCTGAAACAGTTGAAATGAACCATGACTTAGGGAGAGACTTAGAAGAAGATGGGTGCTCAGTAGAGTCAGATGAATTTATGCATTTCGTTCATGATGGATACAAGCCTTTGTATCCTGGTTGTACTAAATCCACCAAGATGAATGGTTTACTACAAACCTTTAATCTGAAAGCTAAACATGGTCTGACCGAGTCTTGTTATATTGACATTTTATTGTTGTTTCACACCCTACTTCCTGATGGGAATGAAATGCCAATGTCTTCTTGAGTTATTGTGTGTGAACTTGCTTTGGTTATATAAGGCCATTGATTGTGAGTTATTGTGCATACTCCTAATGTTATGTACCTACAAGTTTCCTTCATCTATGTTTTCATTGATGCAACTTCAGGAATATCATCATGGCACCCAGCTCTAATATAAGAGGAGCACCAGAAAAAACGCATGCACGACACCTTGAAAAAAAAAATAAAGCAAGCTGCAAAGAAGTCATTGGAACGCAAGAGAAAATGTAAAGAGTCACCCAACAATGATGAGACAGCGATCACAACCCTCGGTAAACGTTAATCGAGTTCACGTCCCTCTGAATCGCCACCTGTTGTCGACGAACATGAAATCACAAATGTGACTGGTGGGTTAAAACTGCTAAAACGTGAGACCGTGACTATGGCATGGCTGACCCAAGCCATGATTCGTATGAAGAAGATGCACATTAAGTATAATTGCCATGGAGATCCTATTGGCAAGGAGTTTGGGTGGATGCAATATTATATAGGAGTGTTGGCACGCACGAGGATATCCATCGCGTACAAAGACTGGAGACAAGTGTCAGCTGATGCAAAGGAACAACTTTAGGAATCTGTTACGGTATACACATATTTGTATGCTATTCTTTAGATGTTATTTGTATGTTGTTCTTTAGACGTTATTTGTATGCTGTTCTTTAGACTGTACTTGTATGCTGTGCTTTAGTCATTGTTTGTGCTATCACCGAGTCAAAAGAAGGAAGTCCCGGTATCTGTTGCAACCAAATGGAGGAACTTCAAGTCTTTACTTACGTCCAAGTATATCATGCCCCACAAGGATGATGTTGAAGTCTTGCAAAAGGTTCCTGATGACTACCGGTTCATGAATAAGGACGACTGGCATCAGTTTGTATCCGGTCGGCTTACAAATCAGCACATAGTTTGCCATTTGATTTACGTATATGATTTACTCTTAATTTGTTAGTTTGTATGTGTCGTGCTAACAAATACATATATATATATATATATATATATATATATATATATATATTGTTGGGGTTTGGTGTCCTATAGACAATTGTTCCAGGATACAAACTTAATGTAAAAGAATTGTTCTTTATGTCATTTGTTTTAATGAGATATATGTTTTATAACTATATAAAGGCAATCCCTTTTACGAACTAAATAAAGTCTAATAAAAGGAAATCCGTAAGTTTGTTTAAAGTGATTATAAAGTGTTCATACAAGCATGAAGTGAGACTAAACTTTATGATAAACTAATAAACTTAAAACCACCCCAAGTTAAGTGATATGTTTGGGATTGATATATCACTGTTGAGACTTGTATGTAACAATGTCTTCTGTCCGACAGAAAGCTGATCTCACAAGCTTCATATATACAGATATCTGGACAGTTACATAGATCCAATGAAAAGTTGTTCATTAGGATTGGGGATCCGATTTGAGATAACAGGATGGGTAGATTCATCATTGTCACCTGTTCATCTCATTGGTATTAATAGGTATAACTAATCCTCAGACTCAAAGGAATGTTAATTGGTCATCCTGAATTACTGAATGTGAGACTTTGATCCTGTTGTCCCACGATCCTTAATAGAGATGACTCTGGGGTGTGAACAGCAAAGGTTGGGTGTCACAGGAGGTAATGTCAGGGTAGTTATACATTGGATTGAGCATTTATCACTCCCGATAAATGGGAGATACATCCAAGGATCGCTTGTGGAAGACTCGACTCTAAATCCTTGCAAGGTGATAGCTTAAGACTTGAAATACAGATTTCACTTAACCTATCTATTTGAGTTGACTCGGCCTGAACAAGTAAAACGAACGTCTCGCTATATGTGACTTGACATCATCCATAGTCATAAGATTCAGTTCAAGGATGTAGTTGATAAAGGATCGAATTATACTGTAACTAATACGGAAAGGTTAACGACATAATCAACTTGTCTTCTTAACGGACTCTGGGGGAATGATTACAGACTTGCCAATAACATACTCAGTACATCATTCCGTTATGCAAAGATTAAATATAATTCTTGAAGAAATTAATTTAATAGTTACATATGGCCAGAAGTAGTAAGAACCTAATGGATCACACATAAGACTTGGAACCAAAAGAGAGATGGATGTTATTAATTGATGGAAGCCCAATTGAGCCCAGTAAGGCCCATTTAATTAAAGGGGGCCGAAATTTATATATAATTAGTGAGTAATTATTTTGATTCTATTAATCCTAATTTGATTAGGAATATGAATTAAATTAATTAAGAGATAATTAAGTTAGGAGTTTTAATTAGATTAATATACTCCTATTATTATCCAATAAGGTTATTTATTATTATCCTAGATATATTAGATATATAGTGAGATAATAATTAGGAATTCTATTCCGAATTGAATTCCTATTAAGTAACCTAATCCTATCTAACTAGGGTTTAGATACAAGTAATTATATATACCCCCTACCACATGAATTTCGACTAAGCCACCTTATTCCTCCCTTTGTGATTTTCGAAATCTTCAACTAGAGAGAGAGAGAGAATTCGACTCCCCCAGTTCGTGGACAAGAATTCATACGGCTTCCATCGATCGATTAATTTCATCTATCTTCTTTTTCTTTGATCTTGTGTTGATTAATTAGAGGCAATCTATTTTGGTTGCATCTCATACAGTTGATTCTAACTTAATCTCACTGTGTTTTACTTTGTGCTTGGGAACTCGGAGAAGAGTTGTGGGCACTTCATTAACAACGGTAGATTGTTCATCAAAATGTATTTCTTCTTATCCCTCTTTATATGAAATAACGATTAACGGACCCTATGGTTAAAAGGAAGTAGGCTAAAATTTTTATATTTCCGCTGCTATACCTTAGCCTAATTTCCAACAGTGGTATCAGAGCCATCGTTAAATCCGTTATTTCATATATGAAAATTTAGAAGTTTTTCAATAGGATTGAATAAATATTTATGGTTAGGATTAACTAACAAATTGTTTGATTAATTAATTCTAAAGATAAATAAGTTTTAATTAATTGTTAATTAAAATAGATTATGCGTATGTTCCTAATTATTTCGGTTGATAATCATTATAACAAAATCTATTAGTTTTATTATTAGGTTAATAAAATTAGTTTTATTAATTCTAAAGATAAAACGAAAATCTATTGTAGTTTTTCCTATTTCTGAAAATCGTTTTTAAAACCGTTTTAAAATCTGATATATATATATATGTTTATATATTTAAAAAAATAAAAAAATAAATACGACGGCGGCTCGGGTCGCGCCTCATGGCGCGACCAGCCGCCGTCGCGCGGCTGCTGCCTCGCGGTAGCAGCCCGGCTTCGGGCCCTCTGCCCGAATCCCACTTGATTTTAATTGTTAAAATCGGCTTGAATGTAATTTGTATATATATATATGTTTCGGAAATTAATAGTTTTCTGTTTTGATTATCGAATGAAAATTCGTTTAAAAGTTTGTTTTTACCAAGTTTTAAATCAAAGTGTTAAATGAATTGAAATCAAAAATAATTGGGACATGCATAATTGACGTTTTATATGGTTATATTAATCTAAGAATTAATATAAAGATACAAAACGATTAGAAGTAAAATTGGATGAAAGTTAATTTGACGAGTTAATGTGATTAACCTAAATATTATATAAGACGGTATGTAATCAACCAATTAAATTTATTTAATTGAGTCTATGCATGTTTGGAGTTATGGACATATTTGGACCCTCTTTTAGTCTTTTGGTATTTTTGAAATAGGGCCTGCGCGTCCTGCCTTTCTACTATCTATTGTAATTTCTCTTCTCATCTGATTCCCTTCAATTCAATTGAAGTTTTCTTATAGTAGTATAGAAATTAATATGTAATTTCAAGGCGCCATGGAGAAGACGGAGGACCTAAAGAGAAATATGTAATAGTTAGTATTTCCTTAGGTTTGCCCTTTTATTCCGTCTCTGGCTCGACGGAATAATTTAGATGATATGTCCATAACGCCAATGTATGTGAATGTATGTGTCTGATGTATGCTAAAGCAAATCAAGACTAAGTTAGATTATGAGACTTAAAATAAAAATCCCTCGTTAAAAAGTTAAGTAAATAAGTAAGTTATTAAAATCGGTTGCCCCTCCCTAATATTATAATTCAGCCGGCAGTACTGGGGGCCTTTGGGTTGTTGAGAAAACTCAAGCTTGGGGTCTTATGGTAACACCTGAATTATCGAAAATCGTTCTTTCATGAATATGGGGTAATACTTAAATTAGATTATGATAATTGGATGAGCAAACTCATGTTGTCATAAACTAATGGACAATATGGTTGGGATTAATGTGAATAGCATATTAGTTACTAATGTGGTTAGTAACCCAATAACCTAGGAGTCACATTCAAGATGTGATTGATTACATGAATCTACCTAACAAATGAGACTAGCTTGTTGAGCAAACTCAAGGCGAAATCTCAGGAGTTAGGATCCTAGCTCACTAAAGGATTTGTGAAATTCTTCGAATTAATATGGAGGGCTATTAATTTGGCAAAATAGTGGGAGCAATCTAAAATAAACTAAAAGTCCTATAAATTTAGATTGATATACTTTAAAGCAAATGAATGACATACGTTTACTCTTTCTCACTCTCAGGTTTTAATTAAATGCACTCTTATAATCATGACTAAAACCAATCTGCAAAACATTCTTACCGATAACAAACTGAATGGTTCAAACTTCACCGACTGGTTTCGTAACCTCAAAATCATTTTGAAGTTCGAGAAAATTGGGTATGTACTTGATACATCGATACCCCCTGTCCCTGAGGATGATGCTCCCATCGAGGAAATAGATGCTTATCAGAAGCACAAGGCTGATGACGATCATGCCGGATGCATCATACTTGCATCGATGACATCGGAATTACAAAGGCAACATGAGGAAATGGATGCCTATTCCATCATCATACACCTAAAGGAACTGTTTGGGAAACAGACCAGGTGCGAACGCTACGAGATATCCAAGTTGCTATATCGTTGTAGGATGCAAGAGGGCACATCTGTCATGACACATTTTGTCAAGATGATTGGCTACATTACCAAACTTTCTAGTATTGGATCTGCGATGGATAACGAATTAAGTGTAGACTTAATTCTTCAATCCCTCCCAGAAAGTTATTCACAGTTCATTATGAACTATCAGATGAATGACTTGCAAACCTCTCTTGAAGAGCTTGCAAATATGCTCAAGTCAGTTGAGCCCAATATGAAGAAAGACAAGACCATACCGGCTCTTGTAATTGAGGGATCAAAGAAGAGGAAAGGGAATTTTCCCAATCCTAAATATCCCAAGAAAGGTAAGAAAGTCGTGCCCAACAAAGGTAAGGGAAATGAAGTGAAGAAGCCCAAAGGAGAGTGCCACTTCTGTGGTAAAGACGGGCATTGGAAGAGAAACTGCAAGGAGTACCTAGCCACCCTCAAGAAGGGAAATGGCGGTGCTTCAACATCTGGTATGTTTTATATTGAAATAAATACAGTTTCACAGTCTGAATCTTGGGTACTTGATACCGGATGTGGATCTCATATTTGTACAAATATGCAGGAGCTAAAACAGACTAAGGAACTAAAGAAAGGAAGCATAAACTTGCGAGTGGGAAATGGAGCAAGAGTTGCCGCCCTCGCAATTGGAGATTATGTTTTATCTTTGCCCTCTGGGCTTGTAATAGAATTAAGGAATTGTTTATACGTTCCTGAGATGTCTCGTAATATTATTTCTATTAGCCGTCTAGTTGACGACGGTTTTTCATATTTCAATAAAAGACAAACGTTGCGATTTTTATAGAGATTCGATTTTCTATTTCTCAGGAATATCACAAAATGGGATTTATGTGTTGGATGATAATATTTCTGTTTTCGCAATTGATACCAAAAGACATAAGCTAGATAATTCAACTTACTTGTGGCATTGTCGTTTAGGCCATATAAACAAGAGACGCATGCTAAAGCTACATTCAGATGGGCTTATAGATCCAATCGATCCCGAATCATTGGAAACATGCGAATCATGTTTAAAAGGTAAAATGACAAAGACACCCTTTAGCAATAAAGGTGAGCGTGTATCAGACACTCTAGGACTCATTCATTCAGATGTATGCGGTCCTATGTCGGTCCAAGCAAGAGGAGGATTCAGATACTTCATAAGCTTCATAGATGACCATACTCGATATGGTTACATCTACTTGATGAGGCACAAATCAGAAGCTTTTGACAAGTTCAAATGCTTCAAGAATGAAGTGGAAAATCAATTAGGAAAGAAAATAAAGACGCTTCGATCCGATCGAGGTGGCGAATATCTTTCGGATGATTTTCTGAATTATCTAACTGAATGTGGGATATGCTCACAATGGACACCTCCCTATACACCACCTTATTCCTCCCTTTGTGATTTTCGAAATCTTCAACTAGAGAGAGAGAGAGAATTCGACTCCCCCAGTTCGTGGACAAGAATTCATACGGCTTCCATCGATCGATTAATTTCATCTATCTTCTTTTTCTTTGATCTTGTGTTGATTAATTAGAGGCAATCTATTTTGGTTGCATCTCATACGGTTGATTCTAACTTAATCTCACTGTGTTTTACTTTATGCTTGGGAACTCGGAGAAGAGTTGTGGGCACTTCATTAACAACGGTAGATTGTTCATCAAAAGGTATTTCTTCTTATCCCTCTTTATATGAAATAACGATTAACGGATCCTATGGTTAAAAGGAAGTAGGCTAAAATTTTTATATTTCCGCTGCTATACCTTAGCCTAATTTCCAACACACACACACACATATATATATATATATATATATATATATATATATGGCTTTATTGTTTAGGAAATCCGCCAAGTGCAGATATCCAAGCGGCAAAAGAGCAAGTACAACCACCGGATGTCTCGCAAGGGGTACAGAGGAATCCGGGTTGAAATGGTATGGTCTTTTATTGTCTATTTTCAGACTTCATATTTGTATGATTTTTGATATTATTCGTACTATATGGAAGACCTCAGAGCTATCAATAGAGGAAGTGGAAAAAATCAGCAGGCACACATATTGGATAAAGGGAAGGCAAGACAAACTGGGAAATTTTAAGGACACTGAAGTAGAGGAGGCGGTTAAAAAAATTGTAAGTAGCATTTATTCAAATACACAATGTGATTGATAAAACGTATATGTATAACTGATTTATATATGTTTATTTCCATAGTTGAAACTGGAAAAGGAGGAGGCTGAAGGTGTGTTTAAAGCCAAGGGTAGTAATGATGTGCTAACTGAGGTATTAGGGAATCCAAAACACATTGGCAGGGTTAGAGGAGTGGGTGCTGTGAAGCCGGTAGTATTCTTCAAGCTACCGAGTCAGAAGAGGGGAAGAAAGAAGCGAGCTGATGAGTTGCAAGCATTGCTTGAAATAGAAAGGGCAAAGTGGGAGGAAGAGTCAACAAGGAAACATGAAGAAGAATTGAAGAAGATACATGAGATGTATCAAGATGAGTTAAAGAAGTATGAAGAGGAAATGATCCAAAAACTAGATCGAATGGAGAAACTTGTGTCCAAGGGGGTTACGACTGAGGAATCCCCATCAGCTGCACCAACAACTTACAATGGCAAATCAGGAGAAGGTAGTTGTAATCGAGATGATATCGATAGAGAGGAGATATTAGGGAAATATGAAGCTGTGGCGAAGCAGAAGTTGGTATTAGAGGTCTCTAATACCATAGAAGAGGAAGTTATTGGTGAAGGCCCAGGATATGAGATTCCAACGATCTCAGAGGTAAACGGTTATTATGATTGTCAGCTTGTTGAATTTATCACTTATATATATTTAGTTAATTAGTTGTATTTGAAATTGTTGAATCAGGACAATGAACTTGACATTGAGGTTGCACTATCAGTGGAAGAGAGTGGGAAGATTGTTTCCCATGGCAGATTGATACAATCAGACATTGACCAAGAAGAGCAGACAATCCATGGGCGACCACTGGAAAGGACAATTATAGAGTGGAGATTGTGTCATTTGATGATGGAGATGCATGTCTGCCATACCCGATAAAAGGTGAAATGGAAGTTGTTAGGGAGGCAATAGGGTCTATTGTAGCATGGCCAAAGGTGCTATATAGTGTCAAATCTGTTGAGGTAATATTCATTTATTTCTTATGTATTATGTGTTTCGATTATTTCTTTGGTTGTATAATGCGTGTTTAATTATTGCAATCAGGAGGCAAACAAGGCAACAAAAGTTTTTGCGAAGGCCTTGAAGAAAGTTAATAGTGAGGCTGAGGCGATTGATTTTGTTAAGTTGCCAACAAATTTACCACGGCCATTGCAGAAGTTGTGCAACTAGGCGAGAACCAATATGATGGATGGAATCAAATGTATAACCAAAACTTTTGGACCTGAGTTGTTCGGAGCAGAACGAAAGCAATTATTGATGCCTAGCGATTTATATGCAATGCTACACTTTCATGAGATGACCGCAGGCACAATTACATTTTACATGAGGTACATGAATGCAATACACAAATTTATTAATTTGGATATCTATTTCATCAACACTTATACATGTATTTTCTCAGTCATCTATACCATGTATTGAAAAAAGCACGAAATGAAGAAAGGGTGTTATTTGTTGATCCATGTACCACTTTTGCTCTTGGAACTAAGAAAACTCCAACGGACCGCTCGAAGGAGTTGATGGATCGGTTCAAACAGGGTGGTGCTAATTCTATATTCCTTATTCCTTACAACTCAGGGTAACTATGAATCTTTTGTACTGTGTGTTTATCAGTTGATTAACTGACATTGATACAGCTGAAATGGATAATGTTTGCAGATCACATTGGACTCTCACTGTTGTTGACATTGAGAAGAAAAAATCATATTGGTTAGATCCATTGAAAAGGAGATTGCCAAATTCCACAGAATGGACGGATGTTGTGAGCAAGTAAGTTACCAAATGCCTCTAATGTGTACGCCATTCAAATAGTTACTCACATAAGCTATCATGTTGTTAAGCTTGTTGCAGTGCAATGAAGTTCTATTATGCTCAGAAAGACCCAAAGAAGGTGACGAAGACCAAGCTGAAGATGACATCGCTTCTAGTGAGTTTTACAGTTACACAAGCAAGTGTATATTGTCTTTTTTGGGGTCTAACCATTATATTTCGTGCCATAGGGGATACCTGAGCAACGAAATGATAAAACATGTGGTTTTTGGATAATGTTGTATATGCGGGAGATCGTCATGGATAAGGAATTAAACTTTGTTGCAAAGGTACCATAATTCATTGCCATAATATTATGTTCAGATATATGCAGTTGTTATCAGTGATATAGATCAAATTCCTAATAGTAGAGCATTTATGTTTTGTAGTGGATAAACAAGTGTGGATTGACTTACAGCCATTCGGATTTGGATCATCTCCGCACAGAATGGGCAGATCATGTGCTTTACTTGAAGTGACAATGGATTGTGTATGTAATCCTGTTTTCGTACAATATGATAATCAGTTTATGGTACACTGTTGTTGTGCATATTTTGGGTCTTTTTTTGGTGTACAATGATATCCCACTGGTTTTGTGTATATATTGTGCACAACCGGTGTACATGTTATATAAATAATGGATAGTTAAGTTATATATATGAAGTTTATAGCTTGGTTGTAATTGGAGTATTAGTATCATGTAATTTCAATTGCAGTATGTACAGGTGCATTAAAGGGTACAGGTTATGCGACACAGTTGGGATAAAAAATTTGGCGTCTAATGCATTAATGAATGAGCGCAAAATTAAAAAAATTGTCATATTATGACGCGTGACACGATACCAGGTTAATGAAATACTGTCATGACTAAAATGCTAAGATGACATAAATAAAAAATAGGACTGTCGTCTTACAATTAACGTAGTCAAATTTCATTGACTTTTATGACATTTGATTAAATGAAAAATGTCATGTGAAATCCACGCACAAGACAAAAAAAATTAAAGACAACGTCAACTGAAACATCTTTGAACGACAACAACAAAGAGGAAAACTATCGTCGTAACTTATCTACAATGACACAAACAATAATAAAAAATGTCGTATGACAAGAAAAAGGTCCTTGGTTTGACATACTACAATGACGGTGTATATAAAAAAGTTATCATTAGAAATTATCCAATACTACGGTTTTAACAAAGTCGAACGTCGTTGTAACATGGAAAAGATGACAGACGCTTAGGAAGTGCGTGTCATCTGTCGCATCGAAAGATAACAGAACTCGACCGTCGTCTGATGCCTTATCAGACGGCAGCGAGCCCTGTGACAGATTTAAATCGTGCGGGACGACGGTTTTGAACCGTCGTCTGAAGAGGGTTTTGGCGTAGTGTTTGTTGGATTCTGTAGCCAAACAATTTCATCTTCCCCACAACATTTGATTCAAGGAACAGATGTGACAGTTATCTAGGTAAAGCTTCGTGTCAATATCTATGTACTTTATTTACCAAAATGTTCATCTAACTAAAATAATGCAATTTGTAGACCCAAATGGAGGTTTTGTAACCTATTTGGAAAGACTATCAAGCGCACATAATGTTGCAGAATTCATCTAGAGGGAACGAATTAGTCAAGATCCCATTCGAGAGGATGATGGGTGAATGGCTAAACTGCAACAAGCTATAAATTATGCTATGGCATATGGAAGATGATTGTTTTCCAAGTCGTTTGGTGTATTGTTTGTATATTTCCTAAGTAAATTTTATGAATTGTAGGTACATTTGGTGTAAAAAATTACTTTGACAAAATGTAAATATATATTTTGACAAACAGTAAATAGATATTTTTGACAAAATGTGTGAAAACAATTGTTTCGGCGATCAATCTATGTTGCAAATTTATGTTTGTTTAATTATCATTTGGTTGTTTCAATTTCGACAAGCTGTGTTAAACACAAATTTATAACAGTTTGTATATATGAATTATTCCATAGAAGACATCTTCTTTACGTTCTCTTTTAAGATAATGAATGTGGAGAATAAATCATATGTAGTAATTAACACATAAGAAGACATCTTCTTTTGAGAATATATTCTATACGCTTAAAGGTAACACCAAATTATAATACATCATTTTTTTTGTTTTATATTGTTTACTTATCACAAATATTTACTCATATCGAAATGACACAGATGACTGGAATCTTGGCTATGCTTCATATTTGATGGATAATAAGACAACCTCTTATGTATATTCTCTAATATGATATCGAAAAAACATTTTTTACATTGCATTTTCAATCCATTTATTTATCAATGAGGATTAGAATAGAGTGGTAAACGATTAATCTAATACTAAGATTAATTCTGGTCAAATAGAGGCTGCCTGAGATTGATTCCGATCGAAAAAAGTCTGCCTGAGGTTGATTTAGCGTCGTCAATGTCTGCCATGAGAGAGAAACCGTATTCCTTTGGTTGCACAATTCAACGTTATGCATTAATTTGGAAAGAGAAAGAGAAGATGATATTAATTGATGAAAGAGAATTCGTTTTTTAAAATGCACAAGGTTTTAAATTACAACCTACATGTCAGCAGGTAAAAGTCTTTTTAATATTAAATGCCAACTTGAATTATGGACCATTAGATCTTGATCCAATGGATATTAAACACTCACCACCCATGGAGATAATTTAGTGCTCACCATTGAAAACAACCCCATATATATATATATATATATATATATATATATATATCAATTTTTTTTAGAAAGCTTTATAATATGTTTGTTTGAAACAAATTATTATTGTTTATTCTGACTTAGAATAATTTTTTATCTTGTTTCTTATTATTTAAACCGATTAATTGCTTATTAGCATGTATTGGTACACGTGTTAATTGTAGATTGAGAGAAGCAGGAGACTTCTTCTGCGAAAAGAAATTCCAACTCTAAGGACAAATCCTCTGATGAGCCGACTCCAAAGAAGCAGAAGACTTCTTCTAAAACAGTATCATCACAGCATGAGACTTCTTTTGAAAATATTCCTAAAAGCCCTTTTCCTCCATCGTCATCAATCCAAAATCAATTGGGCCCAAGATAAAGCTTCCAACTGGTACCAAAAATCTATCAAAAGTTGTTGAAAAGCAAAAGAAGGACCCCTCTCCTCCATCCTTTAACTCTGACACTGATACAAATAAAAATATTGATGAGTTAGATGAAATCACTGCTAAAGCTTTAAAGCTAAGCAAGTCTAGTCTTACAGACCCCTTCATTCGAATCACCTCTGGCAAGAAATGCTATGGAGTTCCTCCTCCTAAACCTCTGAAAACCGCTCCTTATAAACCTTCCATTTAGGAAAATGAAACCTCCTCCAACTCCTCCTAAGACTCGTGGCAAGATTCTTACTGCTAAGATTGAAGCTAAAATTGCTCAGCCTACTCAAATTGCCTCTCAAGAGGAGATTTCCAAGAAACTTTAGGACGTTGTTGATCATCTACTTGCAGTACCACAGTCCTCCTCCATTCCTCCTATCCCGCAGCCTTCTCAGATGACCGCTCATTCTCTCGGAGAAACAACTATCCTTCTAAATGAATTGGCTAGCATCATGAGCCTCCTCCACACTATTACTGCACTCGTTAGTCAGCAAGGGATTCATAATTATGCGCACAAAATGGCAACAATATAACTCAATATGATCCATATTTCTCATCTAGAGTACTCCATTAAATTCATCCCCACTGGAGATGTCATCGCCAAAGATGTCCACAATAAAATCACTTCCGAACTTCGCAATATTAGTGATAATATTCGCGATCTTTGTGAAGATATGAGACAAGTTACTGATGCATCTATTGAGAGATGGGAAACAATTCTTCAATACTACCGGGACAATCGAACTGATGTTGAACTTCTGGATCAGAAGCTCACCCTTATCTCCCAACAGCATAAGACATTGGACAACTGTCTGATCAACATTCTCCAGAAGTACTCTCATTCTCTCACTGTCACTGCCCTTTGGGATTCAAAAGCACTCCAACTTCTTCTTACAGAGATGAGCAGGCAATGTACTCTTTCTCCTAAAGGCGTCGAACCCCTCAATACTATCAGCGCTGGACTCACACAAAGTTTTGAAAAACTTCAAAAGTTCACCATTCAGCTAAATTCTCGCCAATCCACATCCATTTTTGTTGATATTTTTTCTCACCCCGTTGCTGATAACAAAAAGGGGGAGAACGAGAAAGAGAATTTTTTTGATGAAGTTTTGATTATGACAAAAATTACAATTAAGGAATTAGATCCATCAAGTAATTAAAATTCAGAATTAAATATGTCCTTGTTATCTAACAATTTTGTTTAAGTATTAAAAATTGTATAAGGCATATTAGGCTACTTCTATATAAAAGAAAACAAAAAAGGCCTTTAGTGAAATAAAAGCCCAGCCAAAAGCAAGTTCAGAACCAGAAGCAAGCCCAAACTTAGAAGAAAACAACATTGTCGTCTTCCCTAAGACTTGCCCATTCTGGATAAAAACACATAAGACAGTCATCTCTACAAAATCAACCCATCTCTCTCACATACACCAAAATGGAAATGCTCCGGTATGGAGCCTGCAAGATCAGAACCTATAAAAGATCATTGGATGAAGCTTCTCAATGATCAATGACTTTTGAGTCTGAAACAACTAGTTTCCCCATTTGGCAAATTCAATAAAGAAACCAAAAGCTCCAAAAAAGAACATAGGTTGTTTCTTCTTAACGGTCTCCTTCTGAATTCAAACGGCTAGTTTAAATCTCTACCTATATAAGCAAAGCTCAAAGAAAATTTCAAACATACAATCAAGAGAGAAATTCAAGCATATACGAGATATATTGTAAAAATATAAAAATAGAGCAAAGTGCAAAACACAAATCAAGTTCATATCTGTGTAATTGATTGGAGAGAGATTAGTTCAAACACATTTCTTATTTGAAGAAATTATAATTTTTCGATTGTAAATTAGTAGTAATTTGTTGCTTCATTTATAAGAAGCAAAGAGTGAATTAGTTGAGTGTTGGGTGAAGGAAGGTACTTCATTTAAACTTAGGCTATTTTCTAAAGGTTCTACATCTGAAAGAGATCAATAGTGGATTAAATCTTAGAAGAAGGTATTCTGAGGACCGGATGTAGGCAAGAGGCCAAACCAGTATGAATCTATTGAGTATTTCTTTCCCTGCTATTTGCCTTTACGTCTACTAAATTATTTTATGCTCTGAATTTATCTCACACTTTAACACTCTGAATATCCATTGAACTATGCATACGTTCGAAATCTTCAGAACCTCTAAAGAGTCATCCTTTGAGTTGGAAATTTTCAGAAGCTGAAGCAATCTCAATATACTGAATTGCTTAAAAACTCAGTAGACTGAAGTTGCCTCCGATACCGAAGTTACCCTCTATGTTATATTGAATTGAGTAAGAAAAGTTCTTAAAGGTGTAAATTACTCAATAGTTCTATTCACCCCCTCCCGCTTTAGAACTAATCTGCCTTATTAGGGACCAATATATTCAACTCTGGTGGCTTTTCCAAATAGTTTTCTAGACAAACTTCTGATATTCGTCATAGTTTAGAATGCTCTCGCTTAAGTCTGGATTTAGATAGTTCGTAATGTTTAGAGGATTTTGAACATTCTCTTGTTCTTCCTCTAAATTTCTCTCACTCGAATGGAGAGATCCGTTTGGTTTTAGTTATTTGAATAAAGTGAGATTTTGGTCCATTCTCCTAGCTTTGGGAATTCAGTTTCTAAGAAAACAACATCACATGATTTGAACTCTGTAATTATACTATCTTTAGTTTCTCCCACAAACAAAGTTTCCCAAACTTGCTCGAGGTATCGTGAGTAAAAACTATGCAATCACATAGTTTAAGTTCACTTAAATCGGGTTTATGACATGTCCATAACTCATATGGAGTAGTAGATACATATTTTGAGGGTACTCGGTTTAGGATGTAAGCTTTTGTGAGTAAACCATCACCCTTATACAAACTTCATAGATTTGATGCAGCCATCATTGGCCTAACCGTATTAAGAAGAGTCTAATTGCTAGATATAGATCTATATATAATTTATACACATTTTTATATTTTAGAATTTTAATAACTTTAATCATCCCTATTATTATTATTGAATTACTGCATTTATTTATTTAATATTTAACTTTTTTTAATAATATTGAGCAACACGGTGATTATCTTTTTTTTAAATAACAAACTTTATTAAATCAAATCAGTAGAAAGAATATCATTAAGAAACGGTGATGGACAGTCCTACACACCATGCACGGACTTGGAGGTGAAAGCTCATGGTAACGAATGAGCTGCCATGCTCACTAGACGTTTAATAAATGAGATATAACAATTTCCCATATCTCTAAGTAAAAGAATATAATCATGAATTTAAGAAAAATAGACAAGCCTAGGTGCATCAGAATTATAAAATTTTATCTATTTTATCTATTTCCCTTTTCCAAGATCTGTTAATCGTTATTTCATACAAAGAGGGATAAAGTAAGTGTACCTTTCTTGAAGTTCAATCTACTGTTGCAAACAAAGTTCCCACAACTTTTAATCCATTTATCACGAACAGTAATGACAATAGAAAAGAAAACGATTAGTAACCAACCAATGAATAACAATCTAAATTGATTGCCTCTAAAGGAATCGATACGAGATCAAAGAGAGAATAAAGGAAAGAGTAATTTAGACGAGATGATTTCGGAGGAATTCCTAGCCTCCAATCTTGTGATGGCCGAAATATGCAAGGGTGAGGGGTCTATTTATAGACTTCTCAATTCCTAACTCTATTTGTATTAGTTTAATTGATTAATTAGAATCCAATTCGGAATAAAATTGCTAATTAGATAATTAAATAAATATTTATTATTATCTTAATCATATCCTAATATAATTAG
Source organism: Euphorbia lathyris (assembly GCF_963576675.1). Lineage (NCBI taxonomy): Eukaryota > Viridiplantae > Streptophyta > Magnoliopsida > Malpighiales > Euphorbiaceae > Euphorbia > Euphorbia lathyris. The sequence continues at coordinate 41,558,122 of NC_088913.1, read as the reverse complement.
ATAATAATTCTAATCTAATTAGATATTAATTTATGTTAGGGATAATTAATTAGAGTTATAATCATATTAAAACTTCGAATTAACATTATCACATAATCGTATAATTTAATTTACAATTATAATCCAATTACAATTTTTAATTAAATGGCTTAATACCCTCTCAACCCCATCAAATTGGCCCAATACTGCAACTGAACCCCCATACTTTCACTTTTAACAAGTAACCCCCCCCCTAACATGGTTTTTCCGCATTACTTACCCCTCATGTCTGACTTGGAGCATGTGAGGTGGAACGCGTGAATGTCAATGCCCTTTGCGTGCATAAAAGCTCTTGGATACATTAATAATCCAATTAATTGTGACTATTGACTTGAAATCCCTACAATTTAACGGTAACTTCACTTAATGTAAATCCCTAAAATCCACCTCTATTCTTCCATCATGATCGTTCTATAAAGAGCAGCCAGATAAAAGAGTAGGATTAAATCCCTTTTCAATTCATCCTTCTGAAATACCGCAAATCCATTTTCACGTCCCACAGTGCGTTCGCGGTGACAATACGTATGGAGATGTTTCGTACTGAATCAAGGAGGTGCTTATAAATATTGAAATATTCATGGCATGATTCAAAACCAAGGAGACATTTTTTTGGCTGCAGCAAGTATGGGGTACGTATTCTCCATTTATCTTGGTTGGTTCTGGTATAAGACGTTTCTGAGATTGTTTTATTTATTTTGGGGTATTCGATATTTAAAGGGGAATGAATGAAGCTGTGGATTCTTTGTATGGTATGATCCTCCTATAGAAAACCATTACAAGCAAGTAATTGTGGGGCTTTTGAAGAAGATAAGGGAAAAAGATGACAATAAGGAAGGTGACATGCTTTAATTTGACGAAGAAGGAAAAAGACGCAGAAGGGCTGGATGGTGGAAGTTGATACTGGTTTTTGTTATTGGGTTTGTTTATGGGATTTTGATTAGTTGAAAAGAATATGTAATGTTGGTTGATTTTCATTAGTGATGAAATCAGATGAATTGGAGCAGAGTTCTTTTGTAGAGATGATGAAATCTTCTATTTTGAATTATGGAATATATTAGAAGAGGAAGTGTTTGACAATATGAAAGTTTGGTATAAATATATCATAATGTAACACAAAACATGTTCCTGATATTCATATAAGTGCAAATCTGTCCAAAACGTTTAGACATTCACGTGTTCAAAATATGTCCACAAAACAAAAACACTAAACATTACATGCCAGCAGAAATAAAGAAGGTCCAAAATAACTTCTGCTACAGTTGCACTCCCAAAACAACAGAATTGCACTCCCAAAACAATAAACACTATATATTAACATTGATGTCCCAAAACCACATAGTTACACTCCCAAAACCACAGAATTGCACTCAATTGAACCATTTCACAATAGTTGGTGGAGTCATACTTTTCGCAGAGCTACGAGTTACTCTAGCAGCAGTAGATGCAGTTTGTGATGCATAACTTGGTGCAATTTGTGAGGCAGACTGTGAAGCACCTTGTGTAGTAGATTGGGAATCACCTTGTCCAGCAAATTATGTCACTGCAGATCTTGTTCTTCTCATGGAAGCTGGTGTAGGAGTGTGCTTAATTGCTTTGCCTTTCCACTTAACCTTAGTTGGTTCAAGACCTATATCACTGGTGAGTAGCTGAACTTTTAATCGTTGTAGTACCAGAAGAGATGACAATTCCTCATGGCCTACCACACTAGATTACATACAAAGAAACCATCAGTAAACAAACAACACATACATGAAACTAAGCTTCCAAATTAGTTAATAAGATATCACCTGTTGAACTGCAAAGTCTGTTTTTTTAGAGTGGAAAACACCATAGCCATATCTAACTTTCTTAGTTCCTATTTTCTCCCTCCCAGCTGATTTGTTAGATGATGCAGCTTGTACAAGTTGATTATTACTCCCTTGTGTGACATTTGTATGTCCAGATGATGTTTCCCCACCTGTTTCTTTCCGTTTGCGCTGGTATATGACATCTATTGGAGAATTGGCATCATCAAGGGCCTATAAGACACCAACATTATTAAGATGATACAAATTATCAACAATGGCAACATATAACCAAAAAATATATACAATACCTGATCAATATTATTTTTCCTAATTGGATAGCCTTTTTTATTGTGGTTAGGCCCTTTGCAGTATGAACATGTCATTTGTGCACCCTTTCTTGACAACTTCCCAAATTTCTTCGATTCATCCCTGGACTTCCTTCTGTTCTTCTTTGGTCTCCCTCGCATTGTTTTGATTTCTGGTGGATCAACTGGTAGATGGTTACTTGCAGTCCACATCTTCATGTTTAGTACATGCTGAATGAACATTGAATAGGCCTTGATATAAGTATCATTGTGGTACCAATGAGAGATATAGTTTGTAGGATCCAATTTCAATTTATGCATCGCAGCTACTGCATGTTGGCATGGGATGCCTTTGAGAGCCCAAGCTCTACACAAGCAAGTCAATAGCTTCAAGTCCACTACATGTCTATAATTGCCCTCAGTGATTTCAAAGCCAACATCATCGTTCCATATGATATTGCACTGCATTGATCTGTTCGTATTAGCTTGCAGAACTGATAAACTCATTAGGGAAATGTCTGTGCTCCATTTTCCAGAAAATGCAACCATTGCACTGATCTGTTCCATAACTTTTATCATGATCTCCTCAAGCATAATGATAATTGTCTTGTACCTTGGTCCTAGAATCCAGCCACTGAAAGTCTTTGAGATGTTATTGTCAACTGAATCACATTTGGTGTCCGTGTTGAAGTAAACCTTGCACCATTTCTCTTTTTCATATGTCAACAATTGTGGCACAATGTTTTCTCCTAGCTTGCTTAGCTCTTCTAACCAATCCTTAAATTCAGCCTCAAATGTTGATTTAGCAACACGCCAGAAAACATTTCTCCTTTCAACACCCCTCCATTTCTTAGCCCAATTGGCAAGAATATGCCTTGCACACTCTCTATGCTCTGCTGCCGTCATTATTTCTTTTATAGCTGGAATCAGACCCTACAGATTGACCAATTAATTGAAAAGCATTACAACCAAACCAATAAAGCATTCAAGCATATCTAGGACCAAGCAATTAAAGCAATATAACTTAAATAGACATAAAGCATTAAAGCAATAAAACTTACTTTCAACATGTCCGATATCACTGTGTGTCCTGCACCTTCATCCATATCCAAATCTGCTCTAACCAAATTCAAAAACCAGCTCCATGTATGTTTTGTTTCATGCTCAACAACTGCCCAGGCAATTGGATACATCTGGTTGTTTCCATCCCTACCAACAACAACAAGTAATTGACCCTTACATACACCTTTTAAAAAACATCCATCAAACCCAATACATTTCCTACAGCCATGTTTGAAACCTTCCTTCAATGCATTGAAGCATACATAAAAACCTCTGAAAACCTATCTTTCAGGATCTAGTTTCTTATCAACTAGTTCAACAATTGTGCTTCCTGGATTAGAATACAACAGTTCATCCTTGTAATCATATAGTCTCGCATACTCTACCCTGAAATCACCCATTGCTTCCTTTAGGACTTCCAGTTTGGCCCTCCTACAAGTGTGTTTCCCAACATGAACCTTCAGTTTGGTCTTAACCAAATCTTGTATCTTCCAGGTCTTGATATTTGGCTGATCTATAATTCTATCCTTAAAAAACCTAGCAATAAAAGCAGTATTACAGTGCTTGTTCCTATTTGTCTTCACACACTTGTGAATTGGGAAATATTTCTTGATAAGAAAGTTCTGGCTCTGCTTATCCAGACTACCAAGAAGATGCCATGGACACTTCTAATTTCATTTCAATCTGACCATATGGTGATCATTTTTAGCAAACACCAAATCTACACCCCTCTTCACAGCATACTTAGCTACTGCCTCTCGAAATTCATACACATTCTTGAAGATCATACCCAACTCCCACAATGGTTCTTCACAAGCTGGATCATAGTGCACTTTCCTATAAGCCCTCTTAACCCGTTTGTGGGTTTCATGATCCTTTCCACCGTCATCAGAAGGAAAGCTATCTACATCTGAGTTGTCATTGTACTCTTCATCTCCACCGAGCAAACCTTCATATTTGTTCCCCTCTCTTAAATAACCTTCTAACCCTTTGTCTATCCCAACTTCTCCTAAATCAAGAACATTATTGTCTACTGCTCTGTTGCTCCTAAATCACTCTCACCTATAACTTTTAACACTTTGTCTAACTTCTTGAACCTCTTCATCTTGTTCACTCCCATTGTCATCATCAATTTCAGCTTCATACAACTCATCCTCTGTTGTGTCTGAATCTGTGTCACTATCAGATGATGCGTCTTCTATAATGCCTTCTACAAGGACAAGATTTGCGTCTACAGGATCTGCCACTATAGGAGCTGCCTCAATAGGATCTGCCACTACAAGATCTGCCTTGACAGGATCTGGATCTAATTGATCTGGTTGTACATGATCTTCTATATCCACAACTTCTTCATTAACAGCCTTTCCCCTTTCTTCAGAAGCAGAACATGAAGATACAGCCGCTTCTAGAATCCTCCTTACCACTATATTAGCTACAATTTCCACCTCAACCCTATTATCCAACTCAGCAGACTTGACAAAATCAGCTGGCAAAGCATCCACGTATGCATCCATCTAGTCACGCTTACCTTTTCCACACATCATACCCAAGACACTTAAATCATTCGTTAATTCCACATACTTGCTTGGATCTTTGTCACTAGCATAATAAAGAGGCCCACAATTTGTATAGCCTAAATAAAAAATAGACCAAAGTATGTCTAACCTACTTAACTTATCAGGATCAATAGGTGATATGGAATGGACTTCACCACCAATATACTGCCAAACTCCCCCAGCCCTAACCACAAACTTTCCTCCATGGTGAATATTGAGATTGATGAAATCATCTCCCATCTGTCAATCAAACATGCACAAACAAAAAAAAAAGTTTCTCTTCAACAAAGTGTATTGACAAAAAAGAAAACAACATCACGACAATGACCATACAAATCAGCTGTAACATCCCACTTCCAACTTAGTAACTTAAAATCCATCCAACCTTTGCCCATACTTTAACTAAAAATCACAAGTTTACCAATACAAAAGTTGAACAACACAATAGTACGTACAACATTAAGCACTGAACAACATCACTTAAAAAAGCATAAAAAATACCTTGTACTAATCGTCCGCAACCGTCGAAGAATGAGCACGAACAAGACTTGCAATTTCTGCTTAATCAACCGCGATTCCCTAAGCTATCAACCCATCCTTAGTAAGAATATGTTTACATATTCTTCCATATAACCAGCCTCCTAAAAAATCTAATTCCCATAAAACATGATAGCCTTAACTACGAAAATAACTAAATAAAAACTTCAACACCATGCATTCATTGTGATTGTCATACATGACATGTACTTCAAAAACATCTTCAACAAATTTTCCAAAGAACCTTTCCTGCACAAAAATAAAGAAACTATTAATAATAGCATCAAAAAAAAATTCAAATGATGAACATATTCAAAATTTAAATTACCTTCAACGTGAACATTATATCAATTTTTTGTTTGATAGTTCTTGTACGAAACCATAAAATTGTGAGCCATACAATCTAACCCTGCAATATTCTTTTCAATTCACTTATCTTTTTTTCATATTTCGATATCTTTTGCTTGTATTCTGAAACTTGCTTCTCTAACATTTTTTTCTATATGCTGATCTTTTTTTTTTGGCACAGTAGGTAATTTAGATTTTGAAGTATTCAGACATGATGTCTGGCTAGTTTGTACAACATTTGACTGATACATACAATCTATTTCCAAACCTTCTATTCATAATGGTACGGAAAGATCGATCGATAAATTTTGTTTATTAGGTATCATATGCAGTTCATATTTAGAGTAGCTGGAAGAGACACCCTTAAAAGCATGTACATCATTTGATGTCTGCAAATGATCCATTTCCAAACCTTGTATGTTTAAAGGTTGAAAAGGTCAACATATGGTATTTTGGATTCAATATAATTTTGTGAAAAAAAAAATCATTTTCACCTATATTTAGAAAAGAGTCAACATCAGAAAGGCTTTCAAACAGAATTTTTTCTGGTCTTGATTCAAAATAAGGTTTTAAAAGTCTTTCATTTTTCATATCACAAAGTTCCTTGAAATTAACATCAACCACATCGAACATATGCACTTTCTTTAAATAATGGATTAAAGAAAGAGCATCTAAATATTTTGTCAAAATCCGATCCTAGACGACATCAGGTGTGGTGATAAGATAAAATAACCAGCGTTTATAGGTTTAAAATGGGATTCTAAGTTGTACGAAAAGGACCCTTAACATCTATATGAACGTTTATCAACTTTTTCACCATTAATTCATTAAAGTTATCTTGTAATTCATTACTGTACCCTAGACATTACGTTCTATATCAAATTTCATTCTCTTTGATCTATGTTCACCAAATTATTCTCCGAACCAAATTCGTTCAGCAATAATATCAAACTATATTTATGTCACTTAATTTCTACACGAAAAGCATATGCTTTTGAAATTCTAATAAACTCTTGATAAGAAATTTAATCGTAACTATTTAATTTAATTTACCTAATTGGCTTGGACTTGATAATTTTTATCAAGCTTCCTACGTATCCCATAATTCTCGATTAGGAATCAAAGCCACGTAGTTCTGACATATTCTAAATAATTAAACCAAATAATCCAATATTAATATATTTAACTAGCACAAAAGTAGTTTCAAAATTCATAGAAATTAATCTAGTTATAACCTAAATAATAATTACTTGGTAGAGAGCATTGAGATATGTTGTTATCAAAATAAATGGAATGAGAATTTGAAGAAAGGCAGACATGTAAAATTGAAACGGATACAAGATTTAGACTTAAAACTAATTAGATGAGGTAGCTAATGAGAAGCTTTAAACCTTCCTTGATTTCATTTTTAAATTCATAAATTTTACAATATACCACAAGGTGTTGACTACACTTAGTCCATGGAACCACGTCTCCCGTTTATAAACTGATTCTTGAACTAAATATTCCAAAACGTGATTGATGATCATGAGTTTAATTCTATTAATAGGAGTTTGACTAATTAATTAATTTGGACCAAGTTATGTGGTATATAAACTTTTGGGAGATGTTTCATTTTGAAGGAATCATTAGCATAAATTGTGAAAGGTAAAAATTAGACACGGGACCAAAAAAAATGTTGACAAATCCTCAATCAAAGGCATGTGAATTTCATAGGAAGTAATGTATTTTCAACATAACACATAAACCCAAAAGCTTCATAACATCCATGATAGCACACCTTACATTGGTAACCTGACTACCAATCTAATCCCAGAGATTGGAAGTAGGGTTCACTAAAGATCATAAGACATAGAACATATCAATTTCAGGTCATGGAAGAACTAAATTGAACCCTCGTATTGCTTTTCCTTATTAACTGTACTTGATTTTATGTTATTTCATAGTGTATATTTTACAAGATTAAATGGGATATGTTCAATAATCATGACTATGACTAGATAGATTTCATTTCCTTTTTAACCTACTAACCTCACATTTTCACACCAATTTACAGGATTTTAATTGACATTATAACTCATAAGCTTTCATTAACTCAACAAAAACTTACATTTCAGGTCTTAAGTTTTGAATTGACAGAGACCAGAAAATCACTTGTTAACAAAATGCCTTAAAAGGCTAAGTTAGCAGATTAAAATTGCTATGTTATTCCTTGTTATTGCAATTCCCAAATCTTATTCATCCCTTTCTACAAATATCCATACAAGAGAAGACTATTAAATTTCTAAATATTGAATGTTCTTCCAAAAGAAAAAGGAATAAACCTAAGGCTATGGTTGAACCCTGAACAATGTGGAACAAATATTAATAGATATTTCATTGCTATCTTTACCCCAAAAAAAATCAGTTCAACTTGTCTACTGAACAGTAGACGAACAGATCTTTACTAAATGAATAAAACAAAAACAATGCTTAAGAAATTTACTTTCTCATAGAGCAGACAACTGCACCACAGATACCAACTATTGCATCAAAACATTCAGCAATTAACATTCATCCAAACTACAAAATCTAAGTCTAAAATGACCTTTTTTATGGAATAAGCCCAATTCAAAATCACCTCTGATACAGATCGGGTAACCGACGATAGTTTTCAATCGTAAACTACCAAAGATATTCTCGAGCTAAACTTGAAGGAGCAGTGAAACCTCCAGATTTACAAGCTAAACTTGAAGGAATTAGAAATCCCCATTGTTAAGAGGGATGAACCCTAAAAACACTCTCAAAGAGAAGATGTAATTTGATTGATAAAAAGTTGCATATCCTTACAAAGATGGGGTTTAAATACTCCCCTAAAGAAAACTAAAGACATAATTACCCCTACTAGGGTTACAACTAAAGAAAGAAAATTAAAGGTAAAATAGGTAAGTGTATATTCTTCCTTGTGAAGGAAAGAAAACTTAAATAGGCAGAATGTATTTCCTTCCTTGTTTAAGGAAGGAAAGCTTGCAACTATCCTTCCTTAAACAAGGAAGGAAAGTTCACTCCTTGTAAAGAAAGTAATCTCTAGGACCCGCCTCAGTTATTCATCCGGCATACGCCATTAGGCGCACATGTTGTTCGTATTGCCCACATCTAAATATGATCTGCCAGGATTCAATGTAGAGTGAGATCCACCAATCTGGATCGAAGTAGATACAATAGGTAGATCCGTCGAAGTAGATATACATCGACAAAAATACAATGAATAGATATGCCAAGGTAGATCCACTCAGGTAGATACTGGAAGTAGATACGTCGATGAGTAGATACGCCAATGTAGATATGTCGAAGTAGGTCCGCTCAACTAGATACCTGAAGGAGATACATCAACGTAGACACATCGAAGTAGATCCGCCCAAGTAGATACCTGAAAGAGATACATCACGTAGACACATCGAGGTAGATCCGTCTAAGTAGATACCTGAAGGAGATACATCAACGTAGGCACATCGAAGTAGATCCACCCAAGTAGATACCTGAAGGAAATACATCAACGTAGACACTTCGAAGTAGATCCGTCCAAGTAGATACCAGAAGGAGATACGTTGAGTAGATCCATCGAAGAGATTCGTCGAGTTGATCCGTCGAAGAGATCCATCGAAGATATCTATCAAAGGAGATCCGTCGAAGAGATCCGTCGAAGAGATCCTTCAAAGGAGATCCGCCGAAGAGATCCATCGATGAGATCCGTCGAAGGAGATTCGTCGAAGAGATCCGTGGATGAGATCCGTCGAGGGAGATTCGTCAAAGGAGATCCATCGAAGAGATCCATAAAAGGGGTCCGTCGAAGGAGATCCGTCTAAGGAGATCAGTCTAAGAGATCTGCCCAGGTAGATACACTTAAAAGAAAAAGATATACTAGAACTTTAAGTGTGTCTTCCTCTTCTTCTGAATCACTTTCCCCACATACCTGACGAAATTTGTTACCTTGCTACTTCCCTAACCTGGACTTGGAATTTGTTGAAAAAATGTATGCATCAACCTCCAGGTCTAAAACCACTTTTATCATACTAAACAAACTAGAGAAACAAACAAAAAAAACATCTTAGTCAGCAATAACCCCAGAAAAGCCATCCACGAGGTCATCTTCCTCCTCCTTTCTATTTTAATCCCAACCACAATAAACCAGCCACAGAGACATGCGCTCTCAGTTCAAAGAACACAAAGAATACCAATATATACGCAAACTGTAAGCAAAATCTTAGAAAATAAGATGCATGAACATAAAACACGAACAAGAACAATTTACCGTTGACAATCGTTTTGCATGTATAAAATCGGAGCACCAAGGATCTCAAGGAAAATCAATGATGCCTTAACCCTTTCAAAGGGTTCAAACCTCTGCCAAACCCGCCAGAAGTCTCAATTGGAGGAGCTTACTCTGGTTTCCAAAAGTGAAAGGGAGAAGAATCACAAGAAAGTGTCTGAAAGTAAGAGGACCATAACAAAAACCTTAGGAAACCGTTAGACAATGGCCAAAGGAACCCTCTGAACCCATAGCCCTATAATAGCGAGAGAGATGGAAGGGAGTTGGAAGATTCGTGAAGAAGGAAGAACTTACTTTTTTATTCCCAATTCGTTTTTCTACACCCTACTTTCTGAGAGATGAACCGACCCATTTTATTCCATAATCCTAAAAATCCAAATCAACCCTTCATAAAAATAATAATTCATTTTATTACCCATATTTTTTTCTTTTGTTCTTCAAACTTATCTAACTATATATTTAATATCATAATTGATACTTGCAAATTGAATTAACTCGTATTATGTACTTATAACATCTTTATTGGATTTTATATGAATAAAAAAAACACACATAATTAGTTAATTAATAAACTTGAAAATATGATATAGTCTAATATCAAATTATAATTATATTTTTGGGCACGGATGTGACATATTTAGCAGTGAATAGATCTAGATTGATAATGCTAGTAAATATGCGTACTTCAAATAGACCAAACTCATCTAAACATGGCACAGAGACAGTACATGTGAAAGTTTTATTTTTAATTTCTTCACTTTCCACATAATATGAGGGTGATAAGTTTAATCGAATAAGAATGTCTAGTAAGAAGGTTGCAAAGGGAATTATCGTAGTGAACATCTGAGAAAAAAACAAAAAATAATTCCACATTAAAAGTTGTAAATTAAAGGTATATGTATAAGTTGCTGGTGAAATATAGCATGAAGTGAATGAATAAATGAAGAGTGTAAAATGAAATGGAGTGGTGAAGCTCTTTGCATGTTGGTTGAGAGCTTACCTATGACTGTAAAGGTCATGGATTCGAATAATATGGGTGGGATGGGTTGTGAGGTTTTTTCTTTCTCTTTAATGTAATCTTCCTTTCTTTAATGTAAGTGCATTGCGTACGACTTTTAAAAAAAAAGAAGTAATTAGTTACAAACATTCGTAAAAAGAAATACGGTAATTTTTTTAAAATAAAAAAAAGTATAATATGAATTTGGAATATTGACATTTATGGTAAACATTTTTTTTTGAAACCTATGGTAAACATTTATGAAAAGTGGTGATCAACAATAATGTTATATAAAACATATGTATATGTTTAAAACAAATTACAACATAAAACATTGTAATAAAATATTGTTTTAAAAAATATAATACTTGAAAAGAATTTTGAAATAAGTGTAGTAAGTAAACACAAAACATAAAAATGAAAAACATATTAAAAAATCTTGTCTCTAAAAAGTATTACAAAAAGAGAGATACATTTACATTTTGTTTCTAAATCAAAATGAAAAATAGAAGACTCTATAATAAAATAAAAAAGTAAAGGATTGTACTTTACCTTAATATAAGATAATATATAAGAAAGAAAAGACTTTAACTTTAGTATATTAAGTGAAGAATAAAAAGATGTGTTTTGATATGTAATGAAAAAAGTGTTTATATAGAAGTATCTATATTATTAATGGCCTAATACACCAATAACCCCCTGAACTTGTCCAAATGTTGCAACTGCCCCCTCCAACTTTCAATTGTAACAACTTACCCCTCAAACTTGTCCAATTGTAACAACTTACCCCTTAAACTTGTCCAATTATAAAACACAACCCCAAATTGCTGACATGGACTGCAATTGAAGAAACACGTGAAATACAAAATCTGTAACGCTCGTGTAGTATGATAATCAGATCTTTGGCGTGATACAAATCCGAAGAAATTTTTTACGGTTGCTTCAAATACGGGGTAAAAAAATTCCCAATTTGGGGTTATGTTTTACAATTGGACAAGTTTATGGGGTAAGTTGTTACAATTGAAAGTTGAGGGGGCAGTTGTAACATTTGGACAAGTTCAAGGGGTTATTTGTGTATTAGGCCTATTATTACTTGAAGAAAGAAAGTCAATATGTACAGTAATCATTCAAACATTTAATGAAAGAAATAGTGTTATGGATTATGTCTATAAAAAAGAAGACATGTTATTAAAACATAGCCTAATAGATGTGTTAAAGTCAAATTTGAAGTGTGAGCATTTTTTAAATTTAAAAAAATTCAAAAAATAAATAAACATGATATGACTAAATAGAGTGTATTGAAATTATTCTTTAAAAAACAGTATAATACATGATTCATTTATTTTTTTTTGCTTACTATAATATAGTGTGAACAAATAATCACATATTTTAAAATTACTTGTTGTAAAAAAACAAATTAATTAATTATAATGGCAACATTTAAAAAAAAACATAAACAACATGAAAAGAAAAATTGAAAAATTCTAAAAAACCTAACATTAATTTTTATACAATAAACTTGAAAAACAATATTGGCATGTACTTCGAAGAGAATGAAAAAAAACAATTTTAACATTCATTAGTCATTAAATATTTGAATATCATAATCCAATAACCTCTGTGTGTATAAAGATGAAAAAACTATCAGTATTCCATAAAATTAATATAAATCTAAAAAACGTAAGTGAAAACACTAAATTTTTTACATTTATGGGTAGATAAATATATATTAATTGTAATGACCCTATTTATATAAGAAATAATAATTAAAGTAAAAAAACTTGTTTTACTTTTAATATTTCAATTTCAAAATACCTGTTAAAATTACCTATTTCCATTTCTATTGCTTTCCCCATTAGCTTTTTCATTCCAATCTTTCGTGAGTTTGCAGGATCTATGTTGTCCTAAAATGAGACTCTAGCAAGTGCATTAGATACAAGTAATAAAATGATAAGTAGAGTATCGTCTCCACAGGGATTGATGACCAAATTTTACTAGAAAAACCTTGCAGAACAGGGTGTTTGTGGTGTGTGATTTTCTTTAGTTGAGAAATATTGTGATGTGGTAACAGAAATACTAATTAAGATATTCAGTGTAATAAAATGATTTTGATACTGATAAAAAGATAGAACAGGCTAGGCCATAGCGGAACAGGTTACTTTCAACCTCTAAACATCCTATTTATTCATGAATGACATAAAGTGAAGTCAAGGTCTCTGTTTTAAAGCTCACTTAAGTCAACTTTCGTGTGTTCTTAAGATTCTAAGATGTACTACAACCTTAAGGGCCCTTAATGTTGGTTCTTTCTTGCATTACGAGCGAAACAGCATTTCTGTTTAGAAAACCCTTGATACAATCCCCTAACATTCCTGTGTCGGGGTTTGGACGTTTGATAAAAGGTTCCGTGAAGATGGAAGCAGTTTCCTATCATTCATCTAACACTAAGATACATGCATTTATCAATAGAGTGAAAGCTTTATCAAGCACAACAACATACAGCATCATTCATTCATAAATAAGAAAATAGAAGACTTACATAACCAACCCTTGCTGGCACTAGTACAGAAATGCTTACTTGTGTCACACTTTTGTGCGACACAACAGGGGTGCGACACAAGAACTTTGCATCGCTCTTGAGAGCGACACAAGCTACTCATCTGTTGTGTCGCACTTGTCACGTGCGCGATACAATAAAACGATAACTCTTGTGACGCGCTTCTAGAATGTGCGACACAAGCTCCCCAATTAATGTGGTACACTTTGTATCGCTCCTTCGTCACGCGCGACGCAAAATATTGATATTTTTTTTAAAAAAAAATGTACAAAATTTTCCAGCACCTAGCATAAAATTTTATAATCAAAATTAATTTTATTCTACATGATATTATAGAACGTACACATAAAATTACAAGTACCATACATATTCAAAATATAATTACAACTTAATTTGTTCAAGAAACAGTTGCATATATAACAACTAATTCAAAGTATAATCCCTTGGTCAGCAATTTCTTTCCTGAAGACGTGAGACTTTATGGCCTTGATGCTTTTAGAGGAGCTTCTCGACCCAGATTGAAAACTAGACCGAGCCTTGGCAGAACCACCACATCGACCCCCACCAAGATCACCCCCAAAAAAATTGGAAAACATGTCATTCAGGCCAAAACCGAACCTGAACCACCAAAGGAAAATGAAAATGATTTGGAATCTTCCTAAGTCCCCATATTTTTCCATGCATCTGGTTTGAAGCTTAACTGAGTCTGTCCCTGTCCACCGCTTGTGAAATAACTATAGCCACTCTGATCACCATGAGAGCCACCACCAAACCCAGGGTTGCCTTTCTCATCTCCATATAGGTCGTAATTCTTCCTCTTCTCTTCGTCTGATAGAATCTCATATGCTGATGAGACGGAAAAAAAAGAAGTAAATACCTTAACTAGAAAATTGCATTTTGTTCAGAAAAGAAACAACAAACCAATTTCTTATTGATATAATAATTGAATTATGAACAAACACAGCCACCTTAGTTAATTATGGAATCTGCTCACTGCACCAAAAAACCTAACTTACCTCGAGAAGTAGATCTCTTTTCCTCAACACCAACCCAGCATCCATTAATCATGATGGGAGAAGCCTAAAATACAATGAAAAAACGCCTAAATTGAAGACCTTATGAACATAATTCAATAGGGAAAAGAAATAGTGCAAGGTAAACTGGAAAAGCAAACATAGAACACAATTATGGAATTAAGGGAATGACAATAATACTGTTAAAGTTGGCATTTTGAACAAAAGCCTAAAGTATCCATGTGTGTCATTTAAACAACATCAACACAAGAAAACAAAGGGAATGATAATAATAAAAGAAAAAGGTTCAGATTTCTGTACCTTCTAAGCTGTCAATTGAACAGAAGGGTAGTCCTTTCGAATCTTACCCTTGACTAAGCCAAATGGTCATCCTGCAGTAACAAGCAAAAGCTTTTAGACAAGATATGAAATCACATCGTCATCTTTTTGCCTTTAACATCATGTTATTTGCTCAGCATTTTGTAGAATGGTTGATCTTCAAATATGCTAAATTAGTCGATGTTTTGATGACTTAAGACACAATATGGACAAAGACATCCTAATAGTGATCACTATCCGATTCAACAATTGTAACCAAGTTATTCAATAATTTGAAGCATGAAAATATTCAGATTTTCAAGATCAGACACATACATACCACTCAAAAACAATAAAATCATACCATAGAGGTTGAAGGTGCTCCTCATATCACACATCTTTTTATTTTTGCCGAATTCAAAGCAAATGAAGCAAGATGCCAATCAGAACACAAACTCTAGAGACCGTTGACATATGCTAGCGAAATTAATCATGCAATTTGTGATTCAAAAATTGGGGTTTTGACCTTGTGGATCATATTTAGCAGCAAAAGAGACCGCATAAGAATTTAGGAACTACATTATTCTAAATTATTCTATTGATACATGTACAAAACTATACCTAGTATGAAGGGTTGTTTAATAACACAAAATGACAAAATACAGCTCAAAACCCTTAGCTGGATAGATAACAAATCTAAGAACTCGGAAAACTGTACAAAGCAAGGTCAACGCTTACTTAACGAACAAACACAGCCACCTTAGTTAATTATGGAATCTGCTCACTGCACCAAAAAACCTAACTTACCTCGAAAAGTAGATCTCTTTTACTCAACACCAACCCGGCATCCATTAATCATGATGGGAAAAGCCTAAAATACAATGAAAAAACGCCTCAATCGAAGACCTTATGAACATAATTCATTATGAACATAATTCAATAGGGAAAAGAAATAGTGCAAGGTAAACTGCAAAAGCAAACATAGAACACAATTAGTTTTAGCCAAACTATAATAACTTTCCAAATTATTCTATATAGCTAATCATTAAATTCCTTGTTTATTTAAGTTTATGACTTGTAGAAGTTCCAGAAGCATAAGGCAGGAAAAGATTATCTCTACAACTTTCTTTGGTGGATCATTACGGAAGCCAATTGACAACAAATGGCAAACACCATGACAAATAAGTTCTATCTCTGAAATCGTGCAAATGAGAAGAAGAAGCTTTTAGAAGTGCTTGGTCCCTCAGAAGCACCTAAGCACTTTTCAACAGTCAATTCACACAAACTGTGTTTATATAATGGTAGTTGGAATCACATAGCGAATGTTCTCAGCGTCATCAGATCTGTACACCTAAAGAAGTGTCTCGTGAAAAGATAATAAGGAAACAGAAAATCAATGCCTGAGAATCGAAAAGGCATACAGTTTCATAAGATTCCATCCCAATCCATAAGCCATTTAACAGCAATTTCAACAATGGTCCAGAAAAAATCCCCAAATTCACCAAGCAAGCCAAGAGCAACCATAGAGGAATCGAAGTTATTAGAAGAGGCAGTGGAATTTTTACAGGTAAAAGAACAAAAACCATTAACAGAAGAACAGAAACCATTAACAGAAATCGTTAACAGAAGAATAGAAATCATTAACAGAAGAACAGAAACCATAAACAAGAACAGAAATCATTAATAGAAGAGAAATTTCCACAAATCTGTGAAGCTATGCAGTAGGAGGCGTTGAAGTTGTCCGATCGGAGGCTTTGAGGTGGCACAAGCCTTGCCACGGCGGAACAAATGTCAGGCGGCCGACCGTATGGGGAAGAAAGGAGGTGGCGACAGTTCGATGGGGAAGAAGAAAACAAAGAAAGAAATCGTGATTTTTAGGTCTGATTTTTAGGGTTCATTTTTTTCTGGCTTTGAGGTGGCGGCAGTTTTATTTAACCTTTTTCTTTTTTTCATTAAGTTTTTTAGACAGAAAAAATATGTTTTATGGTTTACATTTTTTTAATTTATATCATTTTAATAAATTGTATAAATCTGTAACAAAATTGTTAATCTATCAATATTTTATTTTAAATTTATTTTTTATATTTAAAAAATTATAATTAATATTAATATTATACCAATTATTAATTAATAGTTTTATATTAATTAAATTATTTTTTATTTTTAATTAATTTATATGAGATAAGTTTTTAAGTTTATATATATATACATGCTATTTGATTTTCATCCTTTTTTTTAATTATTTAGTATTTTAATAAATATAAATAAAAAGTAATTATATTCAATAGTAGTTCGTATTAGTTGTGTCGCACTTTTAAAAATGAGCGACACAAAGATAACAAACTCATTGTGTCGCTTTGTTAAGGACGCATCACAAGATTGCACTTGTGTCACACTGTAAGACATGCGATACAAGAAGTAACTCATTTGTGACGCACGCTCTTAAAGCATGACACAAGTGATGACATAGGATAGTTAGTTGTGTCGCGTTTACAGAACGCGCGACACTAGTTACTTTGTTGTGTCGCTTTATCTTCAAGTGCGACACAAGTGAGCATTTCTATACTAGTGTGGCCAAGCCCATTCAGTTAACTACTCACTCATAATGATGAGGGAGCAACCACAGAAATTGCAATAAATCCCCATTAATGCAGTTAGGTCTCAAATTAAAGAGAACTCTCGTGGAAGATGAAGTTTCAGCCCCCCAACAAAGTTATCTCTCTCATTTTACAGTAATCTCTTTAATTAGGAGGAAAGAAACATAAAATATACTAAAAGTACTAAAAAGTACACTAAAACAGACCGTTCTGACAGATTATGGCCACTTGAACAATTCAAGGCCCAAATCTTCTTCAGCAATCTAGATCTCCACTGGTCCCACTTCTTTGCTTGGCTGTCTTCCATCTCTTTACATACTATTGCCCTTTGGTCCATAGATTTCCCTTTACTTTTTCCTGCAACAGGCTGTTTGACAGCAGTTTTCATTTTTCTTCACAAAATCTGAAATAAGGGTTATTTAGTCCTAAATTGATAACAATTAACACCCCGTAAGCTCATTTTTAGTGAAATAATATATGGTTATTAGGGTCAATTATGAACTCATCAAATACCCCCAAATTGAACTTTTGCTTGTCCTCAAGCAAACACAATAGAAAATAGAGAAAAGAACAACAAAAAAGGGAAAAACAAAGAAAATAAAAACAAAAGGGAATGACATAGAAACAAGGCAATGGAGAAAACATAAGAACAAGAACTGGAACAGATCTAGAAGAGATAATAGACAACAAAAAGAAAAAAACAATAGCAACAGAACTTTATTCAACTTTCAACTAAATCAACCTTTGATTAGCACACAAGAGCTTGATAAAAAATGTGGTTAGACCAGATCTAAAACATGCATTCCAATTCAAGAAATTCGTCAAAGCGTAAGGTTGAACTTCAAAATTCAATCCAACAACCTGTATGCCCCAAAGTGCCTCACTAAGGACGGAATTTTCACTCACTCTCAAATGGCCTTTGTTGCCACAAGGAAGGGAATGGAACTTCACTCCTCAGCTCAGTACACACATCAATAGGCTATGATTTTGCTTATTGGCCCTATCTCCACGGATTAAAAATTATCCAAACATAGTCAAAAGGTCTTAAACATAGGTTGTAATGTTAGGCTAAGGCTAAGGTATGAAAGTGAATGGCTATTTAAGTGTAAGAATTCTGTCTACATGCAATGCAATTCACCATACTCAGTTCTCAACACTGAGCAATTCTGCCTCAACCTAATCACTTTACACAGCCTGTTTCACAACATTGGCCAAACTATTCTTCAAACACACAAAAGACAACCATCCAAACATTTCACTTCAGGCTCAAGATATGAACATGTGTCCTGAAAATGAAAAGACTTTATTTAAAGATATTTTTGTTATCTTCTAAAATTCCTATTTGGGATATTTTTTTTTCTTTTAACCTTATTCAAAAAGTGGTCCTCACCCCATCATCATCCCTCAAATGTCATCAATTCAACAATTTTATCTTTATACACTCAGATTTTCTCAAAAATGTATTTTTCTTTAACTAGAGCAGCTTGTTCTGAGGCATGAGACAAATTCAAGGCGTTTTGGGATTAAAGTGAAGGGAATTGGTTCCTTTAAGTTGTGTTTCAGAAAGAATAGGCTAAGGCATAAGTTGGTTATCCTAAAAGTGTGAGTGCAATGCACGGGTAAGCTTTTTGTGGAGTGAATTTGGGATCTAAATGTCTTTTTCATCCTATGTTCTTCCAAAATTTTACCATTTTGACTAGGCAACCAAAGCAAACCCTACCTAAAGACAATATGTACTAGCCCTCTCATAAAGAATCAATGCATTTACATGCTAATGTAGGCTCAAGTTCTCACAATTTAGGGTTTTTACATGCACTAGGGCTTAAGGTCCTCTAATTGAATTTTGAATTAAAACCTAAAAATTTTCAGAACTTCTATCTTTTGAAAATTGAATAATCACTGGGTTCACCACACACTAAATTTGATGTGCAAGCATGCAATCATTGATTGGCAATTGAAAGTCTTTTTTTTTCTTTTTTCTTTAATATATATATTATTCTGCTGCTATATACAGAAAGAAAGGGAAAACTGAGAGCAAAAACTAGAAACAGAACATGCTGTTCAGAAACAGAGAACAACACAGAATTTTTAGACATTTAACACAAAGTACGAGGAATTAATAAAAACTATGAACATGTACTAACATTTACAAGACAAAAAAATGAAAGGGAATGACACAACATTTGGGGTTCGAATGACACACTAACAACCATATCAAGCAAGTGTTTAATTTTGAGTTTCCTCAAATTTTCACAAGCTAATTTCACCTTTCAATCACAGTTTTCATCAAAATTTTAGGGCTTTTATCCCGTTCTCACAACAAATATATCAAGATATTCATTTTCTTTCCCCACCCCTAAATTAAAATATAACATTGTCCTCAATGTTAAACTTAAACACCGTAAGAGTGGAAATTTGCAGAATATCAACAAGCATGCAGTAAACAGGAAATTAGAAGTAGGGTTAGATTCGTTACCGAAAGAGGAAGACAGCAAACACCCCCAAATTAATTTGGTAAAAATTCAAACTCCAACCTAATTTTAGGAAATGAAAGTTTAAAACCTTTGCCAACAAAATTTAGGAAGAACCACAAAATTCATCATTAGTCATGTTAGTGCATAAAAATAACAAAATTAAAAAGGAATTTAACACAAATCTAACTAAGGGATAGATAAATTGGGGGTTGCCCAATTAGTTTGCTGCAATTGGTGTTTGCAGCGAACACACTGTTCTCATTGAGTCATGGTGGATCCTGGAAATGGACGGTCTCAACAACTCCTGGTTTAAAAATTTCTACAGCCCCATGAAGGAACACCTTGTTCACAATATAAGGTCCAGACCATCTGCACTTCAATTTTTCAAGGAACAACCTCAACCTGGAATTATACACGAGAACTTTCTGCCCTTCATGGAATTCCTTCCCTTGAATATTTTTATCACGCCACCTTTTGGGGGTGGGTATATCAGGTGGTTCTTTGTGTGAGGGCCCAGTTGTGTTTGGTGGAAATGGTGGTTTTGTTGCTGTTTCTAGGGAACAGCTTGTTCCTTCGCAGATATTCACTTCTTCCCCCAGCAGTGTTTCCAAAGTGTCTTGGTGATAGTCCTGCAAAACAGACGAGGTGTGGCATGCATCCAAAAAATAGCATGTATCATCACTTGAGTTAGCATGCCTCATGGCCTCATTCATCCTAAAAATTATTTCTTCACCATTTATCCTTAAAAACAATTGTCCCTTTTCAACATCTATCAAGGCCCTATCCGTAGCTAAAAATGGTCTGCCTAAAATGATGGGCACATGCAAATCCTCATCTATGTCCATGATAATAAAGTCTACGGGTAATATGAATTTCCGTATTTTAACTAGCACATCCTCCACAGTCCCCCTAGGATAACATACAGATCTATCTGCTAATTGAATCGACATCCTAGTAGGTTGAGGTTCTCCCAAGCCTAGCTTAGCATAGACAGAATACGTCATGAGATTGATACTAGCTCCAAGGTCACACAATGCATTTTCAATATTCAATTTACCAATGGAACAAGGGATTGAGAAACTCCCTGGATCTTTGAGCTTTTTAGGAAGCTGTTGCCTGTTCTGCAGTATTGAGGAACAGTCTCGATTTAGTTGGATCATGGAGATGTTCTCAAGCTTTTTCTTGTTGGTCAAAATATCCTTCAAGAACTTGGCATACTTTGGCATCTGAGCCAGAGCTTCCACAAATGGAATGTTGATGTGTAACTTTCTCAATGTATCAAGGATTTTGGAGTTTTGCTCATTCAACTTTTGATTCACAAGCCTTGCTGGATAAGGAACATGTGGTACATAGGGAGGAGGTGGAATATACTTCTCCCTAGGTTCCTCCTGGACTTGAATAGGCTCATGTTCTTTAGGAACATGCCTGGTGGCCTCTGGAACAGTCTGTTCCTTAACAGTTTCATCTTCTTTTGAGGTGCCTACAACATCAGCAACTTTTTTAGTTTTAGTAGGGGCATAGATTTCTTTACCAGACCTCAGCGTGATAGCCATGACATCTCCCTCAGGATTAGGCTCGATATTGCTTGGAATGATACCCTTTCCCTTGGATGAGCATGAATATGCCAATTGATGCATTTGAGTCTCCAGATTCTTGATGGAAACCTGAGTTTGCTTCATGAACTGCATCACCATGGTTTTCAAATCTGGATCAACCTCTTCTTTAGCCTGAACAGGCTGTTTGTACTGTTGCTGAGGTTGTTGTTGGTATTGCCCTCTTTGTTCCTGTTGGTACCTAGGTTGTTCTTGCTGATTTTGCTGTTGGGTCCACCCAAAGTTGGGATGATTGCCGAAACCGGAATTATATGTGTTTGAGTACGGATTGGGTGGAGTTCTTTGATTGTACCCAACATAATGACATTGTTCTTGGTTGGCTTTGCTTGGTTTAACTTTTGGGCAATTGATGTCGAAGTGTGGACCACCACAAAAGTCACATTCATCAGAAAATGAAGGTTCACTGTGAATGGAAGACACATTCATCTTGCTGATCTGCTTAACAAGCTGTTCAACCTGGGTTGTCAGCTTTGACACGACATCAGAATCTGAAATCTTCTTCCCATCACTTCTCACTGAGTGCCAATTGCAACTTGTATTGACCACCCTTTCAAAGAGATCATATAGAGCTTGTGGTTCAAGATCTTCAGGGCTACCATTTGCAATGGACTCAATTTGAATTTTATAGGTATTGGTGACTCCATTATAGAAATTCTAAACTTGCATCCACATGGGAATGCCATGGTTTGGTACCCTTCTCAAGAGCTCCTTGTAACGTTCCCAAGCCTCGGCTAACGACTCATTTTCTTCTTGTATAAAATGAGAAACCTCGTTTCTCAACTTGATAGCTTGCCGTGGTGGGAAGTACTTCATCAAGAACGCACTAGCCATCTCTTGCCAAGTAGTTATAGATCCGGGTTGAAGGTTCTTCAACCAAACTCTTGCTTTATCCTTTATAGAGAAAGGAAACAGCTTTAACCTTATAACATCATCGGCCACCCCCCTATTTGTTCTGAAAATGTTACACATTGCAACAAAATCCTGAATATGAGCATTGGGGTCTTCATTGTGGTATCCACCGAACTGAACAACAGTTTGAAGCATTTGTATCATGGATGGCTTGATTTCGAACAGGTTGTTCCCCTTATTAGGCAGCACAATACATGATGAGTGCCCTTCAGTGGTAGGTCTGGAGTAATCTCTGATTCTCATGACTGGTGGATTATTGTTTTCACCTTCTTCTTCTTGAACAGGTTGTTCTGGTACTCTTCCTGCCATTCTTCTTTGCCTCTGCCTTTCTCTTTGTCTTGCTCGTCTAGCTGCTGCCTGGGTCCTTCTACACGTTCTTTCTAACTCAAGATCGATAGGAAAGGCTGTACTATTAAACAAACAGATTAAAACACCTTGTTGCACAGAAATTTTCAAATAAAATTGTTCCTTTCAATCCCCGGCAACGGCGCCAAAAACTTGTTGTCCTAAAATGAGACTCTAGCAAGTGCACTAGATACAAGTAATAAAATGGTAAGTAGAGTATCGTCTCCACAGGGATTGATGACCAAATTTTACTAGAAAAACCTTACAGAACAGGGTGTTTGTGGTGTGTGATTTTCTTTAGTTGAGAAATATTGTGATGTGGTAACAGAAATACTAATTAAGATATTCAGTGTAATAAAATGAGTTTTGATACTGATAAAAAGATAGAACATGCTAGGCCATAGCGGAACAGGTTACTTTCAGCCTCTAAACATCCTATTTATTCATGAATGACATAAAGTGAAGTTAAGGTCTCTGTTTTAAAGCTCACTTAAGTCAACTTTCGTGTGTTCTTAAGATTCTAAGATGTACTACAACCTTAAGGGCCCTTAATGTTGGTTCTTTCTTGCATTACGAGCAAAACAGTATTTCTGTTTAGAAAACCCTTGATACAATCCCCTAACATTCCTGTGTCGGGGTTTGGACGTTTGATAAAAGGTTCTGTGAAGATGGAAGCAGTTTCCTATCATTCATCTAACACTAAGATACATGCATTTAGCAATAGAGTGAAAGCTTTATCAAGCACAACAACATATAGCATCATTCATTCATAAATAAGAAAATAGAAGACTTACATAACCAGCCCTTGCTAGCCAAGCCCGTTCAGTTGACTACTCACTCATAATGATGAGTGAACAACCACAGAAATTGCAATAAATCCCCATTAATGGAGTTAGGTCTCAAATTAAAGAGAACTCTCGTGGAAGATGAAGTTTCAGCCCCCCAACAAAATTATCTCTCTCATTTTACAGTAATCTCTTTAATTAGGAGGAAAGAAACATAAAATATACTAAAAAGTACTAAAAAGTACACTAAAACAGACCGTTCTGGCAGATTATGGCCACTTGAACACTTCAAGGCCCAAATCTTCTTCAGCAATCTAGATCTCCACTGGTCCCACTTCTTTGCTTGGCTGTCTTCCATCTCTTTACATGCTATTGCCCTTTGGTCCATAGATTTCCCTTTACTTTTTCCTGCAACGGGCTGTTTGACAGCAGTTTTCATTTTTCTTCACAAAATCTGCAATAAGGGTTATTTAGTCCTAAATTGATAACAATTAACACCCCATAAGCTCATTTTTAGTGAAATAATATATGGTTATTAGGGTCAATTATGAACCCATCAATCTATAACTTTATTTTTGGCATCTACATGAAAAAAAAACCCAATAAAATAATTCAGTTAAACATGTTAAACTAAAAGAATAATGCACTCAAATAACAATATAAAGACTACATAAAATTTATTAGATTCTCATTCATCTCTAATGTAAAAACTCCATGTAAAAACTGCTAGGGGTGGCTATTGCTAATACAGAGGGGGAAATAACAATGAAAAAAAGACAGTTAAAAATACTAAGTATATATAATTACGCAGATACCTTAAGCCAATAAAGCAACATTTTCATCTTCAATTAACTTATAGCAGCAAATAGTTGTCACCAAAAGCTATCAAGAAAATTGTATTTAACATTTTCTCTACTTCCAAAAGGTAAAGTTCCCATTATGCAAGTACCTGCAATGAATGCCACAGTAGGAAATGAGTATGGAAAAGACATTTTATAAACCATAGAATAATGTGAACTATATGTAATAATGGAAATGAAAATTCAGAGTAGATCAACACTTCTATATGATGTTCATAATTAAGAGAGTATATGCCTCCCGAGATTGTGAGATAGACCATGATGAAGCATAGTTATTATGGCTATTAAATCTACAACCTTTTTCGTATCATATCAAATCTATACCAAAAAAGTGAAGGCAAATGAAACAAACATAAAACAATATAAGAAAACCATAGCATGAAGTGATCGTAAGCTATTATTTCGAGCAACAATAGATAGGTTCAGCAAACTTTCCATTTACTGTTGATACTGATTTTTATTGACTTTAACACAATACTTTAGGTTTCTACATCACCACCTTTATATTATATATCAAATTAATTTACTGTTTTGTAAATGAAATGTCTTGGCTTGCTTCTCCGCTGTTTGTTATTTTTTAAAATGAGGAAACTTCAAGTGATCATAAGCTATTATTTCGAGCAACAATAGCATTTACTATTACTAGTGACTTTTAATGACTTTATTTCTGCAACTATGCAGGATTCTGTAAAGTTGTGAAAAAGTTCACTTTATATCTTACGCTAATCTATACTTTCTTCTTAATGGTTTTTTTTTTCATTTTCATGTATCTGAGTTAGGTTTGTTTTTTGTTTCTGTTGTTGTGGATTACGTCTTTACCTTTCGGTTCAGATCTAATAATACATAGATTCAAGCCTTTTAACTTTATGAAAGTCTACAATTTTTTGTAATGAAGAAAATATGAAGGTCATTTGGTTTTCTATTTCTATTCATTTAATTTCGATTTTTATTTTGAATCTCATAAAAATAAAATAAAAAAATAGGGATATAAGAAAGTAAATTCATAGCAAAGTAATTGTAGATTCAGAGTAGATTAAATTAAACAGCAAGAAAAGTATTTAAATTCGTATGATTTAATCTTTTCATCATTGGTAATTTTGCTTCCTATATTACAATTACTTTTTTTTATTAGTAATTACAGATACTTTTTAAAGTTTTTTTTACTGTTCTTCCATATGTTCATTAATAGCTTATGATCACTTGCAGTTTTTCCATTAAAAAAAATAACAAACAATAGAGAAGCAAGCCAAGGCATTTCATTTACAAAACAGTAAATTAATATGATATATAATATAAGGGTGGTGCTGTAGAATACCAAAGTATTGTGTTAAAGTCAGTAAAAGTCAGTAACAATAGTAAATGGAGAGTTTGCTGAACCTAGCTATTGTTGCTCGAAATAATAGCTTATGATCACTTGAACTTTCCCCACATAAAAAAATAACAAACAGCAGAGAAGCAAGCCAAAGCATTTCATTTACAAAATAGTAAATTAATTTGATATATAATATAAGGGTGGTGATGTAGAAAACCAAAGTGTTGTGTTAAAGTCAGTAAAAGTCAGTAGTAACAGTATACGGATAGTTTGCTGAACCCAACTATTGTTGCTCGAAATAATAACTTATGATCACTTGAACTTTCCCCATTAAAAAAATAACAAACAGCAGAGAAGCAAGCCAAGGCATTTAATTTACAAAACAGTAAAGTAATTTGATATATAATATAAGGGTGGTAATGTAGAAAATCAAAGTATTGTGTTAAAGTCAGTAGTAATAGTAAATGAAGAGCTTGTTAAAACTAACTATTGTTGCTCGGAATAAGAGCTTATGATCACTTGAACTTCCCCATATAAAAAAAAACAAACAGCAGAGAAGCAAGCCAAAACATTTCATTTACAAAACAGTAAATTAATTTGATATATAATCTAAGGGTGGTGATGTAGAAAACCAAAGTATTCTGTTAAAGTCAGAAAAAGTCAGTAGTAACAGTAAATGGAGAGTTTGCTGAACCCAACTATTGTTGCTCGAAATAATAGCTTACGATC
Organism: Euphorbia lathyris; assembly: GCF_963576675.1. Classification (NCBI taxonomy): domain Eukaryota; kingdom Viridiplantae; phylum Streptophyta; class Magnoliopsida; order Malpighiales; family Euphorbiaceae; genus Euphorbia; species Euphorbia lathyris. The sequence goes on along the minus strand of NC_088913.1, from coordinate 41,531,673 downwards.
ACTTGAAGTTTCCCCATAAAAAAATAACAAATAGCAGAGGAGCAAGCCAAGGCATTTCATTTACAAAGCAATAAATTAATTTGATATATAATATAAGAGTGGTGATTTAGAAAACCAAAGTTTTGTGTTAAAGTCAGTAAAAGTCAGTAGTAATATTAAATGGAGAGTTTGCTGAACCCAATTATTGTTACTCGAAATAATAGATTATGATCACTTGAAGTTTCCCCATTAAAAAACTAACAAACTCTAGAGAAGCAAGCCAAGGCATGTGAAAAACCACATGTTACTAAACTTAATTTAGCAAATTCAGTAGTTGAATTTATAAGACTGAAAAATCAAACCATTACACAAATAATCGTAAATACAAACTTGGATTCTAGATCTGCCTATGGAATTATGTAAATGGTTCATGCACCAAACACATGTATTCTCTCATGTACAGGTGACTTGTTCATATGTTTCACAGAGAACAAAAATAAAGTTTAAGCTTGAAAATGTTTACCTTTCGTAACTTGATCGTATGTTTGGATAATTTTAATTTGACATGCTTTATATTTTCTGTACAACATAAATTAAGAGGCCTGATTTGAACATGTATGACTGCCGTTTTAACAAAGGTTCGTAAGAAAAACTCATTCTGATTCATTCCATTATTAATGGTGAAAGAAAACAAATAGACGATTGTGAATAAAAAAATCAATAGCAAAGGCACATGTAAGAAAGTAGAAAAAGCAAAGGTCAAATTGGAAATTAAGCGACACAGTTATTCAATAAAAGCTTCTACCTCTAAGGGTCCGCTTGGATGAAGGTTTCACAAGGTTCATTAAAGGGAAGGGAAGGAAGGGGAGGTTAGAGAACCTCCAGATCCCACCAATTTGATGAGATTGAAATTGAAGGTTTTTGAACCTCCATTTAACCTCATTTAACCTTCATTTAAACTTAAACTCCTTCCCAAGTAAGATTAAGCAAGGTTAGAAAAATAATCTCTATTTAAACTCCTACCCAAACAAGGTTAGAAAAATAACCTCCCTTTAATTAACCTCCACTACCCCAATCCAAGCAGACCCTAATACAATACTCAGCAGAAGATAAGAACTTATTGTGAAGACGAATCAGATCCATACTCAACACCGGCATCTGAATTGGAGAACATACAATTTTTTTGAGCTATAATAATCATGTTCTCATAGACGGACAGGAATCGAACAAAACAAAACATCCTCCCCAATATAGAAAGTCGAACAGCAGCCTTGTGCATATTGGAAACACATAATTTTCTTGAGATTCTTCCAGACCTTTGATAATCGGACAGTCTCCGGCCAGAATGATTCTGAATTGAAAAAAAATAAATCCAGATTTCTTCAAACCAAATAACTATGGAGATGAAGGCAGACACATCAAAATGTTTTGGAGGTAACGGTGCAAATGATAAGTAGGAGGCTGAGAAGGTAGATGAAGAAGAGAAAGTACCAGAACGAGATGTCTTGGAGGAGGCATCGAAAATTATAAGGAGGCGGGTTAAAAAGAAGAGAGATACGGAATTCGATAAGAGAATGATCGAGAGGATGCACATGTAGCCCTATACATGTGAAGTAAAATTACCAGATTACCTAACAAAGTAAATGATGTCGTTTTGGAATTAGAATTGGTCAACCTTAATTGAAATAAAAAGCATATGTAAATTTACTAAAAAGGACCTTCTTGTAGACAGAAATGTTGGATTTCAATGATTTGATTGGAAAAATTTGACAAAACATTCCAATTTTACTGTTCAGACCGTTAACTTTAAAATTATAGATAGATTTTTTGTGTTAGAATATGGGAAGGGAAGGAAAGACTATCAAAGTTTTTGAAGGATTTGAAGTGGAAGCATGTTGGTATTTAGGAACGAATTTCAAAAAATTTTCCTAAACAAACAATCAGTGTGATCCAATCACTCTGATAAACAGTCAAACATCCGATGTCTGACACCAAATCCTTAACCAAGATCATTAAGTTCTTCAATAATCAAATTGATATTTATACTACGAGATTGGAAAAATACCTCTTGTAGATTCCAATCCGGTATTAAAGCTTCTCTAGTGGTGAAGCCTCTAGTCAGTCCACTAAGTCGATTAGATCAAGCCTTGAAGAAACTGATTAATCTTGCTCAAAATCGAAAACTGATTTCGGATCCGATTTTTCTGAACAGCAAAAAATCGTATATCTCTTATTATTATTTCGTTAGTTTGCATATATATATCTTTTGATATATATATGCAGAACTTGTTTTAATCCATTGTGAATTGAAGCAAACCATGTACTAGGACATTACGTGTCCTAGTGCATGTTATTTATATATATATATATATATATATATATATATATATATATATATATATAATAAATTAATATAATAATAATAAAAAATTAATATAAATTAATATAATAATAATTAATTAACAACTTAATTAATTACTATTATATCTTTTAATAATATCTTAGAGGGGCTAATTTAAAACACCTCTAAATTCCAACAGTCAATACTTGACTATTGTATTCGGACATCAACTTAAATTGAGCAAGAATAATAATTTATAATTTCCTCAATTGAATATCAAACAGTGTTAGAACGTTTTGTCAATCCCATTGACATATTCAATTGTGTCAATTAATTAATTAAAACACTTTTAATTAATCAATTTAACTAAAATTTGATACAAACAACTTATATGTGTGTGACTTTCTAGGTTCATCTTTAACTGGCATTAGAGGCATAATAATAACACTTATTAATTATGTTAGGAAACCAATTTCTTGTACTACAAGTGTATCCTATATAAGCTTAGCTTATATATACTTATAGTCCTCTAAAGGTCATGATCTCCAGCTAACACACTGCGCCATGACGTCCCAATTAAAGAATGAAGTTACTTGAACTTATAATTAAACTAATTATGAACCATCGATCATAATTTCCATGCACTAAAGTCCTTTCATTAAAAATCCCGATCTTGACTAGAGTCACAAAGTGTCAAACTCTAATCGTCAAAATACTAAGAAATATTGATTAAGTCTTTGATAAAATAAGACTCTTATCAAAGAACCATTCTTTGATACTTCTCTCATAAGGTGAGTCTTATTGTCCTGGCCAGGAACTCATTCCATCAAAAAACCAATCAATAACTATCTTAGGATTTATCTCTATTTACTTAGAGTAATGAATCCTCTATTAGCAAACTCTTGTTACACTACACAACTAACTATAGCGATTCACTGCCGGATTACCAAAATTAAGATCCCAGTACAAAGCAGGAACAAACTATAATTACCTGCGCAAGAACAACTAAGTTTCCTCAAGTCAAAGGACTATATGCACTATTATGACCTAGATAATAATTATGTTGACTAGGAGTAAACCTTTGTGCGATTATTATCTAACGTCACAGTTCGACCATTCGCCTCTTCGAATGTCCACATATTTATTCTGATATCAACATATCAAACAGAATGAGATTTTCTGTTTCTGATTAATATCTCATACTAATCAAGAAAATAAACAGAGGTGATAATCTAAGGATAGATGAGTGTCCAAGTCATTATCCACCGATTATGAACATTTAAGATTATTATTTTACCAAAGAAATATATCTCATTATTATTAACTCTTAATAATATCATCTCTTTGTAAATAATCTTTGGACTAATATGTATATTCATTAAGTAATTAAACAATACAAATAATTACACATGAATACATATTTTATTAACTGCCATTTGGATACAAAATTCACACTGTAAAATATACAAAAGGAATGGCCTAGGGCATACAACACTTACAATCTCCCACTAACACTAGAGCCATTCAGTACAATATTTAAGACCTATCTTCTCAAGATGACGGTCTAACTGTGACTGAGTCATTGGCTTAGTAAATGGATCAGCTGGATTATCAGCTGATGCTATTTTCTGCACCGAGATATCTCCTCGTCCAACAATCTCTCTGATTAAGTGAAACCGCCTAAGCACGTGTTTGAAGTTCTTGTGAGACCTTGGTTCCTTGGATTGTGCAATCGCTCCATTGTTATCACAATACAAAGGGATTGGACTAACAATGGAAGGAACCACACCAAGTTCGGTGATAAAGTTCTTCAACCACACTGCTTCTTTAGCGGCACTTGAGGCAGCAATATATTCAGCCTCAGTAGTGGAATCAGCTACAGTATCTTGTTTAGAACTCTTCCAAACAACTGCAGCTACATTACATGTAAACACATATCCTGAAGTGGATATAAGTTTCTCCTTATCTGATTGAAAGCTAGAATCTGTAAAGCCTTCAATTAACAGATCACCTCCTCCATATGTTAAGATCATATCTTTAGTTCTTCTCAAGTACTTAAAGATAGCCTTAACAGCAATCTAGTGAGCCATACCTGGATTTGATTGATATCTACTTGTTAGACTAACAGCAAATGCAATGTCTGGCCTTGTACACAACATAGCATACATTAGACTTCCTATAGCAGAAGCATAAGGAATCTTGGCCATTTCTGCTCTCTCTGCTGGAGTCTTAGGTGATTGCTCCATGGAGAGTTGCAAACCATGTCTAACAGGTATCAATCCTCTTTTGGAGTCTTCCATTCTAAATCTCTTTAGAATTTTCTCCAAATAGAGTTTTTGAGATAGCCCTAATATTCTTTTAGCTCTATTTCTATAAAGCTTAATTCCAAGAATATAGGCGGCTTCTCCCAAATCTTTCATAGAGAAGGTAGAGGATAACCAGACCTTAACATTAGTTAACATACCAATGTCATTCCCAATTAACAGAATATCATCAACATACAAGACAAGGAAAGTGATAGCTCTCCCACTAACCTTCTTGTAAACACATGGCTCATCAAGATTTTTGACAAACTCATAACCCTGTATGGCTTCATCAAATCTTTTATTCCAACTCCTTGAAGCTTGCTTAAGTCCATAAATGGATCTCTTAAGCTTACACACTTGAGAACTTTCCTTGGATATAAAACCCTTCGGTTGTTCCATGTAGATTTCTTCTTCAAGAAATCCATTGAGAAATGCAGTTTTAACATCCATTTGCCAAATCTCAAAATCAAAGTGTGTTGCAATGGATAAGATTATTCGAATACTTTTAAACATAGCTACGAGTGAGAATGTTTCTTCAAAATCAATTCCCTCCCGTTGGCGATAACCTTTTGCCACAAGCCTTGCTTTATAAGTATCCACAATTCCTTCAGAATTCAGTTTGCGTTTGAATACCCACTTACAACCTATAGGAACTATTCCTTCAGGTGGGGTAACAAGTTCCCAAACTTCATTCTTATACATGGAATCAATCTCACTTTGCATTGCTTCTAACCACTTAGAAGAGTCAGTATCACATACTGCTTCTTCATAAGTAACTGGATCATCAGGATGGTCAGTACTACCAAAAACAAATAACTCTTGTTCGTGGTCAGTAATTAAACCATACCTATCAGGAGGATGTGAAACCCTTTCAGACCTCCTAAGAGTTGGAGTGATGATATCTGTTGTTTTGGTAGGCTCATCTGGCTGATCAAATTGCTTTGATTCAGCATGTCGGATTTCTTTATTAGATGACTCCTCATCCAATAAAATCTTTCTACCTTTACCACCTTCTTGCAGAAACTGTTTCTCAAGAAAAATGGCATCCCTACTGATAGTAACAATTTGTTCATCAGGGAGATAGAAATAATAACCCATAGATCCTTTTGATTTAGGGTATCCAACAAATCGGCCTTTAGTAGATCGTTCCTCTAATTTGTCTGTTTTCTGCTTTTTTATATAAGCAGGGCAACCCCAAATTTTAACATGATTCAAATTTGGTGCCCTTCCAGCCCATATTTCATATGGTGTGGTAGAAACAGATTTAGAAGGAACACGGTTGAGAATGTAAAGTGCTGTCTCAATTGCATATCCCCAGAATGAGATAGGCAAATCAGTATAACTCATCATCGATCGAACCATGTCCAGCAAAGTCCGATTCCTCCTTTTAGACACTCCATTTAGTTGTGGTGTGTAAGGAGGAGTAAGTTCAGAGATAATTCCATTTTCCTTGAGGAAATCATCAAATTCAGTACTCATATATTCACCACCTCGGTCTGACCTTAGTGATTTAATATTTTTCCCAATTTGATTTTCTACTTCGGCTTTGAATTCTTTGAATTTTTCAAAAACTTCATATTTGTATTTCATTAAATACAAATAACCATATCTTGATTTATCATCAATAAAGGTTACGAAGTAGTGATAACCTCCACGAGCTATTTCACTAAATGGCCCGCAAACATCAGAATGAATTAATTCTAATATTTCATTGGCTCTCTTCATTTGTCCTACAAATGGTTTTCTAGTCATTTTTCCTTGTAAACATGATTCACATGTTGGATAATCAGATTGAGAATTTAGATTTTTTAAAATTCCCATCTTATCCAACTTAGTGAGTCTATTACTAGAAATATGTCCTAGACGGAGATGCCACAAATATTTGGAATTAAATTCTGATTGTTTATCAGTGGAATTATTATTCACCTCTTTTAGGTTGCCAAGCAAAACTTGCTTATTTTCATTTTTGTTATTTGGTATATTTTTATCAACATAAAATAAACCACGATGTAAAACACCAGAACCGATAATCACATTATCAAAATATACTGTACAAGCTTTATTACAAAATCGGAATTCATAATTCCTTTTTGTCAAACTAGATACAGATATTACATTTTTATATGCTCCTGGTATATACAATACATCTTTCAATAACAAAACATGATGGTCTAACATAAGTGAAATATCTCCCACTGCCCTGGCTGCAACCCTTGCACCATTTCCCAGTGTGAGTTCCACTTCACCATCTTCCAACAACCTTCTATTTGCCAGATCCTGAACATAGGAACAAATATGAGAAGTTGCTCCAGTGTCTAAAATCCAGGCATTAGATGAGTTATAAGAAAGATCATTATTTAAATCAACATTTAAATAATTATTAAGAGAAATACCTGATGCAGAAGCTGCACCCTTACCCTTCTCTAAATTTTTCAGAAAGATTGGGTAATTTCTCTTAAAGTGACCTTCCATTCCACATTGGAAACATCCTTGCTTAACAGCACCCTTAAGTTGTGTTGAGGCTTTTGGCCTCACAAATGATGGACTTGTATTAGTGGTCTTTTGAACTTTCTTTTTCTTCTTTTTAGGTTGGGTCTTACCCTTCCTTTTAAAAGAAGATGCAGCCACTACTACAACATCATCTTTCTTTTTATCTTGGTCCACCACATTCTGTTGGTGAACAACCAGATTCTGCAGCAACTGAGCCAAAGTACACTCCACTTTGTTTAACTGGAAGTTTGAAACAAAACCTCCATATGAACGTGGGAGCGAAGAAAGCACGAGATCAATTTGGAGTTCATGAGCCATTGCAAAATCCAAATTTTTCAAAGATTGGATTAAATGAATCATGTCTCCAACATGATCAGAAACATTCTGGCTTTCTTTCATCTTCATCCTAAAGAGCTTACTTGATATTTTATATCGCATAGTCCTGCTGGTCTCACCATACAGGTCTTTTAAGTCCGATAAGATTTCAAAAGATGTTGCTATATTCTCATAATGCTTCTGTAATTCATTATCCATAGAAGCAATAATATAGCATTTGGCCTGGGTATCATCATCTACCCATTTATCATATGTCTCATGTAAAGCCTTTGCTGCATCCTCTTTAGGGCATGCAGGCTTAGGCTTTAGAATTACATATAATAAACGTTGCTGAGTTAACACAACCTTAAGGTTTCTCAGCCAGTCCACATAATTCGGCCCTGTGAGCCTATTACGGTCTAATATCAATTGGAGAGGTGTTGATAACATGTTTGGAATCAAAGAGTAACTGCAGAAAATAAAGATTGATAGTCAGTTATATATTTAAGGTGAATTAAACGAACCAATATGACATGGACTTTTATCATAATGGGTTCCCACTAATTTGGCGAATCCTATACTTCCAAATAGGAAACGATAATTCTTTGGAATGAATTACTAGTGGGTAAATCGAATTCTTATAAATTCTATTAGCTTTTCCCTCAACTTCACATTGGTATTATTGGGACAACTAATAAATTCATAAGTTGACAACACTTGTCAATCACCTTGCACTATGCTGTGAAATTCAATTTAATACTTTTCTAGCTCCTAGTGTTTTAATCCTCAGTTTCCCTTTGACATTATTGGATTTCCACACTAGATAAATCCAACCCACTAGATCAGCAGATTATATTAAGCCCGAATCAACATTGGCATTATTACAATGTTAATTGCCTAACATAAACCACAAATTAATTCAATGGGAATTAACTTTCACACTAATCACACAAACCATTTGCGTATTAATGCACCAGTGGAGAGCCTCGATACAACTCTTGTATCTTTATCGGATTTAATATTTATTTGGAAGATTTCTGGTCTTGCAGTTAAATTAAATTTAACTTAAGGTCTCACTTTGCACATTAACCAATTTAAATTTCTAACATGCAATTTTGCATAAAAAGAAATTTATCTTGAATTAACACTTAATTCAATTTATTAGTTAATGTTTGCACATTATCCAATAACATGCCTTGTGGTGATCAATCTTAGCATTCATCTAATCTTATTGGTATAATTATGGATTGGATAAAATTGAACATGTAATTAATAAAATTACATATATTTATGTAGTAAAATCAAAATTGATTTTATTACATACTTGACCCTTTTTGTACAATTGACCCTCAATTGTTCCTAAATGTAACACTTACATTTAAGGCCAATATATAATTTTAATCACATTTCAATTTTATAACAGCAGACAATATATAAACTAGACAACTAAAAATTGTCTAAAGCATGCCCACGCCATAAATTCTGCAATCTGTCAATTTCGACATTCCTTCAATTTTGCTCCAAAATTACAACAAGAGCAAAATAATAAAAGCAAAGCCCCAACAATCCATAATTATATCAATCAAGAGAACACAACATCAATTAACTATAAAAGAACTTAGATGGCTCTGATACCACTTGAAGGATTTGAAGCGGAAGCATGTTGGTATTTAGGAACGAATTTCAAAAATTTTCCCTAAACAAACAATCAGTGTGATCCAATCACTCTGATAAACAGTCAAACATCCGATGTCTGACACCAAATCCTTAACCAAGATCATTAAGTTCTTCAATAATCAAATTGATATTTATACTACGAGATTGGAAAAATACCTCTTGTAGATTCCAATCCGGTATTAAAGCTTCTCTAGTGGTGAAGCCTCTAGTCAGTCCACTAAGTCGATTAGATCAAACCTTGAAGAAACTGATTAATCTTGCTCAAAATCGAAAACTGATTCCGGATCCGATTTTTCTGAACAGCAAAAAATCGTATATCTCATATTATTATTTCGTTAGTTTGCATATATATATCTTTTGATATATATATGCAGAACTTGTTTCAATCCATTGTGAATTGAAACAAACCATGTACTAGGACATTACGTGTCCTAGTGCATGTTATATATATATATATATATATATATATATATATATATATATATATATATATATAATAAATTAATATAATAATAATAAAAAATTAATATAAATTAATATAATAATTATTATATTATTATTATTATTATTAATTTATAATATATATAATAATAATTAATTAACAACTTAATTAATTACTATTATATCCTTTAATAATATCTTAGAGGGGCTAATTTAAAACACCTCTAAATTCCAACAGTCAATACTTGACTATTGTATTCGGACATCAACTTAAATTGAGCAAGAATAATAATTTATAATTTCCTCAATTGAATATCAAACAGTGTTAGAACGTTTTGTCAATCCCATTGACATATTCAATTGTGTCAATTAATTAATTAAAACACTTTTAATTAATCAATTTAACTAAAGCTTGATACAAACAACTTATATGTGTGTGACTTTCTAGGTTCATCTTTAACTGGCATTAGAGGCATAATAATAACACTTATTAATTATGTTAGGAATCCAATTTCTTGTACTACAAGTGTATCCTATATAAGCTTAGCTTATATATACTTATAGTCCTCTAAAGGTCATGATCTCCAGCTAACACACTGCGCCATGACGTCCCAATTAAAGAATGAAGTTACTTGAACTTATAATTAAACTAATTATGAACCATCGATCATAATTTCCATGCACTAAAGTCCTTTCATTAAAAATCCCGATCTTGACTAGAGTCACAAAGTGTCAAACTCTAATCGTCAAAATACTAAGAAATATTGATTAAGTCTTTGATAAAATAAGACTCTTATCAAAGAACCATTCTTTGATACTTCTCTCATAAGGTGAGTCTTATTGTCCTGGCCAGGAACTCATTCCATCAAAAAACCAATCAATAACTATCTTAGGATTTATCTCTATTTACTTAGAGTAATGAATCCTCTATTAGCAAACTCTTGTTACACTACACAACTAACTATAGCGATTCACTGCCGGATTACCAGAATTAAGATCCCAGTACAAAGCAGGAACAAACTATAATTACCTGTGCAAGAACAACTAAGTTTCCTCAAGTCAAAGGACTATATGCACTATTATGACCTAGATAATAATTATGTTGACTAGGAGTAAACCTTTGTGCGATTATTATCTAACGTCACAGTTCGACCATTCGCCTCTTCGAATATCCACATATTTATTCTGATATCAACATATCAAACAGAATGAGATTTTCTGTTTCTGATTAATATCTCATTGTAGACACCGAGTCGGAGGACCTGTGACGAAAACCTGGAAACAAGACGGTTGAAGCGATTGATTCTGAAAGTTTAAAAAAAAAAAAAGAAAAAAGAAAAAATAATAAATAAATAAAATAAATAAGTTACGGTCGGTCGCTGTTATCGATCGGATAGCCCGCGAATGCTTAACGGCACGGTGCGAGTGCTTAGCGGCGGCCGGCGCGCGTTCGACGACAGTCGTACGCCCGCTCGACGACGCAAAGCGCGCGCTCGACGTCTGTCGGACGCACGCATCCAACCATGAATGGTACGCGCTCGGTGTCCGAGCAAGACACGAGCTTGGCGGCACGGGACGTGCGCTCGTCAGCCACGAGGCGGGTGCGCCCGGTAGCGCGGAACACGCGTTCGGCGGTCACGACGCGTGAACGCCCGACGACGCGGAGCGCGAGCTCGGCGGCCGCGGGGCGTGCACGCCTGACGACGTGTGACGCGCCCCGGCGGCCGTTGAGCGAGTGCCCGACCGCGTCGGGCGGAAGCCCAATGGTAGGCGGGCGCGAGCGCCCAACCGCGCCAGGCGGACGCCCAACGGCAGTTGGGCGCGCGCGCCCAACCTCGCGTTTGGCGCTCGCCCAACGCTGTTGGGCGACCGCCCAACAATTGTTGGGCGGCCGCCCAACTGCTTTGGGCGACGCCCGATTTTGCTCGGGCGTCGCCCAAAGCTTCCGGGACCCGTTTCCCTATAAAAGGGGCACGGATCCCAATGAAAAAAGGGGAGAGGAGGAGGAATTTTGGAGCCTTTCTCACTCTAAACATTTTTAGAGAGAGAAAGTGAATTTTTTTGAGAAAAATATTTTTTTTCTCAAAAATTCCGAATTTCCTAAAGTTAAATTTTTACTAAAAAATATAAAAAAACGGAAGAAGGCAACTCGTGGAATCAATCGATTTCGACTGTCAGATACCGAATTTAAGGTATTATCCGAGGACTAGACTCTTTTCTTTTACTTTATTTATTTTCTTCTTCTATTTATTTTTTTATGTTATAGTTTTTATTTGTTTATTTATTCATTTATTTTGTCACTTTTTATTTAATTAGCATATTTATTTAATTTTCGTTTCGTGTTGAATAAAATTCGGTTTTGTTTTAAAATAAAAAACCTCGTTTTGATATCCCAATACGAACCGTGATCCGATAAAAAGGTAGTTTGGGTATCGAAAAACGTTGTAATTATAAGTTTTTAATTTAAAAGAAATTTCCAAATAATGTTTTAAAATAAAAACATCGTTTTAGGAACTTCCGTTATTGACTATGATCCATTTTTGGTAGTTCGGAAATCCAAAACGATTGTATTAGATTTAATTTAAAGCTTTTGAATAAATCTGGAAATAATTGGAGTGCTGCTGTAATTTGCCATTTCTGTCACTAATTGCTGTTTACCGACGGATTTTCCGTCGGTAAATCTGCCAAAACGTAAAAAATGCCATTTCAGTCCCTTTTTCTTAACTTTTAAGCTTTTAATCCTTAATATATATATGTATAGTTATGTAATATATGTTTTTCAAACTATTTTAGATATTTAGTGTATATAATTATTTAGGATGTTTGTATATCATTCTTTATTTAATTTTTAAACATAAGTATATGTATATATATGTTCTTTTTTATTCATTTGAGTTATATTAGATCCTATTTTAAAGGTTATTTACTTGGGCATTTTGGGAAATAATTAGTAGATATTGGTATATGTTATTTTTGATATTTAAAACTATATTAGTTGTGTATATATGTAGTTTTGGGGTATATGGGTTATGTTATTGATTATTATATGAAACTATTTTGGATAAAGGTTATTTTCTTATTTATGAGATTTATTTACTATTTTCACATTTTTAAAGTATAAATGTATTATATCTAGTATTTTCATACATGTATTATATAGTTCCTTTTTTATTAACTTTCATTCTCATATTCTCTTTTTGATTTAAATGTATATATATATGCTTAAATTGTTTTCTTTATTCTTTTGGCCCATCCATGGGCCCGGGTTTCAAATGGGCTTTATTTGAGTGTGAATCTTGGTTTAAATGGGTTTATTATTATAATCATAATAGGTAAAGAGTCCATTAAGTAAGAGGGGAAAATAAATCACAAAAAGAGAGTTTTCAATTTAATCATTTACACTAATGAATTTTTAGAGGTTCCTAATGTAAATAAATGGAGTTACTTTTGTTAATATTTCAAAATTGGTTCCAAAACATCACGTTTTAAAACCTTAATCCGTTCCAAAGGCGGATTAAGCGAACATTGTAATTAAAATCGTTTTCTTTGTGAATAATAGAGTTTTGAATCATTTTCTAAAAGGGTTTGTACAAAATAAAATTGACTTGTATGTTTAATCATGTTTTCCTATTAAAAGCTTTTTATCCTAACGTTTTCAAACACTCGAGTCGTTCCAATGGCGATTCGGGTGAACTTCATCAAACGGGGTTTTAAAACGCACCTAAATCGTTCCAACGGCGATTAAGGTGCGAACCACGTAAATGAACTCGTTTTGGGGAAATGAGTTAGCATAGAGTAAACACACAACATGACATTTAAATAAAGTCGTAAACCACTTCTTTCTTCCCCCTTCTCTGTGTATGTATAATATAAATGGGTGATTCTTTACTAATGTGGCTTTCCAATAATATATGCTCAAAACGGTTTCTAAAAAGAGAAAGAAAAGGTTTCAAATGAATTTTAAACTTAAAGAAGTATACGATTAGTCCGTTATCGCCTAACATGCTGAGTAGGAGGCCGGTGGTTCATAATCGGGCGATGTTGGGGTGCCTAGTAGCCTTTCTCCGGAAAGGAGCTAGCCTTCTCGGCTCGTACCTAAGTTTCCCGAACCCACACCGGTCTCCCGCAAGGGATCGGTGTTCATTTTCCCATTCGTGGGTGGCGACTCTTCCATATCTCCGAGCTCCGGTCCTGCCGAGCAGCTTGATTCCACGATTGGTTGCTTTCGGCGCCAATCACTGCTTACATCGCCATGAGGTTGTCCACCCCCCGGTCCGCCCGGGAGATTAGGCCGCGGCACCTCGTCTAACACTCATACTAATCAAGAAAATAAACAGAGGTGATAATCTAAGGATAGATGAGTGTCCAAGTCATTATCCACCGATTATGAACATTTAAGATTATTATTTTACCAAAGAAATATATCTCATTATTATTAACTCTTAATAATATCATCTCTTTGTAAATAATCTTTGGACTAATATGTATATTCATTAAGTAATTAAACAATACAAATAATTACACATGAATACATATTTTATTAACTGCCATTTGGATATAAAATTCACACTGTAAAATATACAAAAGGAATGGCCTAGGGCATACAACACTTACAGTTTTGGCCAAGAAAACCGACCGCAATGAGGCCTCACGCCTTGCATGAGAACAAAAAGCTGAGGGAAGCAACCAACCACAAGCCTTATGTCCAACCGCCATTTTTAAGAGGTTGGGAGCTTTGTTTGCCATCTTCAATGAAGACGAAGCAAAATGGTTTGACAACATTAAATGTTCTCCATACGAAGCTTTTCACTACTTTGATAAGTGATTTTTTATTGAAAAAGACTTGTTGGTCCCATTCATGGCTAACCTTGAGAGCCTCGGGTGGAAAGATATGGTTGATGCTCGCACCTTGGTGTACCCATCCATTGTAGAAGAATTTTACACATCCTTGACGGGTACAAATAAAGACGGGGCTCGATGCTTGCACTTTAGATTGGTGGGGATACCCTTCTCTTGAGACTCCGAATGGATAAAATACACATTGAAATCTCAAAAGACGAATGGGGAATATCAATGACCCCCACGTCATACACTAGAGCAAGTTTAGAAAAAAATCATCGGGAGTGACAACTAAACTATCACTAATCTGAGGTCTAGTATGATTCGGGATCCAATCCTTTATTTTTTGTACAAATTTCTTTCATTCCGGTTTAATGGGAAGGCGGATACGAATAAGGTGAACAAGAGGGAGCTATACGCCCTCTTTTATAGCAAAAATAGTATTGAGTGTGACATCGTGTTCCTTGTGGAGGAATCGATGAAAGCCATGAATAAAAAAAGAGACCGGGGTTTGGTTTAGGCCATTGGGTGACTGTTTTGGAGAAAAAATGCTGCCAAATTTTTCTTTTGCAGGTTTGCCATTACTCGCCCCAAAACCCATTGGTTCATTGGTACTAAAAGGGCTAAAATTAGGAGAAGCGAGAACATCGAACCGAGCACCCGAAACACAACATGAGGAGCATAATAGGGAGCATAAAGAGGAGGAGGTTGTAGGAGACATATACCTAGAGGCAGATTTCAACCAACACCCATGCTTCCTCAAATGTCTGCGCGGCTTGACATAATTGAGGCCCACAATGTAGAGTCTCGTCAAATTATGCAACGGGGCTATGACATAGCGTAACGAAGTTACGATATGGCCTAACGGAACAATGAGGCGGTAAACCACAACACTCTAACAACTACTTGACAATCAATTGCAATATCGGGCTAATGCACAAGCGTATTACGCTAGTTTCGACTACTTTGCCCAAAGCTACAATGATCAATTCAGGTTTGATTGGCCGCCACCACTACCACCACCACAATGATGAAGGAGTTTTCTTTTCCATATTTTATTTGGTATTTCTGTTTTTTGTTTTGTACTTTTGGAATTAGTACAAATTTTGTTCGTGCGGAGGGGTAGCGACATCCTCGCACTAGTGTTCATGTGTGCTAGTTTATTTCGGTATTTTGAATTATCGTATGTTGCTTTTATATTCTAGTATGCATATCGTTAATTGTTTCCGTTAAGTTTTGTTCATTTCATAAATTTCTATAAGTTTCGTGATAGTTTTTTTGTGTGAGAAGTTAACTCATACGACGTGTGGAATCACCCACATGTCGTGTGAATTAACTTCTGAGAAGCAAAAGTTCTGCTTCTCGAACCACACGATGTGTCTCACTTTAACACGCCATGTGGCTCACACGAAAAATAATATTTTTGCCAAAATAAAATAAAATAAAATAAAAATAAAAATAAATACATAATAAAATAATAAATAATAATAAATAGCTCAAGTATAAATCGTTGCCTATCATTGCCTCCAAAATTAAGTTCGGTTATTTAACCTAAAAAATAAATAACTCGATGCGAAAGATCGATTCAAGTGAAAAATGTTAAGTCTTGATTCCGAAATTAGGCAATTTATGAATAGACAAAAATTCGCACCTAACACAAACGAATTAAATAGTTCCAAATTCACGAGTCATTTTGTTAATTAACTTAAAAAGGCAATAAAGGTGGATTTTTGAAAATTTTAAGCAACTCGAATGCACAAAAATGAACCGAAAATAATTTTGAGGAATTTTGAGCCAAAAAGAATGCACACAAGAACTTTATTTGTTTCACAATTTTTGAGAGCTTTTGCTTATCTTGAGTCTAAGAATTTACACCAAATACTGGGTTGAGTCTGTCTATTTCGGTATAAGAGCAATAGACGATAAAATGAACCCACTTAGGCTAATTCTTTTTAATTCTTTTCTTATTTTTCATAATCCCTTAGAAAACCCACATTAAGCCTATTAACCAATTTTCTTTCTTATACCCATTGACATCTAACCCATCTTTTTCCTCGTTTGAGCACCGAAAAATTCAAAACACTTGCATCAAAGCCAAAATTACTAGCAAAGAGTACAATACTGTCACCTAAAATAGTTTTTGTGCTACTCTCGAAAAATAAAATGATATAAAAAGAGAGTTTTCAAGCTCTTTCAAGCACTTTCAGTTCTTCTCACCTGCTAGATAACCAACGATCATAATGCACATCAAATTTGATACTCAAACTTGTGTCTCACAATTGACCTCTAACCCTCACTTTAAAGCCTCAACCTCATTACCATCCAATTTGAGATCATTTTTAATATTGTTTCAAGCGTAACAAGGCGAAAAGACTTGGATTAACGTGCAAATTCAATGTGACCTCATGTAAGTGTAAAGAAGAGAGTAAACACCTAACCACCCACAATTTGTGTGATTGAGTGAAATACCTTGGGCGAGGTGCAATAGAGTTTTTCGGAAATAATCGATTTCTGTCAATATTGCCTATTAAGTTTAGCCAATGAAATTTCAAAACAGGAAGTTGGTAATCCTTTCGTTTATATGGGTGCTCATTGAAACCTCCCCATAAAATCTTAGTTTCGAGAACATATAATCAGTCAAATCAAGAAAAGGTTTGTTTCTCAATATCTCAATCCTTCATCCTTCGACTACGTTTACTTGAGGACAAGTAAAGATTTAAATTCGGAGGAGGTTGATAGGGATGTTTTATCCCTATCTTTTAGGGTAAATTACGGTTTATTCTTGAGTAAATAATAAGTTTAACGTTTATTTCATGCATTTATTGATAAAACAACAAAATAAATAAATTATGCACTTTCAGTTAATTTCAACCATTTTTAATTTCTTTTCATTATAAATAAAATAAATAAATAAATAAAGTAATCTCGGGTTTTATATTCACATTTTATAGGCCAAACACAAACAAGGGACAATGGAAAAATATATTCATTAAGCGAGATTATTTATTTATCGATAAATGAATAAATTATTCATTTATAGATAAATCAATATTTATTATTTTATAGATAATTTTTCATTGTAAAATGCATACATTGATGAACAATGATGATGGAAATGGTCTAGAGTCAGATGATAGTTGTGTTGTCGTAAATGTATCGTCAAAATAGACCTTTCAACCAATGGTCACCTTAAACAACTACTTGCTACAATATGGGCAAAATATACCAGAAGTTGTGTTTGCACTATAAAAAGTTAAGGATGGTGTTCATTTTGGTTTAGGTGGAAAGAAAAAACAATCAACTATAGATGCATTTTTTCAGAAGAAATGACTTCTAGTTGATTGATTGAAAGATTTTGGTCTATATATATATTGTATGTAATTCAATAATTATTAATTTATATTTTCATTGGGCCCTTAAAGATTTAAATATTTTTATTACTTAATGCATTTAGCGAGGTTATTACTTTAGTCCATTGGCCCAAGTCGGGACCGAAAGAATTTATTATATAAACGAGGTTATTACTTTATCGAACATTCATTTATCGAGGTTTAACTGTATAATTTGCGATTTTTAGTTTCACTATACTTGTTGATGTTTATTCCTTGATTTAATTCATAATTGATTATTGTGTAGGTTGATTACAAACTCTAAAATCCATTAGGATTCATATAGATGTTGCCTCACTGGAATTGACAACCTGGAAACCATAGAAATTGACAAGTCACGGAACTTACGCGCCCTATTTTTTGAATTTATAAAATTAGAATCGCGTTAAGAGGGAATCACGACTTAAGTACTTAACAGAGTTGGTCAATTTATACATAATCATCTTTACAAGAAATAATTGTTACTTGTGTATAATCTAAAATATTGCTTATTACGTGTTGTAACTTAACACAATCTATATCATCCCATAAGGGCTTGAATGCTAAGAATTGTCTCACATATAGTTTAGAGTAGTTTATAGATGTTACTCAAACCAAACCAAAAGTATTCATCGCCTAGATAACATTGTAAAACTGAGTAGTTTAATACTTGTGGGCATAAATCTCGTGGATTCGATACCTGAACTTAACCAAATTTATTACTTGATAACGATGGGTACATTTATCCCAAAGTTGTAGTTGTAGAGCCGTTCTCGAGTGTTCAGCTCGGGAATACTTCTCTATGATGCATCAACTATCACTGGTTAGAGGGTGTGCATTGAATACAGGAAACTTAACGAAGCCACCAGGAAGGATCGCTACTTTTTACTCTTCATTGGTCAAATGTTAGAGCGTTGTAGACACCGAGTCGGAGGACCTGTGACGAAAACCTGTAAACAAGACGGTCGAAGCGGTTGATTTCGGAAGTTTTAAAACAAAAATATATAATAAGAAAAGAAAAATTAATGTGAGTCGCGGTCGTCAAGTGGACGGCTCGCGAGTGCTCAGCGACATGGTGCGAGCGCCTAGCGGCAGCCGACGCGTGTCCGACGACAGTTGGACGCGCGCCCGGTAGCGCGGGGCGCACGCTCGACGTCCGTTGGGCGCACATGCCCGGCAACGCGGAGCGCGTGCTCGACGACCGTGGGGCGCGC
Organism: Euphorbia lathyris; assembly: GCF_963576675.1. Taxonomy (NCBI): domain Eukaryota; kingdom Viridiplantae; phylum Streptophyta; class Magnoliopsida; order Malpighiales; family Euphorbiaceae; genus Euphorbia; species Euphorbia lathyris. The sequence goes on along the minus strand of NC_088913.1, from coordinate 41,512,703 downwards.
ACGCCCGACAGCGCGGGCGCACGCCCGACAGCCGCTGGGCGGGCGCGCCCGGCAGCCGCTGGGCGAGCGCCCAGCGACGTTGGGCGGACGCCCAACGCTGGTTGGGCGTGCGCCCAACTGAAGTTGGGCGTACGCCCAACAATAGTTGGGCGTTCGCCCAACTGACTTTGGGCGACGCCCAATTTTCTTCGGGCGTCGCCCAAAGTTCCGAGGATCCGTTTGCCTATATAAGGCACGGATCCCCATGCATTTTGAGGGGGGATTTTTTGGGAGGAGCTTCTCACTCTAAACATTTTTAGAGAGAGAAAATCTTTTTTTTTTTGGGAAAAACATTTTTTTTCCTAAAAATTCCAAATTTCCTAAAAGTTAAAATTTTACCAAAAACACAAAAACACCGGAAAAGCACGATTCGTGGAATCAACCGACTTCAACCGTCAATACCGAACTTGAGGTATTATCCGAGGACTAGACTCGTTTTATTTATTTCATTTGTTTTATTTTCTTTATTTATTTTTATGTTATGATTTTATTTAGTTATTTATTTATTTGTCACGTTTTATTTAATTTCCCGTATTTATTTATTTTCATCCCGTGTTAAAAAAATTCGGTTTAGTTTTGAAATAAAAAACCTCGTTTTAATGTCCCAATACGAACCATGATCCGATTAAAAGGTAGTTCGGGTATTAAAAACGTTGTAATTATAAGTTTTGAAAAGATATTTCCGAATAACGTTTTAAAATAAAAACGTCGTTTTAGGAAACTCCGTTATAGACTATGATCCATTTTTGGTAGTTCGGAGATCCAAAACGATTGAATTAGATTTAATTTAAAGCTTTTGAACGAATCTGGAAAGTTTTGGAGTGCTGCTGTAATTCTGCTCTTTCTGTCACTAACAGCAGATTGGCGACGGATTTTCCGTCGGTAATCTGCTGGAAACCGAAAATCACCATTTTTACCCTCCTTTCTCCACTTTTTGGACATTTCTACTTATATATATATGTATATTATTGTGTAATATGTTTATAAAAATTATTTTTTAATCCTATAACTATTTATTATGTACTATATATCTATTTATTTCATGTTGAAATTTAATTCGTTTGGATTTAATATTATAAAGTGGTATATATGTATGTATATATGGTTTTTGGCTCATTTGAATTATGTTAGTTATCATTGGGTAAAACTATTTTGGAAATTAAATGTTATTCATCCCATTTATAAATTTGGTTCATTGTTTTTACATATTTTGAATTAGAATAAAAAGGTATTATATTTAGTATTCTTTTTCACTTTCTTTGTTATATCATATAATATTTCTTACTTATTTTCATCTATAGATATATCCCTATTTTTAGATAAAACTATGTATATATGTATTTCTATTTTATTCTTGTATATATGTATATATTCCAAATGTGTTTTACTTGATGAATTTTGGTTTAATTAGTTTATTGTTGTAATTATATTCAAGTAAGGATTAATTGAGTGAAAAAGGGGAAATTAAATCACAAAAAGAGAGTTTAAGTTGTTTGTTTAAACTAAAGCCTTTCTAGACATTCTTAAAGTGTAAATAACGTTTTCTTGACATTTTTAAACCATTTCTTAAAACATCACGTTTTAAAACCTTAATTCGTTCCAACGACAGATTAGGCGAACTTTATAATTAAAATTGTTTTCATTATAAATAATAGAGTTTTGAATCGTTTTCTTAAACGGTTGGTACAAAATAAATTGACTTGTATGCCTAACCACGTTTTCGGGTTAAAATTCTTTATTCCACGTCTTCAAACGCTCGAGTCGTTCCAACGGCGATTCGAGTAGATGCCATGTAAATTAACGGGGTTTTGAAACGTACCTAAATCGTTCCAAAGGCGATTAAGGTACGAACCATGTAAATAAACTCGTTTTCGGGGAGTGAGTTTAGTGTAGAGTTAACATACGAATCGAGGCATAAGACACACTGTAAAATAAATCAATTCTCCCTTCTCCCCCTCTCTCCTTTTGTAAATTTATGCAAAATGGGTGATTCTTTACCAAAATGGCTTTCAATAATATATGCTCAAAACGGTTTCAAAACGAGAAAGAAAAGGTTTCAAATGAATTTTAAACTTAAAGAAATGTGCGATTAGTCCGTTATCGCCTAACACGCTGAGTAGGAGGCCGGTGGTTCATAACCGGGCGATGTCGGGGTGCCTAGTAGCCTTTCTCCGGAAAGGAGCTAGCCTTCTCGGCTCGTACCTAAGTTTCCCGAACCCTCACCGGTCTCCCGCAAGGGATCGGTGTTCATTTTCCCATTCGTGGGTGGCGACTCTTCCATACTCCGAGCTCCGGTCCTGCCGAGCAGCTTGATTCCACGATTGGTTGCTTTCGGCACCAATCACCGCTTACATCGCCATGAGGTGTCCACCCCCCGGTCCGCCCGGGAGATTAGGCCGCGACACCTCGTCTAACAAGTGGCGACTCTGCTGGGGAAGCGAGAAATTTGATTCCGGAAGGCGTGTATTAAGCCCTTAACGGGGACGGATCGTATTATTTCTTTTCATATGCATTCATACGCATTATTGCAAACCTTTTGGGTAATTTCCGCGAAACCTCTAGCGAGAGTCCATTCGTCGCTCGAAAGAGGCTAGCGTAAGTTCCCCCTTACAGTAAGGCGCCAAAGGGTCCCCATCCATTCGTTAGGGGTGAATTTGTGCGGTCCTGTGAGGTCCCGCGATCAGCCGTGTCAGCATATAGTAGCCTTAAAAGTTGCCATAGGATTACCCGTTACCATTTTTGGTGTGATAAATGAATCAGTTCGTGTTTTCAAATTGCTATGATAAATGTCTAAATCCTAAAATATGTAAATAAAATGAAACGATACGTTAATATAAACTCTTAAACCGATATACAAACTACCCCGAAACATCGAAACGATTCGAACTAAAGACGACTTAGTCATCTCGTATAAATGAACTTGTGCGACCCGCCTGGTCCCTTTCCGTGTCCCGAAGAAGGCACATGTTCAGGAAATGCGTTATGACGTAAGCACGTATTAGTACGAATCGGTTTGGTATTAAGGATAGTTATACTTCGATTCAAAAGACTATATTAACGATAGCCGTTATTCACATTCTTTAAATAGGTTGGGATAAAACGAGATTATGACAAAACGAAAACAAAGAACATTTCTGTTTTGAATGACCCCGTTGTAACGTAAAGAGTTTCGCAAACGTGGCCCATCCCTTCCGAATAAAAGACGAGCTCTTACGTTATGCCTGGTGTCGTTCTTAAGAGAAATGGACGTGTGCGCAAAAGTGAGTAAGAAAATAAAGGAAAAGCAAAAATAGACAAACGACCAAAGTCATTCTGTATCTACGATATATATCCATCCCGAGGGTAGTTAAAGAAAATGAACCAATATCGTTAAATACGTGTCTCGAACTGGTATATACGCCGCTTAAAAATCATAAAGCCGAATTAAGCTAAAACCGCATGATTGCGCCATATGGACGAGACTGTGGGTTTGATTAATGGCTCGATCATTTCGACCGTTACCAAAACTACAAGATATATGGCCTGATCCGCATGTTTGCTTGACTCGTGCCTAACTGAAAGAGAACGGCAATATCCCTGCTTCGAATAAGCATGCGATTAAACGAAACGTTGATTTTCTATAACCACGCTAGGATGATATATCCCGTAAATTGGAAGAAATAAAGAGTTGTTGTTAGCCGAAAGATTACCGTGCGCTCAAATAAGACTCGCCGTCTTTTTACGTAGCCAAAAACGAGCAAACGGATTCTTAACGCTAAAAACAAACACGTTACGCGATGAGTCCGTTCCTTAAAATAAAAAGTGCTTTCATCACTGAATGAACGCGTGGTTACATCTCTCGATAGATCCAAAAGATCCCATTGTAATCCAAAATCGAGGCACGAACCCACGCGAATAAAAAGGAACGAGTCATTGTCAATAACGAACGATTGAACCAGAAGAATAACTCGTACCGCATCTAAATCCGAGATACGCTCAAAAGGGAGTCAAAACCCGAACTAATGCGTCTCGCAAAATGACAAAAGACGGGTTATTCCGATAGGACAATCCATTTGGTCGATATCTTAGTCACTGAACGCTGATACGTTAAAACGAACTGTGTTGTCTGATGAGTGATTTACTTTTCCGCAATAATCGACGGCATCACGCGTCCCCTGGACCGCAATGTGAGCCCCAAACCAAAATCCTAGGAAAGAGACTTGGACCATCGAGTGTGTGGAGGAATAAGGGTGGAAGAGAGATGTTGTGATACGTGTAATTAGACTAACGTTTGTTCTTCTTATCTTATATATCCGTAAATAATAAACACACACACCACGAATCATGTATATAAAATCATGCATACATACTAATGGATACCGTTCGCGCAGACGTCATCATTAAGCGGTTGTGGTACCGAGAGAGCAGTCGACTAGTTAGGCAGTTTGACCAGCTACAGATTGACAGTTCCGAATCGGCAATTGTGGCTTCTGATTCGTCTTCATCCGGGTATACTCATTCTTCCATTAGTATGTCTGCGACTGACGAAAAAGTGGCCGGATTGGAAAGCTCTGTGAACAACATTAATGAGAAGTTAGCCGCAATAGCGGCCCAGATAGCTAAGTTGGCCATGAAGGATGACAAGAGTAAGCACGCTGAGAATGAGGTGAACGATGGACCTCGCTTTGGGAATGAGGATGACTATCAGGATTATATCCGGAAACATCTGGAGAAAGAGAAAGCTAAGGAGGAGGAGTGGAAGCAACACATCACTCAGGAGGTGCAGGATCTACGTGGGGGAAGTTCCGGGAGTCAGGACTTTTATAACTTGAAGAATTGTTTATCGGCAACGGCTTTGCCTTTGAAATTCCGGCTCCCTGACATGAAAAAGTTTGATGGAACTGGAGATCCCACTGCTCACATGAATCAGTATGTTGCTGTAATGAAGCACACGATCCTGACTGAGGATCAAGTCCTGGGGCTGTTTAACACCTATCTTGAGGGGGCTGCCCTCACATGGTTTTATGCATTGCCGATGGTGACGAAGAGGGATTGGAAAGAGTTAGCGAAGTCATTCATCGCTCAGTATAGCTTCAACACCATGCTTGAGGTCACTTTAAAGGAACTAGAGAGCACTAAGCAACAGACTGGGGAATCTTTCTCCGATTTTGTGAGGAGATGGAGGGCCAAAGCCGCAGTTATGAAGCAGAAGCCACTTGAGCAGGATCAGATCCGAATGGTAGTCGGTAACACCTTGCCGTATATTAAGAATGAGTTGCGGTACATGCCTTTTACCGATTTCAACCAAATGTATAGCTGCGCCTTGACAGTTGAGGGGGATGGAGAACCGAAAAAGGCATATACCAAGTGGACGAAGTCTGGATATAGTGCCGGGGGGCCAAGTGCGAGTGCAGAATCTGCAGCAGTGAAAGTACTTGATCTTAATGCTATCGAAAAGAGGCAGTTCGCCAAATTCGATCAAACCTACGCAAAAGTTTTCGAACGATTGCAGAAAAAGGGGTTGCTGAAAGCTCTTACTCCTTATAACAAAGCTCCACCTTCTCCGCAGATACAAGCTAGGGGATACTGCGAATTCCACAACAGTTATGGGCATACTATTGAGAACTGTGAGAGGTTGAAGCATGAGATCCAAGATTTAATCGAGGAAAAGAAGATAGTTGATCCTTCGTCAGCGAACCCTTCCACTAGGCGTAATCCATTGCCTAATCATAGGGTGAGCATGATCGGAGTCAGTCTGAAAGAAAGTGTAGTGATGGAATCCTTCGAGGAAGGCAAAGAGGAGTTGTTGGACTCCGACGAAAAGAGCAATGTAGGAAATGGTTTATACGTGTCCTTCCTTGGTGAAGGACCGGAAGGCGAACCGATGGATGAAGGGTTGGACGGTGGAGCACCGTATGATGAAGATAGTGCTGAAGAGACCGGGGAAGGGTCGTCTCGGACTATTGTGCCAGAATTGGGTCTGTTTAGTGGCGGAGAGAATCCCGAGGTGCACTTGCGTGAATATATACGCGATATGTTTGTTGAATCCTTCGGGGTGGACGAGATTGCTCAGTGGTTCCACCATTCGCTGATAGGCGAGCCTTTGGGATGGTTCCACTCATTACCCGACTCTTGCAGGCGTGATTGGGATCGATTATCAGATTTATTTCTAGAAAAGTACCAAAGGGCTGAGGACAGGACTGTAGAGCGCTTCGCGATGCAGATCGGACCTATCAAGCGTCCGCTACCGAGGGTCAGTAAGTATAATGGCAATAAGGATTCGATGGAACATCTTCACTTTTACTTGTCGGCCATGGGGCCTTTGGGTTTTAATGAGGGAGAGATCACCAGCTTGTTTTGTAATTCGCTGATGGGTGAGCCGTTGATGTGGTATATGTCACTTCCGATGCATGTCAAGACCGATTGGGCGGCAATGACAAAGAGGTTTATCAAAGAGTACACGGTATGGATGCTGGCGGAGCAAACCCCGGACTCACCCTCTTATGAAACACCCGAGGCAGTATTGGCAATGCCTAGGTATGGTGGATACCAAGATCCTGTTGAGCATGCGAGGTTATTCTGCAACCATATGTATGACCCCGGGTTCCCGCAATGTGAATTACATGAACATTTCTCGGAAACCCTAAAAGGAGAAGCCTTGTTGTGGCACCAGGGCCTATCAGAGGAGGAAATGGGTCATTGGATACCTCTTAGGAACGCTTTTGTGGCGAGATATGAGATGTATGTTCCATGGACGGGATCCCTGGAGGATCTGGATAGGATCAGGCAATTCCCCGAGGAACCATTCATGGATTATGCTAGGAGGTGGAGGCACCGCTATCATGAAACAATGAGTGATAAGGTGCAGCTTATGTGCATACAGAGAGGCGCTATTCCGTTGGCGGCAAGAAGGATGAGTAGAGTGTCCCTCCGAGATTATGATGATTTGATAGGCTGGGCTTTGTATGGATCAGCGGATCCCTTCTATTTGAATCCGAACGTCCCTCACGTAATGGATCTAATGATTGTGGACATTTGGGAAAGTTCTTCGGACGAGGAGGATGCTAATCGGAGGATTCCTATCAATATTTGGGATGAATCTGATGATGAGCCGGAAATCACCGTCATGACCAGATCAGGTCGAGTGGCCGAGGGAAAGGCACCTATGGTGGACACTGAGATAGGAGAAGGATCGGCTCCCAAGCCAGATGACCAAGTCCTCGAACAGTTGAAGAAAACACAAGCTAAGTCTACGGTGTGGGAAGTCCTATGCCATTCCAAGTACCACCGTGAAAATCTGATGAAAGAACTACAGAATTTGGTTATTTCTACCGATACTGAGCCGGCAGCGTTAGTGGGGGCAATTATGGCTCGAAAGAAAACCGAAATCACGTTTACTGACGAGGATCTCCCAGAAGAGGGGAAGGCTCACAACAAGCCTTTGTACATCCGAGCTGAGATTAACGGGAAGAAGACTAGCTGTGTGATGGTCGATGATGGATCGGCCATTAATGTTTGCCCGCTGAAACTCTTGTCTAAGTTGGGAGTAGAAAGAGGAGACCTGACGGCCTCGGAAACTGTGATCATGGCTTATGATGATAGCCGTAGGCACATCGAAGGAGTTTTTAAGGCCAAGCTGAAAGTGAGGCCGCATGAGGAAGAAACAGAGTTCACAGTGCTGGATATCCCGGTAACCTTTGCTATATTATTGGGACGCCCATGGTTCCACAAGTTAGGAGGTGTGCCCTCCACGCTCCACCAAATGATCAAATTCCCCTTCGGGGAGGAGATAGTGACGATCAGAGCAGAAAAATTGAGCTCGGTGGCGGCATTGGGAATTGAGCCTCAGCTTTTCTCCGGATTCCAAGTTTTTGGGATTTACGAGTCTAGCATGACCACCGATGTGGTGAAGATGATGAAAGGAGGCTTCATCCCTGGTATGGGTTTGGGAGCACACCATCAAGGGTTGCCAGAATTTCCGGACTTCAAGAGTCAGAAAACCCGGAGGGGTTTAGGATATGAGTAGGGAGGTCCGTCCAACGCAAGTAATGAAGGAAAAGTGGGCCTAAGGAAGTATTTCGTGAATGAGGGGCACGGAAAGGTTTATTCGGGGACTCCCGAGTCATGGACTAGCACCGAAGGAAAGATTCTGCCAGGTTTTGAGATCTTCAATGATGTGACTGACTGGGGCAAAGGAAAGGCAAGCTGCTTCGTCGAGGAGATTATGATGTTAGATTTGAATGTCGAGGAGCAGGTCGTTACTATTGAAGCAACTGCGGGAGCGGTGGATGAGCCCAGTACCTCCAAAGCTTATGAGAAACCCGAGAACCCTGACGATGAAAATTGTATTACTGCTTTATTTGAATCCGATGATGTACTCGCCAACACTATCAATGAAATGAATTCTGATTTTGCTTACTTGCTTGATGTTGATCGTGATCATTCCATGCATTCTCATTCATATAACATGCCTATATTTGAAATCAATACAATAGAAATGTCAACTTTCAATCTTGGTACGGATGAAAATCCTAAACTTATACAAATTGCTCAAGAATTAACTATTGAAGAGAGGAAAGAATTTGAGAGAATAATTAAAAAATACGAAATAGTGTTTGCTTGGACATACAAAGACATGCCAGGAATTGATCAATCAATCGTAACTCACCGTATTCCAACATACCCCGATGTGAAGCCCGTGAAGCAGAAACTCCGACGCATGAGACCGGAATGGGCAGATAAGATCAGAGAGGAAGTGAAGAAGCAGTTAGAAGCAAGGTTCATCGAAGTAATCGACTATCCCCCTTGGGTCGCAAATGTAGTGCCCATCGCAAAGAAGGACGGCAAAGTGAGAATGTGCGTCGATTATAGAGATCTTAACAAGGCGTGCCCCAAAGATGAATTCGCGTTGCCTCATATTGACGTGTTGATCGACAGTGCAGCATCAAGCGTCTTACACACAAATGTGGACGGTTTCATGGGCTACATGCAAGTTTAGATGGCTGAGAAACACAAAGCGAAAACCTCATTCACAACTGAGTGGGGAACATACTGCTATAGGGTGATGCCGTTTGGTTTGAAAAATGGCGGGGCAACTTACCAGCGAATGGCTACAGCACTGTTCCATGATATGATACACAAGGAAGTAGAAGTTTATGTGGATGACATGATGGTCAAGTCGGAGACAAGAGAGGGGCATTTCGCTGCACTCGAGAATTTTTTGGCCCGAATTGCAGAATTCAAGCTGAGGTTGAACCCGAAGAAGTGCTTCTTTGGAGTTTCATCGGGGAAAATCTTAGGCTATGTAATCGGAAACAAGGGAATTGAGGTAGATCCCGACAAAGTGAAGTCCATACAGGAAATGCCGGCACCAAAGAATGAGAAAGAAGTGAGAGGATTTCTGGGACAGGTTCAGTATATCAGTCGGTTCATAGCACGACTCACTGCGATCTGCGAGCCGATCTTTAAGCTGCTATGGAAAGATCAACCCACGGTTTGGAATGATAAGTGCCAGCAAGCATTGGGGCAATGTTGGCCCAAGAAGGGGACACGGGCATGGAGCACGCGGTATATTATCTGAGTAAGAAGTTCCTAGAGTACGAGCTTAAGTATAACATGATCGAAAAGACGTGCGTGGCAGTAGTATGGCTAACAAAGAAACTACGGCACTATTTTCAATCTTACAAAGTGATCATTATTTCCCGAATGGATCCCGTGAAGTATCTGTACCGAACTCCGTCTTTAACAGGGAAGCTAGCCCGATGGTTATTGCTTTTGTCCGAGTTTGATATTGAATACGTAACGAAGAAGGTTATCAAGGGGAGGGCCGTAGCAGAATTTCTGGTCAACCAACCTCTGAACGCATAAGAGGAAGAGATAAACTATGATTTCCCCGATGAGCACTTGAACGCAATAGAAGTCATACCATGGAAAATGTTCTTCGATGGAGCAGTTAATTCGAATGGGGCCGGAGTAGGAGTGCTACTTATCTCACCAGAAGGAGAAAGAATCCCGATGGCAAAGAATCTATCCTTCCCTCTCACCAATAATATGGCCGAATATGAAGCGTGCATCTATGGGTTGGAGTCATTAGCAGCACTGGGAGCATCATACGTCGAAATTTGGGGTGACTCAAAGCTGATCATAGAACAGGCACAAGGAAACTGGGAGGTGAGGGAAGAAAGGTTACGTCCATACCTAGACCAGCTAGAAGGATTGGCACTAAGATTCAATGAATGTCGTTTTTATCATATTCCTCGGGCACAGAACCAGGCAGCGGATGCTTTGGCCACTTTGGTGTCAGTTTGGGACAACCCTCGAAACCTGGCCTCGAAGCCTTTGGTGTTGAAGAGATCTCACAAACCGTGCTACGAAGACGTAATGCTATTAGGGGCAGATGAAAAGCTATGGTATTTTGATATCGTAAACTTCATGAAGAGTGGAACATACCCGGCAGAATCGGAACTTAGGGATCAGGCCGTGATTAGAAGGTTGGCTCAGCAGTTCGTCATCCACAACGACTTGCTTTACAAAAGGCACGCCGATGGTTTACAGCTGAGGTGTTTGGATGCGGGAGAAGCCCGCGAAGTAATGGAGTCAGTACACTCAGGAATTTGCGGGGCCCATATGGGAGGAGCAGTGTTAGCAAAGAAAATCATAAGGCAAGGCTTCTATTGGCTCACCATGGAAAGAGATTGTAACGAATATGCGAAGAAATGCCATGATTGTCAAATCCACGGAGATTATAATCATTTACCGGCTATGGAACTGCACGTGTTAGCGCCCATTTGGCCGTTTGCAGCTTGGGGCATTGACATCATCGGTGAGGTGAGACCTAACGCATCAAATGGACACAAATTCATCGCAGTTGCCATTGATTACTTCACCAAGTGGGTAGAGGCAGAGTCGTTCGGCAAGTTGGGGTCCAAGTAGATGAGGAAGTTCATCGAAAAACACTTAATCACCAGATTCGGAGTGCCTCATTACATAATCACAGATAACGGGGTCCAGTTTCAAGGGGAAGTGAGGAGTCTCTTCTGAGAGTACGGTATTGAACATCACAGATCTTCTCCGTATCGTCCGCAAGCTAATGGCGCAGTTGAGGCAGCTAATAAGAACCTTAAAAGGATTCTCGTAAAGACAATAGAATCGCATCGGAACTGGCACGAACAGCTTCCGCTCGCTTTATGGGCTTATCGCACGACAGTTAGAACGTCAACTGGGGCAACGTTGTTCTCCTTGGTATACGGTGCAGAAGTTGTTCTCCCGATTGAGGTTGAAAAGCGATCGATGAGAATCGCAGTAGAAGCAGAGATTCCCGAGACGGAATGGGTGAAGAAGCGGTATGAACAGTTAGCATTGGTGGACGAGAAAAGGATGGAGGCCCTTTACCATGTGCAGTTATATCAGCGAAGGATGGCCCGAGCCTTCAACAAAAAGGTCAAGGCCAGCCCTATCAAAGAAGGGGATATGGTGCTAAAACAGATCCGTGTGACGCACACCGACCCGAGGGGCAAGTTTAGGCCAAACTGGGAAGGGCCGTTCTTCGTGAAGAAGATACTAAGCAAAGGAGCGGTGAAGTTAACTACTATGGACGGCATGGAGTTCTCCGAACCTACCAATCTGGATAGGCTTAAGAAATACTTTTCGTAAAAAAAAAAAAAAAAAAAAGAAAGAAAAGAAAAATTCCCGATAGGTCGAAAACCCGCAAAGGGCGGCCTATGCAACAATAAGGGACATCCCAATGGGTGAAAACCCGAAAGGGCACTCATTTGAAAATTCCGGGATAGTAAAAGGAGAGGCGAAAAATCGCTGGGATCTGAAAACCGAAAAAAGGCAGGTCCTGGTAACGGTAGTTATATCTTGAGCAATTATAAAAATAATGTATAAGAGGCTAAGTATTTCTGTTGTTTGTAAATAAATAAAGGCATGAGTATATTTGAAGAGAATGATTGGAATCGTTATAATCTACTGAATGCATGGTAATACGAATCATGAGTTATACATTTCTTACCTTTCTTTTCACAATAAAAAGCCTACATACTATCCACCCCACTCCATATACACAAGCTATACACCGGGGTAATTCTAATAAAAGCTACGAAGCTATACATGATAAGCCTAATAAGGAGGGAAATCCCACTGGGCCTCAAAGTCCCTCAGATGCGACGCCCGCTCCGCAGATAGGGTCTCCTCGGCGACTCGAAGTCTCTCCTCGGTAACTCGCGCTCTCTCCTCAACGGCAAGGCGTCCGGCAGTCTCCTCCCGTGCCCTCTCCTCGATAGCAAGACGTCCCTCGGTCTCTGTCCGCATCACCCCTGACCAGTAGTCGTTCCTCTCCCGGTAGACCTGGCCAACCCTAGCATCGGCCTCCCGCACCAACTCGCTTCGTCTCTACTCATGTGTGTGAAGATCACTCTGAAAAAAAAAAAACAGATATAAAAAAAAGGAAAGAATAAATACTGGCAAGAATAGAAATCATACATACATATATGCATACATTCCACTACACTAAAATAAAATGAGGATACTTACCAGATGGTCAGCACAGCGCAAGCTGAGTCGATCTCGGAGGTAACCAGACAGCCCCACATAATCAGTGCAAGTCTCCCTCGAAGTCTGGAGAACGTTTGAGGGATCAAACGGTATCCTCGACGTAAAGACGTGAGGAGCCATCTCGACACCGGGATAGGCCATCCCGGACTCGTCATAACAAACAGTCGTGAAATCCCTCCCGAAGTCCGGGACGGGTACGCCTAGAGGGGACCTCTCCTATCGGGCGGCTCGCTCGTAGACGCCTGAGCACGGGCATCATCGAAGAAATCTGACATGTGGGCACTCCTCCACGAACCCTCCTGCAAGCAAAGGCACAGTAAATACCACTAACTATCTCGTAAATAAAAATAAATAGGCCGAAACACTCACCGAAACCGCCTCCTGACCGAAGACCGCGGCAACAGCCTCCCCCGAAAACACGTCCGCCACGGGGTCCACCTCCATCGCCACCGCTGGGGCATCCCTCGCGCTCAATAATGTCGATAAATAGGGGACACGGCCCCCGGCATGAACCCATACATCTCTACCAGCAAAGCGGCGAGTTAAATCCCGACGAATGACCGATAAGGGCATAGTCCGCACCGCAAACATGGAGACGGGGATCTCGCCTGGTGTCCAATACGAGGCACTAACCCTGGTGATGCCCCGGTCGCCCAATTACCATGCCCGTACGCAAGGGCCGGTAAGCACGCTCTGCTGCTCCTGGATCAGGGTGACGTACGCGTAATCGGGACCGAAGTCAAGGTCGTCCCACCTGAATTTAATCTAAAGACACAAAGAAAAAGTCAGGTCCGATCAAACAAAATCTAGCGTGATTAGAAGATATTTACCTGCCCCAAGGTCCGTGAATCAATCCAATCTAGGAGCTGCACCACCGTCTGCCTCTCCCCGGTACCTAGACCGAACTCGCTCCACCGACCCATAAGTGGGGGCGTCACTACCCGTGGCCTGGGCCGACGCTCGCTGGGAAGAATCTTCCTCTCGTAGGCCCAAACCTGCTTGTAAAAACAAAGGTTATGAACAGAAGGCGCGAAGAAGATAAAAGGGGCAAGTTAAGGATGAGCCACGTACCAAAAGAGCGAAAGTGTAACCGCCAAAGTCCTTGCGCTTCCGGCAAGTCAAATCCAGAAACTTGTACAGGTAAGCTAGACCCGCTCCTGCCCAATCGTAAGATGCCACCGCGTCCAAATCACTGAAGGCCTGAATAAGACCCGCATGTATGGTCCCGCTCTTGGTGCGGAAGATCGTCTCGCCTAAAGCATATATCAGGAAGCTGCGGACAGCCAGATCATTATCGTCGGTCCCACAAAAGTCCCTACGACTCAAAAGCCTCGAGGTAGTGATGAACTTCGCCCGGGTAGATTTGACACCCGTATAAACTCCCGGCCCAATCAAAGCAGCCAATCTAGCACGGTCAACCCGTGGACGCATCATATCAAAGGAGAAGGGAACCAGAGTACCACTCCCCCGCAGCCCCGTCAGTAAAGAGAAGTCGCGAGGCGAGATCGTCATCTCCCCGAACGAGAGATGGAAGGTGTGTGTCGAGTCAACCCATCTCTCGCATAAGGCCCGTAGGCCGAAACGGTCGCACACCCCGTTGGCACGGGGCAGCGCTAAAATAAAGCGCTCAAAGCCCAACTCTCGCACAGGGGCTCTTGCCGCGGCGCCTAGCATGGAATACCACACATGAATATCTGCCGTAGTCCCGGAAATGTCGATGAACTGGAAAGAACGGAACAGGTAAGTTTAAATGTTGTTCCTAGGCTGGCATCTGATGAAAGCACGTTAATCTAGCTATTCTTTCGGTCAAATCTAACCTATAAACATCTTGTCAATTTGGACCGTCATTTTGTGAAATCTCTCTCTTAGGGTTGTTTGCATAGGATTTGATTAATTCATTATTCTTTGATCTGCTCTCGTCCGCATTGGAAAAGAGAATTATTCAAGTTGTACTATTCATGTGCATTAGTCAAGTTTTCACTATTCACGTGCATTATTCGAGTTTTTACTATTCACGTGCATTAGTCAAGTTTTTACTATTCACGTTTTTACTATTCACGTTTTTACTATTCACGTGCATTAGTCAAGTTTTTACTATTCACGCGCATTATTCGAGTTTACTATTCACGTGCACTATTCACGTGCACTATTCACGTTTTTACTATTCACGTGCATTATTCATGTTTTCATTATTCACATTTTTACTATTCACGTGCACTATTCACGTGCTCACTATTCACATGCTATTCACGTTTTTACTGTTGGCATGCATTGCTCGTATGTTTACTATTCACATGCATATAGTTCGCATTCTTCCAAAAACACAAATAAAGTGTTACTTGCAAGCAAAGAAATTCATGTTTTCTAACTAAGGTCTTCTAAGGCAACCTAGGGGTTAGCATGCAAATCATGTTCAAAGTAGGGATACTAAAGCCTAGAAATTTAGTCAAAAGACGAGGAAGTAAGAAAGTACTTACCTGGTTACAGCGGGTCCGACTCAGATGAGACGTGGGGTCCTGAAAAGGGTCCACTGTAGTAAGGTTCACGAAACCCTCCTCCATGCCCTTCGTGCCATCATGTTGATCCAAATCCATCCCGAGAATAATCCAAATCAAAAGTTAGAGAGAGAGAGAAGAGAGAGAAGGTGTGGGGTTGAAATGAAACCCCACCACCTTATATAGAAAAGGGGAATGACATCCCCGTAAATAGTGAAAAAGGTACGATGTGACATAAAGGTAAAAAGAAAATAATTATTTACCAGGTGCACAGACCTCCGATTTGCAGTCCGTTTCAGCCTGCGTTTCTGCCAGACAGCGACCGATAATGTCAAGATGGAACTCTAGACGACAGCCGATTTTTACAGAACAGCGGCACCAGTCAAAATACAAACGACAGTCAACAGAAAAATAATTGTTAGTTTGAATCATTCCGGACTAAAAAGACATTCCTATCGAACCATTCAAACCTCCGAGACACTAGCTCCAGTGAGAAAATACAGACAATGGTGTTTTAAAAGAATTAAGAATTGTCAGAAAGAACCTTTGCTTTTGAGCCGTTTTACCCACGGTCGTGGACCAAGGTTGCATTTGAGTCATTTTACCCACAGTCGTAGACTAGGGTCGCTTTTGAGCCATTTTACCCGCGGTCGTGGACCAGGGTTGCTTTTGAGCCATTTTACCCACAGTCGTAGACTAGGGTCGCTTTTGAGCCATTTTACCAGCGGTCGTGGACCAGGGTTGCTTTTGAGGCATTTTACCCACGGTCGTATACCGGGGTCGCTTTTGAGCCATTTTACCCACAATCGTAGACTAGGGTCGCTTTTGAGCCATTTTACCCACGGTCGTAGACCGGGGTCGCTTTTGAGCCACTTTACCCGCGGTCGTGGACCAGGGTTGCTTTTGAGCCATTTTACCCACGGTCGTAGACCAGGGTTGCTTTTGAGCCATTCCCTCCCCCCCCCCCCCCCCGTCGTAGACCAGGGTTGCTTTTGAACCATTTCCCCCCGGGTCGTAGACCAGGGTCGCTTTTAAGCCATCTTACTCGCGGTCGTGCACCAAGGTTGCTTTTGAGCCATTTTTACCCGCAGTCAACTTAGGCTAGGGTCCGTAAGAAGAACATCCGCCGGCGGCCGATTCAAAGGCAAGGACAGAAAGGATCGAGAACGACGCAGGAACGCGCAGTGCAAAGGTCAGGTATTCTTCCTCCTACTCTTTACGTGTCTCTTACTTTTATATGTTTTACATTGCATGTGTTGCGTTAGCAAAAAACATTTTCAAAACACACACATCACTGTCAAAATAGGAAAGTAGGGGCAACTGTAGACACCGAGTCGGAGGACCTGTGACGAAAACCTGTAAACAAGACGGTCGAAGCGGTTGATTGCGGAAGTTTTAAAACAAAAATATATAATAAGAAAAGAAAAATTAATGTGAGTCGCGGTCGTCAAGTGGACGGCTCGCGAGTGCTCAGCGACATGGTGCGAGCGCCTAGCGGCAGCCGACGCGTGTCCGACGATAGTTGGACGCGCGCCCGGCAGCGCGGGGCGCACGCTCGACGTCCATTGGGCACGCATGTCCGGCAACGCGGAGCTCGCGCTCGACGACCGTGGGGTGCGCACTCCCGACAGCACGGGCGCACACCTGACGGCCGCTGGTCGGGCACGTCCGGCAGCCGCTGGGCGAGCGCCCAGCGACGTTGGGCGGACGCCCGACGATTGTCGGGCGAACGCCTAACGTCAGTTGGGCGCGCGCGCCCAACGCTGGTTGGGCGCGTGCCCAACTGAAGTTGGGCGTACGCCCAACAATAGTTGGGCGTTCGCCCAACCATGTTGGGCGTTCGCCCAACTAATGTTGGGCGTCCGCCCAACGAAAGTTGGGCGTTCGCCCAACTGACTTTGGGCGACGCCCAATTTTCTTCGGGCGTCGCCCAAAGTTCCGGGGATCCGTTTGCCTATATAAGGCACGGATCCCCATGCATTTTGTGGGGGGACTTTTTGGGAGGAGCTTCTCACTCTAAACATTTTTAGAGAGAGAAAATCTTTTTTTTTTGGGAAAAAACATTTTTTTTCCTAAAAATTCCAAATTTCCTAAAAGTTAAAATTTTACCAAAAACACAAAAACACCGGAAAAGCACGATTCGTGGAATCAACCGACTTCAACCGTCAATACCGAACTTGAGGTATTATCCGAGGACTAGACTCGTTTTATTTATTTCATTTGTTTTATTTTCTTTATTTATTTTTATGTTATGATTTTATTTAGTTATTTATTTATTTGTCACGTTTTATTTAATTTCCCGTATTTATTTATTTTCATCCCGTGTTAAAAAAAAATTCGGTTTAGTTTTGAAATAAAAAACCTCGTTTTAATGTCCCAATACGAACCATGATCCGATTAAAAGGTAGTTTGGGTATTAAAAACGTTGTAATTATAAGTTCGGAGCTAGCCTTCTCGGCTCGTACCTAAGTTTCCCTAACCCTCACCGGTCTCCCGCAAGGGATCGGTGTTCATTTTCCCATTCGTGGGTGGCGACTCTTCCATACTCCGAGCTCCGGTCCTGTCGAGCAGCTTGATTCCACGGTTGGTTGCTTTCGGCGCCAATCACCGCTTACGTCGCCATGAGGTGTCCACCCCCCGGTCCGCCCGGGAGATTAGGCCGCGGCACCTCGTCTAACAAGCGTATAGTCATGTTTTCATTCTATTGCTCCCTTGATGGTTATGCTGGCTATAACCAAATTCATATCTTCCCCCCCCCCCCCGACCAAGAAAATACTACATTCACATATCCTTATGGAACTTTCACCTATCGTCGTATGCCATTTGGGCTGTGCAAGGCCCCTGGAACCTTTCAAAGGTGCATAGCAACCATCTTCAATGATATGGTTGAGCACATATGGGGAGACATTTGACCATTATTTATCCAACCAGGTAGTTGTGCTTAAATGTTACCTAGACACAAGCCTAGTCCTTAACTAGGAGAAATGCCACTTTATGGTAACACAAGACATTATGGTCGGGCACAAGATATCGTAGAAATAAATTGAGGTAACCCATCCAAGATAGAATTAATTGAGAAGCTAATAAAGCCAACTTGTGTAAGAGACATACGTAGCTTTCCTGGTCGTACAGGCTTTTACCGAAAGTTTATCAAAAGTTTTTCTAAGATTGCACAACCCTTATCAGCACTGCTCCACAAGGATGTTGAGTTTGAATTCTCCACAACATGCAAGCAGGCCTTTGTATAATTGAAAAAGAAGCTCACAACTTCTCCAATTATGATCTCACCCAATTGGGAGCTTCCATTGAACTCATGTGTGATGCTAGTGATTATTGCATGGGATTTATGCTTTCAATCGATATTCTATGCTAGCAAAACATTGATAGATGCACAACTCAACTATACCATCATTGAAAAGGAACTTTTGGCAGTAGTCTATGCCTTTGATAAATTCAAGTCTTATTTGGTTCTATCTAAGGTTGTGGTCTATATGAATCACTGGGCTCTAAAGTACTTAATGTCTAAGAAAGACGCAAAATCAAGACTCATCGGGTGGTTGCTTCTGTTGCAAGAATTAGATATTGAGATAAAAGATAAGAAGGGGTAGAGAACTTAGCATCTAATCGTCTTTCACGTTTGGAGGGCACAACCTAGACAGCACATCCTATAATTATTGAACACTTTCCAAACGAACAACTCTATACGGTCAATGTAATATCTTCACTATAGTTTGCTGATTATGCTAACTATTTGGTTTGTGGTGAAATTCCATCTAGCTTCAGTTATCAAGTTAGGAAAAAGTTCATGCCTGATATAAAGAGCTTTGTGTGGGCTGACCCATACCTTTATAAGATATGCACGAAGAAAATTTTAAGAAGATGCATCAATATCAAAGACATCTAGTCCATCCTTGAACATTGTCACTCTCAAGAGGCAGGAGGACATTTTGAAGTTGCCCGCACAGCAAGAAACACTATACCATTTTCCATTTCACATGACACAATATACATGACACACATTTGTTTTCATGTCGTCTGAATATTTTTCGTGACAGTATTTTAACTGTATGTCATCTGAAGACGTAATTAAAAATGCGCTCGATTCTCAGATGACGTTACGATTACAGTCTTCTGTCATCTCAAAAGAACGTGATTTTGATGAAAAATTCACTTAACCATCAGACGATACTGCGAATAAATGACTGTCATTGTTATATGAAAATAAAAAAGCGGCAACCAAATATTAGAAAAGCGGGGGAGCAAAAAGAGCAAAAAAATTTAACGCGCGCTTAAAACTCAAAACCTAAAATCGATTCCCCCTCTTCTCATTTCTAATTTCATATCCTCTTTTTCTATCTCTACATCTTTCTTCCACAAACTAAAGATCTCCAAATAGTTTCTCTCTCTTTCCTCCTCTCAACAAAGAGTTGATGGCAACACCTTAGAGCAGCCATGGTCTCCCTTTTCCTACTTTGCTTTATATGTTGTCTTTGTTCCTCCATTTTCTTCAGCTCTTAGAGGATCGATTTTAAAGTTGGAGGTAAGGTTCCCCATATTTTGAATCGATGGTTTACCTGTCTTGTTGTGGCCCTAATTTATGTATATTTCCTATAGGGTTTATACATAATCTACAATATCTACATGTTTAATCTTTTTGTTGTCTTTTTCTCTCTCTCCAGGCTGATCTGCAGATCCAAGATGGCATTAGTCTCCTTACCAGTGGATCTAACAAGTTCTATCCATTTGTTCATGGCCTTCTTGAATTCAAGTTCTGGTAAGTTCGATCTGAATTTTTGGGCTATAATAAATTTATGTCATCTATTATGCGTTTTTATGCATAAATTGGTGATTGATCTTGTGAAGGAGTTTTTGGATTATTGTTTTTTTTTTATGAAAATGAGTACATCATTTCATTGATAAGAAAATTACAAGTACAACAAGAAAAGTAAGGAATAAAACCTTACACGAGGCTATGCCTAAAGCAAAATCCATATAGGTAAGAAAACGACTACAAAGAGCAAAACAAACCATTACATGTACTAATAACACAAACATATACATATACTTCTTGAAACTCCAAATTCGCAGAGAAGCATCTGGAATCCAATCTTCATCATTTAAACTCTTCCGAATTTTTGGATCGAAGTCCTTTCTTTTGCAACCACGTAGATGCAGTGATCTACATATAAGATCTATCATTTCTGCTCTTGCTAAATCAGAAAACATTACAAATAAAAAAGATAATAAACAACAGATGCAATTCAAACGGATTAAAAGATCTGGTAAAATATATGAAATCCAAAAACAAAAAAATTATAGAACAAAGAAAAGAAGAAGAAAAAAACAGAACGGTGCAAGGAGGAAAAAGGAAGACAATCTTCCTTCTTCCTCCTGAAATAAAAACTACAACTCGAAAGAGAAGAATACTCAATTAACAACAACAATCGATTGATGAATTTGGTGAAGAAACAAGGCCGCGCTACAAAATGGAAGAGAAGAGAAAGAAAGCAGTTATGACATTTAATCTTTGTATAACGGAATGAGTGCGAGGACTGTGATAGACAGAACCGTAAACATTCCCCCAGAGCTATAAGAAGATAAGTTGATTCCATCGTTAACCTTTCCGTATTAGTTACAGTATAATTCGATCCTTTATCAACTACATCCTTGAACAGAATCTTATGACTATGGATTATATCAAGTCACATATAGTGAGATGTTCGTTTTACTTGTACAGGCCGAGTTAACTCCGAATAGATAGGTTAAGTGAAATCTCTATTTCAAGTCTTAAGCTATCACCTTGCAAGGATTTAGAGTCAAGTCTTCCACAAGCGATCCTTGGACGTATCTCCCATTTATCAGGAGTGACAAATGCTCAATCCAATGTTAACTATCCTGCAATTACTTCCTGTGATACCCAACGTCTACCCGCACACACCCCAGAGTCATCTCTGTTATGGATCGTGTTTGAACAGAGTCAAAGTATCACATTCCATAATCCAGAATCACTAATTAACAATCATTTGAGTCTGAGGATTACTTATACCTATTAATACCAATTCGATGAACATGTGACAAAGGATAAATCCATCCATCCTGTTATCTCAAGTCGGGTCCCCAATCCTAATAAACTCCTTCACTGGATCCATGTAATTGTCCAGATATCTGCATATCTGAAGCTTGTGAGATCAGCTCTCTGTCTCGATAGAAAACATTGTTACATGCAAGTCTCTACAGCATTATGGCAATCCCTATTCAAAACATATTACTTGACTTGGGGTGGTTTCAAGTTTATTAGTTTATTATAATGTTTTCTCTCACTTCATGCTTGTATGAACACTTTATAATCACTTTAAATAAACTTAGGGATTTCCTTTTATTACACTTTATTTAGTTCTTAAAAGTAATTGCCTTTATACAGTTTGTAAACCATATCTTATTAAAACAAATGATATAAAGAACAATTCATTTACAGCTGGTTTATATCCTAGAACAATCAACACTAAACCCCAACACCGGATGGTTCTCAAAAGCCCATTGATTTGTACTTTTGGATCAGCCCATTAAGGGTCCTGGAGGCTTTTGACAGAAATAATAGGGATAAGTGGCCTTAGACCTCAAACACGCGCCAACACCATTTGGTACGGGAATTTAGATTTAAAACCAATATGGTGGTGACACGTGTATCCAAGCTTATTCCCAAATATCTATAAATAGGAGTCTAGTTCAAAGAGGAAGGTACACAATTCTATATACTCAAACTCCTTTACATTCTTCCTAAGCTTTGTATTCTCATACCAACTTAGGCATCAGAGAGGGTTCACCAGTCTCCGGCACCATGTCTAACTGTTTTCTATCTTACAGGTCACTGAAAGCTAAGTACTTTGAGGATATTCTGATATCAATATATACTTGTGATGGTTTACTATGTTTTGAAGTGGGTGGAGTGATATGAGAACCTAGTAGGACGGTAAACTATTGTGTGCGTGTTACGGTTATGATCTTTGTTGTCCTCAAAACAGACTCTAGCAAGTGCACTAGATACAAGTAATAAAATTGATAAGTAGAGTATCGTCTCCTCAAGGATTGATGACCAATGTTTACTAGAAAAACCTTGTAGAACAGGGTGTTCGTGGTATGCGATTTTCTTTAATTGAGAAATGATTCGATCTGGTTACTGGAAATACTAAATGTAAAGATTCAATCTCAGAAAATTTGTTTTGGTTATGATAAAAAGAGAGAACAGGCTAAGCCAAAGCGGAACAGGTTACATTCAGCATCTAATATCCTATTTATTTATGAATGTCATAAAGTGAAGTCAAGGTCTCTGCTTTAAAGCTCACTTAAGTCAACTTCCGTGTGTTCTTAAGATTCTAAGACTTACTACAACCTTAAGCATCCTTAATGTTGGTTCTTTCTTGCATTACGAGCGAAACAGCATTTCTATCTAGAAAACCCTTGATATAATCCCCTTATATTCCTATTTCGGCTTTTGGAAGTTTGATAAAAGGATCCGCGAATATGAAAGCAGTTCCCTATCATTCATCATTCACTAAGATAGATGCATATAATCATGCGATTGAGAACTTTATCAAACACATCAACATGTATTAACATTCATTCATAAAAAGTAAATAGATAACTTACATAACCAGCCCTTACTGGCCTAGCCCATTCAAAACGACTACTCACTCATGGTGCGGAGTGAACAGCCTGAGCTAAATCTACGAGACTCCATGGAAGGAGTCATTTCTTTCCTTGAGAGCTTCTTCTCTCAAAATTGTTCAGTATCAAAAGTATGTTTCTCTTTCCATCCACCACCGATATAAATAGGAGGGAAAAAGATAAAGAGTATGCAAAAATAATCTAAAATATTACAAATGGAAAGATTGTTCAGAAAGAGATGGGATATTGTTTTCGGTGCTTAAAGTGGTGGTATAATCTTTGACTCTTGAACACTCAAGAGTCGAAATGTCTTGTCATCATGCTTCTTCTGGCCGCCTATTCCTGCCCGCTTCCTCACGTCGCTATCCTTCATCAGATTGCAGCGTTACCCGCTGGTTCATAGCAAGCTCCTCTCCTCTTGGCAGACGCAAAACAGGCTGCATAACAGCCTTTTTTACTTTATCAATACAAATCTGCATAAAACACCAATTAGTCCTTCATTTTCACAAGATTAGACCTTTATTAACCCCATTTTATCACATATGGTATGCTTAAGTATGATCAATTTCGTGCCTATCAATCTTTCTACGTGCTTTAACTCTACTTGACGCTACGTAGGGGCAAGTGTACCCCGTCGTATCAAGTAATAATCCGGTTAAGACCGGGTATCGAATCCACGGGATTTATAACTACAAGTATTAAACTACTCGGTTTTACACATTATCTAAGCGGTGAATACTTTAGACTCGAGTTTGGGTGACAACTACAAACTACTCATAAACTATAGTGAAACAGACTTATGCAACTCAAACTCTAATGAAGTGTTACAGGTAGTGATAAGTTATAACATATGGTAAACAATTCGAACATATACGATTAATAATTTACTCTTGCAAAGACGACTATGTATAGACCGAACAACTCCGTGAGGTTCTAGGGTCATGATTTCTCTTTAAGGCGACTCTAACTCTTAGGATCAGAAACTAGGGCCCGTAAGTTCCATGGCTCATCAATTCCTACAGTTTTCGGATTGTCAACTCCGGTAGGACAACACCTATGTGAATCCTAGTGGATTTCGGAGCTCGTAAGCGACCTACACAATAATCAATTATAAGTATCAAAACAAGCAATAAATAATAACACGTATAGTGAAAACGGGATTGTAAATCATATATTATAAACGTGGAATGCGTAATACGGAATACAACCAAGTCTAGTACATAGAAAGAGTACAAGTTAATTAACTAGTAGAAAAGGAAGAAGAATCAGCCCTTAGAACTAGCTAACCGGACTCAAAGTCGTCTCTTAGGACTTGGAGGTGGAACTCTCGAGCTTGGTGGATGCGGATGGAACGGAACTTCGATGTCGTGACGGAAGGAATAGACAAGCTCTCAAGGTGATAGAGTTTTTATTACATAAATTCTGAATATCTAAATGAGTGCCAAACACTCCTATTTATACAAAAAAATCAAGCTTGGGGTATAATTGTAATTACATAGATGTCTTTAGTCGTTTCACACACAAGAAAACACGTAAAATAGTGTGACACGGCGTATGGAATTCATTGACGAGTTGATCGGGCGAAAATCAAACTTTTTCTTTGCAAAAATTAGCATGACACGTCGTGTCATGAGGTTGACACGCCGTGTCATGTGCTACTGAAGTTTCTGTTCTTTTAGGAGCAGTTGACACGGCATGTCAACTGTCTGTTGACTGGGAAACATGTCCGAAAGGTCTTTGTTAGGCATGAAATTGACTACATTTTAACGTATTAATTATAATGAATTAAGGGTGTTTGTTGTGTTTTATTGCAAGATGGAAGGTCTTATGGGTGTTTTTATGTAGATAAGGAAAGTTTAAGCCGAACAGACTGGAAGCAGCATGTTCGCACATACCAATAGGGGATTGAGCCATTCTTTGATGCAGCGGTCAAACGCCGGAACTTCTGATGATGGACAGCGACTAAACGGGACGTAGGTACGGCAGAAGCTGTAGACAGAGAGGCGGATAAGTGCAGGCGTAAAGCAACATGATGAAAGGAAAGCTCGGCCCTTGAGTGTTCAAGGGTCAAAATGATCTTCACTACTTTTGGCAATTTTAGATTTCTGAACTTTTGACTTTGTTTTGTAATATATTTTGATCGGATACTTTTCTGGTACCGTTTTGACCCTAACCTTTCCTTTAAATAGATGTAGTAAGGAAAGATAGGAAATCGGATCTTTTGAGGAAAGAAAAGCATAGACTTTAACTGAAAGAAAGAAAGCTCCATAGATGGAGTTTCAGAGCTTTGAACTAGCAGATTGCTCACTCGCCAGTATGAGTGAGTAATCCTTTTGAATAGGCGCGGCCAGTCGGGGCCGGTAATGTAAGCTTTCTAAGTCTATCAATGAATGAATGGTGTTTATGTATGAAGTGTTTGATGAGGTTTTATATTCCAGTGCTTATGCATTTATGCCTGTGTTAGATGAATGTTAGGACACTGCTTTCATCTTCACCGAACTCTCAATCAAACATCTAACCCCGAAGCAGAAATGTTAGGTGGTTCTATCAAGGGTTTTCTCATTTGAAATGCTGCTTCAGTCTTAATGCAAGAAAGAACAAACCTTTAGGACGCTATTGGTTTTAGTAAGTCTTAGAATCTTAAGAACACATGAGAGTTGACTTAAGTGAGAGTTAAAGCAGAAACCTTGACTTCAGTTGCACCATTTATGACTTAGTGGGTTGTTTAGAAGCTTACGGTAACCTGTTCCATTGTGCTTAGCCTGTTCTACATGTTTATTGTTATCAAATAGTCATTTTTATACGTGAAATCATTTGTGTAGTCACAAGTCTTCACATTTCTCAACATCTATCAATATAAACGAGTCACACACAACGAACACCCTGTTCTGCAATGTATTTCTTGTAAAACTTTGGTCCTCAATCCATGTGGATACGATACTTGACTTATCACTTTATTACTTGTATCTAGTGCACTTGCTAGAGTCCATTTAGGAGACAACAAGTTTTTGGCACCGTTGCCGAGGATTGAAAGCAGCAAATTTTATACGAAATTTTCTGTAAAACAAGGTGTTTTTAATCTGTTTGCTAAATAGTGCATCCAGAAGGAGTTCTTTAACTATTTATGCGCAGAGCTGGACCTCCTGTTTTTCCTATCGATCTCGAGTTAGAGAGAACGTGTAGACAAAACTGAGTGGGAGCTCGACGTGCAAGACAAAGAGAGCGACAAAGAGAAAGAAGGATGGCTGGAAGGGTACCACCTGAACAACCAGTTCAACCAAATCAAGAGGAAGAAGGAGAGAATAACAATCCTCCTGTTATGAGAATCAGAGACTATTCGAGGCCAACCACGGAAGGACATTCGTCGTGCATTGTGTTGCCCAACGAAGGAAACAACATGTTTGAGGTGAAAGCATCGATGATACAAATGTTGCAGGCAGCAGTACAGTTCAATGGATACCAGTCGGAAGATCCAAATGGGCATATCCAGGAGTTCATAACACTGTGCAACACTTTCAGATCAAACCGAGGAGTTTCTGACAATGTGATCAGGCTAAAGCTGTTTCCCTTTTCTCTAAAAGATAAAGCAAAGAACTGGTTTTGAAACTTGCAACCAGGAACGATCACCACTTGGGAAGAAATGGCCAGCGCATTTCTGATGAAATATTTTCCACCGAGACATGCCATTAAACTCAGAAACGAGGTATCCCATTTCGTGCAAGAAGAGGATGAATCCTTAGCCGAGGCATGGGAAAGATACAAGGGACTACTAAGAAGGGTACCAAATCATGGCATCCCCATGTGGATGCAAATGCAGAATTTTTACAATGGAGTCACCAACATTTATAAAATCCAGATCGAATCCATTGCCAATGGAAACCCTGAAGATCTTAAACCACAAGCCTTGTATGACCTTATTGAGAGAGTAGTGAGCACGAGTTGTAACTGGCACTCCACCAGGAGTGAAGGAAAAAGAACGGGAAATGAAGATGTTGTGTCAAAATTGACCAGCCAGGTGGAACAGCTTGCCAGACAGCTCGGCAAGATAAATGTGTCGTCAATTCACAATGAACCGTCATTCAATGACATATGTGATTTTTGTGGAGGGCGTCATTTCAACATCAACTGCCCTGGAGTTAAACAAGGGAAAGGTGAGCAGGGAGAATGTGATTATGCCGGGTATAATCAAAGAAATCCACCAAATCCATACTCAAACACCTACAACCCAGCAACAAGAAATCATCCAAATTTCGGATGGACAGGCCAGCCTAATCAGCAGAAACAACCAATATATCAACAACAGCAAGGAGGACACTACCAGAGACAACCTCGGCAGCATTATAAACAACGTGTTCCGCCCAAGGAAGATGTAGAGCCAGACATGAAGACAATGATGATGCAGTTCATGAAGCAGACACAAGCGTCAATTAAAAATCTGGAAACACATGTCCATCAACTAGCTGCATCTACATCAAAAGGAAAGGGAATAATGCCAAGCAACACAGAGCCAAACCCCAAGGGCGATGTCATGGCCATCACTCTGAGATCTGATAAGCAAACACAACCAACTTTATCTACTGATGAAAATGCTGAGTGTGCAGGAACATCCGAAAATGCTGAAGGAGAGCAGGAACAAACTGTTCCTAGTGAAGAAGAAACCGTCGGGGTAAAATCCACCAGTGATCAAGATCAGGAGGAACGAGGAAAGATGTACAAGCCACCTCCACCCTATGTTCCACCTGTACCTTATCCAACGAGGTTAATTAAAAGAAGCTGGAAGAACAAAATTCTAAGGTGCTCGACACCTTAAGGAAGTTGCATATCAACATTCCCTTCGTGGAAGCACTTGCCCAGATGCCGACGTATGCAAAATTCCTGAAAGACATCTTGTCAAACAAGAAAAAGCTGGAAAACATCTCAATGATCCAACTCAACAGGGATTGTTCTTCAATACTCCAGAACAAGCAACAGCTTCCGAAAAAGCTAAAAGATCTAGGGAGTTTTTCTATTCCATGTTCGATTGGCAAGTTAAATATTGAAAATGCACTATGTGACCTAGGAGCTAGCGTAAACCTTATGCCATATTCTGTGTATGCTAAGCTAGGATTAGGGGAACCACAACCAACCAGAATGTCTATTCAGTTGGCCGATCGATCAGTATGTTACCCTAGGGGAGTTGTGGAAGATGTGTTGGTCAAAGTAGGAAAATTCATATTACCTGTTGATTTTATCATAATGGACATAGATGAGGACCTGCATGTTCCTATTATCCTAGGTAGACCGTTTTTAGCAACGGGTAAAGCATTGATCGATGTGGGAGAGGGACGACTATTTTTGAGAATTAATGGAGAAGAAATCATTTTCAAAATGAATGAGGCGATGAGACGAGCTAACACTATTGATGACACATGCTGTTTCTTAGATGATTTCCAAAGTCTTTCTACTTTGCAGGAACAGGACACTCTGGAGACTCTCTTAGGAGGAGAGGTGAACTTATGTGAAGGAGCAGGCTGTTCCATTGAAACAAACTTGCCTACACTTCCTCTAGATCCTACTGTTCCCACTCATCAAGAACCACCTGAAATACCCACTGTGCCATTGTCTAGACCCAAACTAAAACCCTTACCCTCACATCTCGAGTATGCCTTCCCGGAACCACCTAGCGGGAGCCCGGTGATTATATCTTCAAAGTTAACTCCTGATCAGAAAGCTCAACTCATGGAGGTACTGCGAAGAAACAAGGATGCAATCGCATGGAAAATTGATGATATCAAAGGAATTAGTCCAACAGTCTTTGTTCACAGAATTTTAATGGAGAAGGATCACAAGCCATCTATCCAGCCACAGCATGGATTGAACCCCCACATGAAGGAGGTAGTGCGAAAAGAGGTGATCAAGCTACTGGATGCCGGAATTATTTACCCAATCTCCGATAGCATGTGGACAAGCCCTGTTCATGTTATACCAAAGAAGGGAGGAACCACAGTGGTGCTCAACGAGAAAGACGAGTTGGTCCCCACGAGAACCATAACAGGATGGCGAGTTTGTGTGGATTACTGGAAGCTCAACGAAGCTACAAGGAAGGATCACTTCCCTTTGCCCTTCATTGATCAGATGTTAGAACGATTAGCAGGGTATGCATTTTATTGCTTCCTTGACGGATACTCGGGGTACAATCAGATTGCAATCCACAGTGAAGATCAAGAGAAGACTACTTTCACATGTCCGTATGGGACATATGCCTACAGGCGCATGCCATTCAGATTGTGCAATGCTCCATCCACGTTTCAAAGATGCATGATGTCTATATTTCATGATATGGTGGAGCGCACTGTAGAAATCTTCATGGACGATTTCTCTGTTTATGGAAACTCTTTTGGGAACTGTTTGAACAACCTAGAGGCTGTGCTCGTGCGATGCAAAGAGACCCACTTAGTCTTGAATTGGGAAAAATGTCACTTCATGGTTACGGGTGGAATCATTCTCGGGCATAAGATTTTGGAACAGGGGATGGAAGTAGATAAAGCTAAGGTAGAAGTAATAGAGAAACTGGCTGTTCCAACTAATGTGAAGGATGTGAGAAGTTTCCTTGGACACGCCGGGTTCTACAGAAGATTTATCAAGGATTTTTCAAAGATCGCGTTACCTTTGTCAGCTTTGCTACACAAAGACGCAGAATTCTCATTCAACACAAGCTGTCTTCAAGCTTTTGAATTGTTGAAAGGCAAGCTGATCAACTCGCCCATACTGGCAGGTCCCGACTGGGAACAGCCGTTTGAGATGATGTGTGATGCTAGCGATACATGTGTGGGAGCTGCTCTTGGGCAGAGGATTGAGAAGAAGTTCAGGCCTATATATTATGCAAGCAAAACATTGACCGAGACCCAACAGAATTATACCACGACCGAGAAGGAGCTCCTTGCAGTAGTGTATGCTTTCGACAAATTTCGCCCCTACTTGGTTTTGTCAAAAGTCATTGTTCACACAGACCACGCTGCACTATGCTACTTGTTCGCAAAGAATGATGCAAAGCCAAGATTGATACGATGGTTACTATTGCTTCAAGAATTTGATCTCGAAATTAAGGATAAGAAGGGAACGGAAAATGTAGCAGCTGATCATTTGTCAAGAATTTCTCACCGAAGCAACCAGGAACAACAAGAGATTTTGGAAAATTTTCATGACGAGCGTCTGTATACCATACAGCCTGCTCCATAGTTTGCCGACATCGCCAATTATCTGGCCAGTTCTCTTAAACCGCATAGCCTGTCCACTAACTAAAGGAGAAAGTTCTATGTAGAAATTAAATATTATTTTTGGGAAGAACCCTATCTTTTCAGGTTGTGCGCCGATCAAATTATTCGCAGATGCATATCTCACGAGGAAGGACAGGCTGTTTTGAGCCATTGTCATGACAGAGAAGTGGGAGGACATCATAGCGCCAGCAGGACTGCAGCCAAAGTACTCCAATCAGTTTTTTTCTAGCCATCACTTTTTAAAGATGCCAATTCGTTTGTGCGCACTTGTAATGAGTGCCAACGAACAGGTAATATTTCAGCTAGGAATGCCATTTCCCTCAATAACATAGTTGTTTGTGAAATTTTTGATATATGGGGAATTGATTTTATGGGACCATTCCCTACATCTTTTGGGAATAAATATATCTTAGTGGCTGTCGACTATGTAAGCAAGTGGGTTGAAGCAATGGGTAGTCCAACCAATGACGCTCGTGTGGTTGTCAAATTCTTGAAAAGGCTGTTTGCCTGATTCGGGGTCCCACGAGTGATCATTAGTGATCAAGGAACCCATTTTTGCAACGCCAAATTTGAGAAGCTGATGGGCAAGCTTGGAGTCTCTCACAGAATTGCCACACCTTACCATCCACAAACAAGTGGACAGGTTGAGATTTCGAATCGAGAAATCAAAAGAATTTTAGAGAAAACTGTTGGCAATTCTAGGAGAGACTGGGCAAACAAGCTTGACGATGCTCTTTGGGCGTATAGGACGGCTTATAAGACACCAATTGGAATGTCCCCGTTTAGATTATTGTACGGCAAGTCCTGTCATTTACCGGTTGAAATGGAACATAGGGCCTTTTGGGCATTAACCTTCTTAAATTTTGAGCAACAGGCTGTGGGAGACCAGAGAAGACTGCAACTTTGTGATATGGAAGAGTTCAGGCTGTTTTCGTATGAAAACGCTGTCAATTACAAAGACAAGACCAAGATGTGGCACGATAGAAAAATCCAGACGAAGACATTTCATGAAGGACAAAGAGTTCTCTTGTACAATTCGAGACTCAGGTTGTTTCCTGGAAAGCTGAAATCAAGATGGTCGGGGCCTATCTAGTACACAAGGTGTTTGGTCATGGAGCAGTCGAAATTGGCAAGGAGGGTCAGGAACCTTTTAAAGTGAACGGGCAAAGATTGAAACCCTATCTAGAGAATGATCACACAAAGAAGATCGACACAGTCCACTTCCAAGATCCCCCAAGCCAATAGAAGCACAAACAGGGTGTTCGCTACAAACACCAATTGTAGCACAAGTAACATTGCATTTTAAATAGTTGGGTAAATTCCAAAAAAAACCCATGTGGTTTGATGTTCTTCCAAAAAAACCTTTGTGGTTTGTTATTACAAAAAAAAGGACTGTGGTTTACGCCGTTAACCAAAAAACGGAAAATGGCTTAACGGTGTTAAAATGCTGACGTGGCACAAGGGTAAGGTTGGAAATTCGAATTTTTTTCCCCTCTCTCTCCTCCTTCTTCTTCCTTCTTCCTTCTCCTTCTTCTTCCTCTTCTTCTCCTTCTTCTTCTTCTTCTTCTTCTTCTTCTTCTTCTTCTTCTCTCTTCTTCTTCCTTCTTCTTCTTCCTCCTTCTTTCTTCTTCCTTCTTCCTTCTTTCTTCTTTCTTTTTTTTCCTCTATTCTTTTTTTAATTTCGGACACTCTGAAATTTTCCAGAAATCTGGAAAATTTCCGGATTTCTGGAACTGGAAAATCCAGAAATCTGGAAATTTTCCAGATTTCTGGAAAATTTCCGAAAATCTGGAAATTTCCAGATTTCTTCCAGATTTTCGGAAATTTTCCAGAAATCTGGAAAATTTCCGGATTTCTGGGGAAAATCCAGAAATCTGGAAATTTCCAGATTTCCGGAAACTAAAAAAAAAGAAGGAAGAATAAGGAGGAAGAAGCAGAAAAAGGAAAAAGAAAAAGAAGAAGGAGGAGAAGGAAGAAGAAGAAGAAGGAGAAGGAAGAAGAAGAAGGAGGAGAGAGAGAGGGAAAAAAATAAAAAAATAAAAAAAATCGAATTTCCAACCTTACCCTTGTGCCACGTCAGCATTTTAACACCGTTAAGCCATTTTCCGTTTTTTGGTTAACGGCGCAAACCACAGTCCTTTTTTTTGTAATAACAAACCACAAGGGTTTTTTTGGAATAACATCAAACCACAGGGGTTTTTTTTTTGAATTTACCCTAAATAGTTTACATTTCCAGTTTTGTTAAATAATATTTAGAGTAGTTAAGATCAATTTCGTATCATATGATGGTCCGTGATTTCGGTAATTCCTGTGCAAGCAAAGACTTAAAACTTTTACCCTTCCATATGGGCCAAGTTTTACATTTTTACTTGTTCGAAGTAGGGGAATGAAATAATTTTTATTTAAGAGTTATCCTTGGGAAAAGGGAGGCGAACTGTGGACAGAAAAAAAAGCAAACATTTAATCGTCTGTCACTCGGTACTTATTATATTCTACTACTTCTCCTTTCTCGGTAAAACCAAATGGATAGGAGAGTAGTGAATTCAAATTCAGAAAAGTGACCGTTCGCCACCCAGGAGTCTCTTCGACTGAACGCGCCTGTTGCCAACCACTCGTACAGGTGGCGTTCATTTGAGCGCTGTCATAATGATGGGTAGGCAATAAGTCGTTTCATTCTTCTCCTTACTTAAGGAGACTGACCACATTACGGACCCTTATTCGACTTTCCTTCACACATCTTTTTCACATTGTTCCCCACATGTTATGTGATCGTTATCGTTGGGAAACCCTATTTAGACTTGAGCACAGGATGAGGACTCGAGGGTCTGGAAAGCAAGTTAAAATCGAGGGCACAAAGAAAGAAAAGGGGAAGAGAAAAATGGTGGGCACAAGCACGGTTGCATTTGTTCCCGATGAGAAATTAGTAAAGAAGCTCTCCCAGTTCAAGGACGCCGCCACACAAAAATATTACGATGATCTTGCTCAGCTCGAGTTTGGGCCAATCAGAACCGTGTGCTGGGATACATTGAAAAGACTCAAGCTTGATGAAAGAGTGAGGACACTCATGGAGGCGGGGCATTTCGGGTGCTTCTTCGATATGAAAGAACCGGCATATAAACATCTCACCTTGGAGTTTCTTGAAACTTTCAAACATAATCCCGAAATCTCCGACCCTGATGAGGAAGGGAAATTTAGTTTCCGGCTCATGAACCACACTCAATGGCCATCCTTGAACATATTCAACAATCTTCTAGGAGCGGCGGATGACGATGACGATGACTTGGAGTCGGAAGGATACAAATGGGCGTTCACGAAAACCCCTGATGAGTTCATCCCTTCGACTTTCTGGCATTCAATCTCGGGCCAGCCAAGTTATGATGGAAGTGCATCCAAGGCGTCGGGTATCGAGGATTACACTATCAGGTATCTGCACAAGCTGGTCTCAGGCACCATATTCGCACGTGAGAAGCAGCCAATCTAGCACGGTCAACCCGTGGACGCATCGTATCAAAGGAGAAGGGAACCAGAGTACCACTCCCCCGCAGCCCGGTCAGTAAAGAGAAGTCGCGAGGCGAGATCGTCATCTCCCCGAACGAGAGATGGAAGGTGTGGGTCGAGTCAACCCATCTCTCGCATAAGGCCCGTAGGCCGAAACGGTCGCACACCCCATTGGCGCGGGGCAGCGCTAAAATAAAGGGCTCAAAGCCCAACTCTCGCACACGGGCTCTCGCCGCGGCGCCTAGCATGGAATACCACATATGAATATCTGCCGTAGTCCCAAAAATGTCGATGAACTGGAAAGAACGGAACAGGTAAGTTTAAATGTTGTTCCTAGGCTGGCATCTGATGAAAGCACGTTAATCTAGCTATTCTTTTGGTCAAATCTAACCTAGAAACATCTTGTCAATTTGGACCGTCATTTTGTGAAATCTCTCCCTTAGGGTTGTTTGCATAGGATTTGATTAATTCATTATTCTTTGATCTGCTCTCGTCCGCATTGGAAAAGAGAATTATTCAAGTTGTTACTATTCATGTGCATTAGTCAAGTTTTCACTATTCACGTGCATTATTCGAGTTTTTACTATTCACGTGCATTAGTCAAGTTTTTACTATTCACGTACACTATTCACGTTTTACTATTCACGTGCATTAGTCAAGTTTTCACTATTCACGTGCATTATTCGAGTTTTACTATTCACGTGCATTAGTCAAGTTTTTACTATTCACATACACTATTCACTATTCACGTGCATTATTCGAGTTTACTATTCACGTGCACTATCCACGTGCATTATTCATGTTTTCATTATTCACATTTTTACTATTCACGTGCACTATTCACGTTTTTACTATTCATGTTTTCACTATTCACGTGCTATTCACGTTTTCACTATTCACGTGCTATTCACGTTTTTACTGTTGGCATGCATTGCTCGTATGTTTACTATTCACATGCATATAGTTCGCATTCTTCCAAAAAGACAAATAAAGTGTTACTTGCAAGCAAAGAAATTCATGTTTTCTAACTAAGGTCTTCTAAGGCAACCTAGAGGTTAGCATGCAAATCATGTTCAAAGTAGGGATACTAAAGCCTAGAAATTTAGTCAAAAAACGAGGAAGTAAGAAAGTACTTACCTGGTTACAGCGGGTCCGGCTCAGATGAGACGTGGGGTCCTGAAAAGGGTCCACTGTAGTAAGGTTCACGAAACCCTCCTCCATGCCCTTCGTGCCATCATGTTGATCCAAATCCATCCCGAGAATAATCCAAATCAAAAGTTAGAGAGAGAGAGAAGAGAGAGAAGGTGTGGGGTTGAAATGAAACCCCACCACCTTATATAGAAAAGGGGAATGGCATCCCCGTAAATAGTGAAAAAGGTACGATGTGACATAAAGGTAAAAAGAAAATAATTATTTACCAGGTGCACAGACCTCCGATTTGCAGTCCGTTTCAGCCTGTGTTTCTGCCAGACAGCGACCAATAATGTTAAGATGGAACTCTAGACGACAGCCGATTTTTACAGAACAGCGGCACCAGTCAAAATACAGACGACAGTCAACAGAAAAATAATTGTTAGTTTGAATCATTCCGGACTAAAAAGACGTTCCTATCGAACCATTCAAACCTCCGAGACACTAGCTCCAGTGAGAAAATACAGACAACGGTGTTTTAAAAGAATTAAGAATTGTCAGAAAAAACCTTTGCTTTTGAGCCGTTTTACCCACGGTCGTGGACCAGGGTTGCCTTTGAGTCATTTTACCCACAGTCGTAGACTAGGGTCGCTTTTGAGCCATTTTACCCGCGGTCGTGGACCAGGGTTGCTTTTGAGCCATTTTACCCACAGTCGTAGACTTGGGTCGCTTTTGAGCCATTTTACCAGCGGTCGTGGACCAGGGTTGCTTTTGAGCCATTTTACCCACGGTCGTAGACCGGGGTCGCTTTTGAGCCATTTTACCCACAGTCGTATACTAGGGTCGCTTTTGAGCCATTTTACCCACGGTCGTAGACCGGGGTCGCTTTTGAGCCACTTTACCCGCGGTCGTGGACCAGGGTTGCTTTTGAGCCATTTTACCCACGGTCGTAGATCAGGGTTGCTTTTGAGCCATTTTTACCCACAGTCAACTTAGGCTAGGGTCCGTAAGAAGAACATCCACCGGCGATCGATTCAAAGGCAAGGACAGAAAGGATCGAGAACGACGCAGGAACGCGCAGCGCAAAGGTCAGGTATTCTTCCTCATACTCTTTACGTGTCTCTTACTTTTATATGTTTTACATTGCATGTGTTGCGTTAGCAAAAAACGTTTTCAAAACACACACATCACTGTCAAAATAGGAAAGTAGGGGCAACTGTAGACACCGAGTCGGAGGACCTGTGACGAACACCTGTAAACAAGACGGTCGAAGCGGTTGATTCCGGAAGTTTTAAAACAAAAATATATAATAAAAAAAGAAAAATTAATGTGAGTAGCGGTCGTCAAGTGGACGGCTCGCGAGTGCTCAGCGACATGGTGCGAGCGCCTAGCGGCAGTCGACGCGTGTCCGATGATAGTTGGACGCGCGCCCGGCAGCGCGGGGCGCACGCTCGACGTCCGTTGGGCGCGCATGCCCGACAGCGCGGAGCGCGCTCTCGACGACCGTGGGGCGCGCACGCCCGACAGCGCGGGCGCACGCCCAACGGCCGTTGGGCGAGCGCCCAACGATGTTGGGCGGACGCCCGACGATTGTCGGGCGAACGCCCAACGTCAGTTGGGCGCGCGCGCCCAACGCTGGTTGGGCGCGCGCCCAACTGAAGTTGGGCGTACGCCCAACAATAGTTGGGCGTTCGCCCAACTAATGTTGGGCGTCCCCCCAACGAAAGTTGGGCGTTCGCCCAACTAGCTTGGGCGTTCGCCCAACTGACTTTGGGCGACGCCCAATTTTCTTCGGGCGTCGTCCAAAGTTCCGGGGATCCGTTTGCCTATATAAGGCACGGATCCCCATGCATTTTGAGGGGGGACTTTTTGGGAGGAGCTTCTCACTCTAAACATTTTTAGAGAGAGAAAATCTTTTTTTTTGGGAAAAACTTTTTTTTTCCTAAAAATTCCAAATTTCCTAAAAGTTAAAATTTTACCAAAAACACAAAAACACCGAAAAAGCATGATTCGTGGAATCAACCGACTTCAACCGTCAATACCGAACTTGAGGTATTATCCGAGGACTAGACTCGTTTTATTTATTTCATTTGTTTTATTTTCTTTATTTATTTTTATGTTATGATTTTATTTAGTTATTTATTTATTTGTCACGTTTTATTTAATTTCCCGTATTTATTTATTTTCATCCCGTGTTAAATAAAAATTCGGTTTAGTTTTGAAATAAAAAACCTCGTTTTAATGTCCCAATACGAACCATGATCCGATTAAAAGGTAGTTCGGGTATTAAAAACGTTGTAATTATAAGTTTTGAAAAGATATTTCCGAATAATGTTTTAAAATAAAAACGTCGTTTTAGGAAACTCCGTTATAGACTATGATCCATTTTTGGTTGTTCGGAGATCCAAAACGATTGAATTAGATTTAATTTAAAGCTTTTGAACGAATCTGGAAAGTTTTGGAGTGCTGCTATAATTCTGCCCTTTCTGTCACTAACAGCAGATTGGCGACGGATTTTCCGTCGGTAATCTGCTGGAAATCGAAAATCACCATTTTTACCCTCCTTTCTCCACTTTTTGGACATTTCTACTTATATATATATATATATGTATATTATTGTGTAATATGTTTATAAAAATTATTTTTTAATCCTATAACTATTTATTATGTACTATATATCTATTTATTTCATGTTGAAATTTAATTCGTTTGGATTTAATATTATAAAGTGGTATATATGTATGTATATATGGTTTTTGGCTCATTTGAATTATGTTAGTTATCATTGGGTAAAACTATTTTGGAAATTAAATGTTATTCATCCCATTTATAAATTTGGTTCATTGTTTTTACATATTTTGAATTAGAATAAAAAGGTATTATATTTAGTATTCTTTTTCACTTTCTTTGTTATATCATATAATATTTCTTACTTATTTTCATCTATAGATATATCCCTATTTTTAGATAAAACTATGTATATATGTATTTCTATTTTATTCTTGTATATATGTATATATTCCAAATGTGTTTTACTTGATGAATTTTGGTTTAATTAGTTTATTGTTGTAATTATATTCAAGTAAGGATTAATTGAGTGAAAAAGGGGAAATTAAATCACAAAAAGAGAGTTTAAGTTGTTTGTTTAAACTAAAGCCTTTCTAGACATTCTTAAAGTGTAAATAACGTTTTCTTGATATTTTTAAACCATTTCTTAAAACATCACGTTTTAAAACCTTAATTCGTTCCAACGACGGATTAGGCGAACCTTGTAATTAAAATTGTTTTCATTATAAATAATAGAGTTTTGAATCGTTTTCTTAAACGGTTGGTACAAAATAAATTGACTTGTATGCCTAACCACGTTTTCGGGTTAAAATTCTTTATTACACGTCTTCAAACGCTCGAGTCGTTCCAACGGCGATTCGAGTAGATGCCATGTAAATTAATGGGGTTTTGAAACGTACCTAAATCGTTCCAAAGGCGATTAAGGTACGAACCATGTAAATAAACTCGTTTTCGAGGAGTGAGTTTAGTGTAGAGTTAACATACGAATCGAGGCATAAGACACACTGTAAAATAAATCAATTCTCCCTTCTCCCCCTCTCTCCTTTATAAATTTATGCAAAATGGGTGATTCTTTACCAAAATGGCTTTCAATAATATATGCTCAAAACGGTTTCAAAACGAGAAAGAAAAGGTTTCAAATGAATTTTAAACTTAAAGAAATGTGCGATTAGTCCGTTATCGCCTAACACGCTGAGTAGGAGGCCGGTGGTTCATAACCGGGCGATGTCGGGGTGCCTAGTAGCCTTTCTCCGGAAAGGAGCTAGCCTTCTCGGCTCGTACCTAAGTTTCCCGAACCCTCACCGGTCTCCCGCAAGGGATCGGTGTTCATTTTCCCATTCGTGGGTGGCGACTCTTCCATACTCCGAGCTTCGGTCCTGTCGAGCAGCTTGATTCCACGGTTGGTTGCTTTCGGCGCCAATCACCGCTTACGTCGTCATGAGGTGTCCACCCCCCGGTCCGCCCGGGAGATTAGGCCGCGGCACCTCGTCTAACAAGCGTATAGTCAAGTTTTCATTCTATTGCTCCCTTGATGGTTATGCTGGCTATAACCAAATTCATATCTTCCCCCCCCCCCCCCCCCGACCAAGAAAATACTACATTCACATATCCTTATGGAACTTTCACCTATCGTCGTATGCCATTTGGGCTGTGCAAGGCCCCTGGAACCTTTCAAAGGTGCATAGCAACCATCTTCAATGATATGGTTGAGCACATATGGAGATATTTTTGGACGATTTCTCTGTTTATGGGGAGACATTTGACCATTATTTATCCAACCAGGTAGTTGTGCTTAAGTGTTACCTAGACACAAGCCTAGTCCTTAACTAGGAGAAATGCCACTTTATGGTAACACAAGACATTATGCTCGGGCACAAGATATCGTAGAAATAAATTGAGGTAACCCATCCAAGATAGAATTAATTAAGAAGCTAATAAAGCCAACTTGTGTAAGAGACATACGTAGCTTTCCTGGTCATACAGGCTTTTACCGAAAGTTTATCAAAAGTTTTTCTAAGATTGCACAACCCTTATCAGCACTGCTCCACAAGGATGTTGAGTTTGAATTCTCCACAACATGCAAGCAGGCCTTTGTATAATTGAAAAAGAAGCTCACAACTTCTCCAATTATGATCTCACCTAATTGGGAGCTTCCATTGAACTCATGTGTGATGCTAGTGATTATTGCATGGGATTTATGCTTTCAATCGATATTCTATGCTAGCAAAACATTGATAGATGCACAACTCAACTATACCATCATTGAAAAGGAACTTTTGGCAGTAGTCTATACCTTTGATAAATTCAAGTCTTATTTGGTTCTATCTAAGGTTGTGGTCTATATGAATCACTGGGCTCTAAAGTACTTAATGTCTAAGAAAGACGCAAAATCAAGACTCATCGGGTGGTTGCTTCTGTTGCAAGAATTAGATATTGAGATAAAAGATAAGAAGGGGTAGAGAACTTAGCATCTAATCGTCTTTCACGTTTGGAGGGCACAACCTAGACAGCACATCCTATAATTATTGAACACTTTCCAAACGAACAACTCTATACGGTCAATGTAATATCTTCACTATAGTTTGCTGATTATGCTAACTATTTGGTTTGTGGTGAAATTCCATCTAGCTTCAGTTATCAAGTTAGGAAAAAGTTCATGCCTGATATAAAGAGCTTTGTGTGGGCTGACCCATACCTTTATAAGATATGCACGAAGAAAATTTTAAGAAGATGCATCAATATCAAAGACATCTAGTCCATCCTTGAACATTGTCACTCTCGAGAGGCAGGAGGACATTTTGAAGTTGCCCGCACAGCAAGAAACACTATACCATTTTCCATTTCACATGACACAATATACATGACACACATTTGTTTTCGTGTCGTCTGAATATTTTTCGTGACAGTATTTTAACTGTATGTCATCTGAAGACGTAATTAAAAATGCGCTCGATTCTCAGATGACGTTACGATTACAGTCTTCTGTCATCTCAAAAGAACGTGATTTTGATGGAAAATTCACTTAACCATCAGACGATACTGCGAATAAATGACTGTCATTGTTATATGAAAATAAAAAAGCGGCAACCAAATATTAGAAAAGCGGGGGAGCAAAAAGAGCAAAAAATTTTAACGCGCGCTTAAAACTCGAAACCTAAAATCGATTCCCCCTCTTCTCATTTCTAATTTCATATCCTCTTTTTCTATCTCTACATCTTTCTTCCACAAACTAAAGATCTCCAAATAGTTTCTCTCTCTTTCCTCCTCTCAACAAAGAGTTGATGGCAACACCTTAGAGCAGCCATGGTCTCCCTTTTCCTACTTTGCTTTATATGTTGTCTTTGTTCCTCCATTTTCTTCAGCTCTTAGAGGATCGATTTTAAAGTTGGAGGTAAGGTTCCCCATATTTTGAATCGATGGTTTACCTGTCTTGTTGTGGCCCTAATTTATGTATATTTCTTATAGGGTTTATACATAATCTACAATATCTACATGTTTAATCTTTTTGTTGTCTTTTTCTCTCTCTCCAGGCTGATCTGCAGATCCAAGATGGCATTAGTCTCCTTACCTATGGATCTAACAAGTTCTATCCATTTGTTCATGGCCTTCTTGAATTCAAGTTCTGGTAAGTTCGATCTGAATTTTTGGGCTATAATAAATTTATGTCATCTATTATGCGTTTTTGTGCATAAATTGGTGATTGATCTTGTGAAGGAGTTTTTGGATTATTGTTTTTTTTTTGATGAAAATGAGTACATCATTTCATTGATAAGAAAATTGCAAGTACAACAAGAAAAGTAAGGAATAAAACCTTACACGAGGCTATGCCTAAAGCAAAATCCATATAGGTAAGAAAACGACTACAAAGAGCAAAACAAACCATTACATGTACTAATAACACAAACATATACATATACTTCTTGAAACTCCAAATTCGCAGAGAAGCATCTGGAATCCAATCTTCATCATTTAAACTCTTCCGAATTTTTGGATCGAAGTCCTTTCTTTTGCAACCACGTAGATGCAGTGATCTACATATAAGATCTATCATTTCTGCTCTTGCTAAATCAGAAAACATTACAAATAAAAAAGATAATAAACAACAGATGCAATTCAAACGGATTAAAAGATCTGGTAAAATATATGAAATCCAAAAACAAAAAAATTATAGAACAAAGAAAAGAAGAAGAAAAAACAGAACGGTGCAAGGAGGAAAAAGGAAGACAATCTTCCTTCTTCCTCCTGAAATAAAAACTACAACTCGAAAGAGAAGAATACTCAATTAACAACAACAATCGATTGATGAATTTGGTGAAGAAACAAGGCCGCGCTACAAAATGGAAGAGAAGAGAAAGAAAGCAGTTATGACATTTAATCTTTGTATAACGGAATGAGTGCGAGGACTGTGATAGACAGAACCGTAAACATTCCCCCAGAGCTATAAGAAGATAAGTTGATTCCATCGTTAACCTTTCCGTATTAGTTACAGTATAATTCGATCCTTTATCAACTACATCCTTGAACAGAATCTTATGACTATGGATTATATCAAGTCACATATAGTGAGATGTTCGTTTTACTTGTACAGGCCGAGTTAACTCCGAATAGATAGGTTAAGTGAAATCTCTATTTCAAGTCTTAAGCTATCACCTTGCAAGGATTTAGAGTCAAGTCTTCCACAAGCGATCCTTGGACGTATCTCCCATTTATCAGGAGTGACAAATGCTCAATCCAATGTTAACTATCCTGCAATTACTTCCTGTGATACCCAACGTCTACCCGCACACACCCCAGAGTCATCTCTGTTATGGATCGTGTTTGAACAGAGTCAAAGTATCACATTCCATAATCCAGAATCACTAATTAACAATCATTTGAGTCTGAGGATTACTTATACCTATTAATACCAATTCGATGAACATGTGACAAAGGATAAATCCATCCATCCTGTTATCTCAAGTCGGGTCCCCAATCCTAATAAACTCCTTCACTGGATCCATGTAATTGTCCAGATATCTGCATATCTGAAGCTTGTGAGATCAGCTCTCTGTCTCGATAGAAAACATTGTTACATGCAAGTCTCTACAGCATTATGGCAATCCCTATTCAAAACATATTACTTGACTTGGGGTGGTTTCAAGTTTATTAGTTTATTATAATGTTTTCTCTCACTTCATGCTTGTATGAACACTTTATAATCACTTTAAATAAACTTAGGGATTTCCTTTTATTACACTTTATTTAGTTCTTAAAAGTAATTGCCTTTATACAGTTTGTAAACCATATCTTATTAAAACAAATGATATAAAGAACAATTCATTTACAGCTGGTTTATATCCTAGAACAATCAACACTAAACCCCAACACCGGATGGTTCTCAAAAGCCCATTGATTTGTACTTTTGGATCAGCCCATTAAGGGTCCTGGAGGCTTTTGACAGAAATAATAGGGATAAGTGGCCTTAGACCTCAAACACGCGCCAAAGCCATTTGGTACGGGAATTTAGATTTAAAACCAATATGGTGGTGACACGTGTATCCAAGCTTATTCCCAAATATCTATAAATAGGAGTCTAGTTCAAAGAGGAAGGTACACAATTCTATATACTCAAACTCCTTTACATTCTTCCTAAGCTTTGTATTCTCATACCAACTTAGGCATCAGAGAGGGTTCACCAGTCTCCGGCACCATGTCTAACTGTTTTCTATCTTACAGGTCACTGAAAGCTAAGTACTTTGAGGATATTCTGATATCAATATATACTTGTGATGGTTTACTATGTTTTGAAGTGGGTGGAGTGATATGAGAACCTAGTAGGACGGTAAACTATTGTGTGCGTGTTACGGTTATGATCTTTGTTGTCCTCAAAACAGACTCTAGCAAGTGCACTAGATACAAGTAATAAAATTGATAAGTAGAGTATCGTCTCCTCAAGGATTGATGACCAATGTTTACTAGAAAAACCTTGTAGAACAGGGTGTTCGTGGTATGCGATTTTCTTTAATTGAGAAATGATTCGATCTGGTTACTGGAAATACTAAATGTAAAGATTCAATCTCAGAAAATTTGTGTTGGTTATGATAAAAAGAGAGAACAGGCTAAGCCAAAGCGGAACAGGTTACATTCAGCATCTAATATCCTATTTATTTATGAATGTCATAAAGTGAAGTCAAGGTCTCTTCTTTAAAGCTCACTTAAGTCAACTTCCGTGTGTTCTTAAGATTCTAAGACTTACTACAACCTTAAGCATCCTTAATGTTGGTTCTTTCTTGCATTACGAGCGAAACAGCATTTCTATCTAGAAAACCCTTGATATAATCCCCTTATATTCCTATTTCGGTTTTTTTGGAAGTTTGATAAAAGGATCCGTGAATATGAAAGCAGTTCCCTATCATTCATCATTCACTAAGATAGATGCATATAATCATGCGATTGAGAACTTTATCAAACACATCAACATGTATTAACATTCATTCATAAAAAGGAAATAGATAACTTACATAACCAGCCCTTACTGGCCTAGCCCATTCAAAACGACTACTCACTCATGGTGCGGAGTGAACAGCCTGAGCTAAATCTACGAGACTCCATGGAAGGAGTCATTTCTTTCCTTGAGAGCTTCTTCTCTCAAAATTATTCAGTATCAAAAGTATGTTTCTCTTTCCCTCCACCACCGATATAAA
This sequence comes from Euphorbia lathyris, assembly GCF_963576675.1. Taxonomy (NCBI): domain Eukaryota; kingdom Viridiplantae; phylum Streptophyta; class Magnoliopsida; order Malpighiales; family Euphorbiaceae; genus Euphorbia; species Euphorbia lathyris. The sequence continues at coordinate 41,468,834 of NC_088913.1, read as the reverse complement.
TAGGAGGGAAAAAGATAAAGAGTATGCAAAAATAATCTAAAATATTACAAATGGAAAGATTGTTCAGAAAGAGATGGGATATTGTTTTCGGTGCTTAAAGTGGTGGTATAATCTTTGACTCTTGAACACTCAAGAGTCGAAATGTCTTGTCATCATGCTTCTTCTGGCCGCCTATTCCTGCCCGCTTCCTCACGTCGCTATCCTTCATCAGATTGCAGCGTTACCCGCTGGTTCATAGCAAGCTCCTCTCCTCTTGGCAGACGCAAAACAGGCTGCATAACAGCCTTTTTTACTTTATCAATACAAATTTGCATAAAACACCAATTAGTCCTTCATTTTCACAAGATTAGACCTTTATTAACCCCATTTTATCACATATGGTATGCTTAAGTATGATCAATTTCGTGCCTATCAATCTTTCTACGTGCTTTAACTCTACTTGACGCTACGTAGGGGCAAGTGTACCCCGTCGTATCAAGTAATAATCCGGTTAAGACCGGGTATCGAATCCACGGGATTTATAACTACAAGTATTAAACTACTCGGTTTTACACATTATCTAAGCGGTGAATACTTTAGACTTGAGTTTGGGTGACAACTACAAACTACTCCTAAACTATAGTGAAACAGACTTATGCAACTCAAACTCTAATGAAGTGTTACAGGTAGTGATAAGTTATAACATATGGTAAACAATTCGAACATATACGATTAATAATTTACTCTTGCAAAGACGACTATGTATAGACCGAACAACTCCGTGAGGTTCTAGGGTCATGATTTCTCTTTAAGGCGACTCTAACTCTTAGGATCAGAAACTAGGGCCCGTAAGTTCCATGGCTCATCAATTCCTACGGTTTTCGGATTGTCAACTCCGGTAGGACAACACCTATGTGAATCCTAGTGGATTTCGGAGCTCGTAAGCGACCTACACAATAATCAATTATAAGTATCAAAACAAGCAATAAATAATAACACGTATAGTGAAAACGGGATTGTAAATCATATATTATAAACGTGGAATGCGTAATACGGAATACAACCAAGTCTAGTACATAGAAAGAGTACAAGTTAATTAACTAGTAGAAAAGGAAGAAGAATCAGCCCTTAGAGTTAGCTAACCGGACTCAAAGTCGTCTCTTAGGACTTGGAGGTGGAACTCTCGAGCTTGGTGGATGCGGATGGAACGGAACTTCGATGGCGTGACGGAAGGAATAGACAAGCTCTCAAGGTGATAGAGTTTTTATTACATAAATTCTGAATATCTAAATGAGTGCCAAACACTCCTATTTATACAAAAAAATCAAGCTTGGGGTATAATTGTAATTACATAGATGTCTTTAGTCGTTTCACACATAAGAAAACACGTAAAATAGTGTGACACGGCGTATGGAATTCATTGACGAGTTGATCGGGCGAAAATCAAACTTTTTCTTTGCAAAAATTTGCATGACACGTCGTGTCATGAGGTTGACACGCCGTGTCATGTGCTACTGAAGTTTCTGTTCTTTTAGGAGCAGTTGACACGGCATGTCAACTGTCTGTTGACTGGGAAACATGTCCGAAAGGTCTTTGTTAGGCATGAAATTGACTACATTTTAACGTATTAATTATAATGAATTAAGGGTGTTTGTTGTGTTTTATTGCAAGATGGAAGGTCTTATGGGTGTTTTTATGTAGATAAGGAAAGTTTAAGCCGAACAGACTGGAAGCAGCATGTTCGCACATACCAATAGGGGATTGAGCCATTCTTTGATGCAGCGGTCAAACGCCGGAACTTCTGATGATGGACAGCGACTAAACGGGACGTAGGTACGGCAGAAGCTGTAGACAGAGAGGCGGATAAGTGCAGGCGTAAAGCAACATGATGAAAGGAAAGCTCGGCCCTTGAGTGTTCAAGGGTCAAAATGATCTTCACTACTTTTGGCAATTTTAGATTTCTGAACTTTTGACTTTGTTTTGTAATATATTTTGATCGGGTACTTTTCTGGTACCGTTTTGACCCTAACCTTTCCTTTAAATAGATGTAGTAAGGAAAGATAGGAAATCGGATCTTTTGGGGAAAGAAAAGCATAGACTTTAACTGAAAGAAAGAAAGCTCCATAGATGGAGTTTCAGAGCTTTGAACTAGCAGATTGCTCACTCGCCAGTATGAGTGAGTAATCCTTTTGAATAGGCGCGGCCAGTCGGGGCCGGTAATGTAAGCTTTCTAAGTCTATCAATGAATGAATGGTGTTTATGTATGAAGTGTTTGATGAGGTTTTATATTCCAGTGCTTATGCATTTATGCCTGTGTTAGATGAATGTTAGGACACTGCTTTCATCTTCACCGAACTCTCAATCAAACATCTAACCCCGAAGCAGAAATGTTAGGTGGTTCTATCAAGGGTTTTCTCATTTGAAATGCTGCTTCAGTCTTAATGCAAGAAAGAACAAACCTTTAGGACGCTATTGGTTTTAGTAAGTCTTAGAATCTTAAGAACACACGAGAGTTGACTTAAGTGAGAGTTAAAGCAGAAACCTTGACTTCAGTTGCACCATTTATGACTTAGTGGGTTGTTTAGAAGCTTACGGTAACCTGTTCCATTGTGCTTAGCTTGTTCTACATGTTTATTGTTATCAAATAGTCATTTTTATACGTGAAATCATTTGTGTAGTCACAAGTCTTCACATTTCTCAACATCTATCAATATAAACGAGTCACACACCACGAACACCCTGTTCTGCAACGTATTTCTTGTAAAACTTTGGTCCTCAATCCCTGTGGATACGATACTTGACTTATCACTTTATTACTTGTATCTAGTGCACTTGCTAGAGTCCATTTAGGAGACAACAAGTTTTTGGCGCCGTTGCCGAGGATTGAAAGCAGCAAATTTTATACGAAATTTTCTGTAAAACAAGGTGTTTTTAATCTGTTTGCTAAATAGTGCATCCAGAAGGAGTTCTTTAACTATTTATGCGCAGAGCTGGACCTCCTGTTTTTCCTATCGATCTCGAGTTAGAGAGAACGTGTAGACAAAACTGAGCGGGAGCTCGACGTGCAAGACAAAGAGAGCGACAAAGAGAAAGAAGGATGGCTGGAAGGGTACCACCTGAACAACCAGTTCAACCAAATCAAGAGGAAGAAGGAGAGAATAACAATCCTCCTGTTATGAGAATCAGAGACTATTCGAGGCCAACCACGGAAGGACATTCGTCGTGCATTGTGTTGCCCAACGAAGGAAACAACATGTTTGAGGTGAAAGCATCGATGATACAAATGTTGCAGGCAGCAGTACAGTTCAATGGATACCAGTCGGAAGATCCAAATGGGCATATCCAGGAGTTCATAACACTGTGCAACACTTTCAGATCAAACCGAGGAGTTTCTGACAATGTGATCAGGCTAAAGCTGTTTCCCTTTTCTCTAAAAGATAAAGCAAAGAACTGGTTTTGAAACTTGCAACCAGGAACGATCACCACTTGGGAAGAAATGGCCAGCGCATTTCTGATGAAATATTTTCCACCGAGACATGCCATTAAACTCAGAAACGAGGTATCCCATTTCGTGCAAGAAGAGGATGAATCCTTAGCCGAGGCATGGGAAAGATACAAGGGACTACTAAGAAGGGTACCAAATCATGGCATCCCCATGTGGATGCAAGTGCAGAATTTTTACAATGGAGTCACCAACATTTATAAAATCCAGATCGAATCCATTGCCAATGGAAACCCTGAAGATCTTAAACCACAAGCCTTGTATGACCTTATTGAGAGAGTAGTGAGCACGAGTTGTAACTGGCACTCCGCCAGGAGTGAAGGAAAAAGAACGGGAAATGAAGATGTTGTGTCAAAATTGACCAGCCAGGTGGAACAGCTTGCCAGACAGCTCGACAAGATAAATGTGTCGTCAATTCACAATGAACCGTTGTTCAATGACATATGTGATTTTTGTGGAGGGCGTCATTTCAACATCAACTGCCCTGGAGTTAAACAAGGGAAAGGTGAGCAGGGAGAATGTGATTATGCCGGGTATAATCAAAGAAATCCACCAAATCCATACTCAAATACCTACAACCCAGCAACAAGAAATCATCCAAATTTCGGATGGACAGGCCAGCCTAATCAGCAGAAACAACCAAGATATCAACAACAGCAAGGAGGACACTACCAGAGACAACCTCGGCAGCATTATAAACAACCTGTTCCGCCCAAGGAAGATGTAGAGCCAGACATGAAGACAATGATGATGCAGTTCATGAAGCAGACACAAGCGTCAATTAAAAATCTGGAAACACATGTCCATCAACTAGCTGCATCTACATCAAAAGGAAAGGGAATAATGCTAAGCAACACAGAGCCAAACCCCAAGGGCGATGTCATGGCCATCACTCTGAGATCTGATAAGCAAACACAACCAACTTTATCTACTGATGAAAATGCTGAGTGTGCAGGAACATCCGAAAATGCTGAAGGAGAGCAGGAACAAACTGTTCCTAGTGAAGAAGAAACCGTCGGGGTAAAATCCACCAGTGATCAAGATCAGGAGGAACGAGGAAAGATGTACAAGCCACCTCCACCCTATGTTCCACCTGTACCTTATCCAACGAGGTTAATTAAAAGAAGCTGGAAGAACAAAATTCTAAGGTGCTCGACACCTTAAGGAAGTTGCATATCAACATTCCCTTCGTGGAAGCACTTGCCCAGATGCCGACGTATGCAAAATTCCTGAAAGACATCTTGTCAAACAAGAAAAAGCTGGAAAACATCTCAATGATCCAACTCAACAGGGATTGTTCTTCAATACTCCAGAACAAGCAACAGCTTCCGAAAAAGCTAAAAGATCTAGGGAGTTTTTCTATTCCATGTTCGATTGGCAAGTTAAATATTGAAAATGCACTATGTGACCTAGGAGCTAGCGTAAACCTTATGCCATATTCTGTGTATGCTAAGCTAGGATTAGGGGAACCACAACCAACCAGAATGTCTATTCAGTTGGCCGATCGATCAGTATGTTACCCTAGGGGAGTTGTGGAAGATGTGTTGGTCAAAGTAGGAAAATTCATATTACCTGTTGATTTTATCATAATGGACATAGATGAGGACCTGCATGTTCCTATTATCCTAGGTAGACCGTTTTTAGCAACGGGTAAAGCATTGATCGATGTGGGAGAGGGACGACTATTTTTGAGAATTAATGGAGAAGAAATCATTTTCAAAATGAATGAGGCGATGAGACGAGCTAACACTATTGATGACACATGCTGTTTCTTAGATGATTTCCAAAGTCTTTCTACTTTGCAGGAACAGGACACTCTGGAGACTCTCTTAGGAGGAGAGGTGAACTTATGTGAAGGAGCAGGCTGTTCCATTGAAACAAACTTGCCTACACTTCCTCTAGATCCTACTGTTCCCACTCATCAAGAACCACCTGAAATACCCACTGTGCCATTGTCTAGACCCAAACTAAAACCCTTACCCTCACATCTCGAGTATGCCTTCCTGGAACCACCTAGCGGGAGCCCGGTGATTATATCTTCAAAGTTAACTACTGATCAGAAAGCTCAACTCATGGAGGTACTGCGAAGAAACAAGGATGCAATCGCATGGAAAATTGATGATATCAAAGGAATTAGTCCAACAGTCTTTGTTCACAGAATTTTAATGGAGAAGGATCACAAGCCATCTATCCAGCCACAGCACGGATTGAACCCCCATATGAAGGAGGTAGTGCGAAAAGAGGTGATCAAGCTACTGGATGCCGGAATTATTTACCCAATCTCCGATAGCATGTGGACAAGCCCTGTTCATGTTGTACCAAAGAAGGGAGGAACCACAGTGGTGCTCAACGAGAAAGACGAGTTGGTCCCCACGAGAACCATAACAGGATGGCGAGTTTGTGTGGATTACTGGAAGCTCAACGAAGCTACAAGGAAGGATCACTTCCCTTTGCCCTTCATTGATCAGATGTTAGAACGATTAGCAGGGTATGCATTTTATTGCTTCCTTGATGGATACTCGGGGTACAATCAGATTGCAATCCACAGTGAAGATCAAGAGAAGACTACTTTCACATGTCCGTATGGGACATATGCCTACAGGCGCATGCCATTCAGATTGTGCAATGCTCCATCCACGTTTCAAAGATGCATGATGTCTATATTTCATGATATGGTGGAGCGCACTGTAGAAATCTTCATGGACGATTTCTCTGTTTATGGAAACTCTTTTGGGAACTGTTTGAACAACCTAGAGGCTGTGCTCGTGCGATGCAAAGAGACCCACTTAGTCTTGAATTGGGAAAAATGTCACTTCATGGTTACGGGTGGAATCATTCTCGGGCATAAGATTTTGGAACAGGGGATGGAAGTAGATAAAGCTAAGGTAGAAGTAATAGAGAAACTGGCTGTTCCAACTAATGTGAAGGATGTGAGAAGTTTCCTTGGACACGTCGGGTTCTACAGAAGATTTATCAAGGATTTTTCAAAGATCGCGTTACCTTTGTCAGCTTTGCTACACAAAGACGCAGAATTCTCATTCAATACAAGCTGTCTTCAAGCTTTTGAATTGTTGAAAGGCAAGCTGATCAACTCGCCCATACTGGCAAGTCCCGACTGGGAACAGCCGTTTGAGATGATGTGTGATGCTAGCGATACATGTGTGGGAGCTGCTCTTGGGCAGAGGATTGAGAAGAAGTTCAGGCCTATATATTATGCAAGCAAAACATTGACCGAGACCCAACAGAATTATACCACGACCGAGAAGGAGCTCCTTGCAGTAGTGTATGCTTTCGACAAATTTCTCCCCTACTTGGTTTTGTCAAAAGTCATTGTTCACACAGACCACGCTGCACTATGCTACTTGTTCGCAAAGAATGATGCAAAGCCAAGATTGATACGGTGGTTACTATTGCTTCAAGAATTTGATCTCGAAATTAAGGATAAGAAGGGAACGGAAAATGTAGCAGTTGATCATTTGTCAATAATTTCTCACCGAAGCAACCAGGAACAACAAGAGATTTTGGAAAATTTTCATGACGAGCGTCTGTATACCATACAGCCTGCTCCATGGTTTGCCGACATCGCCAATTATCTGGCCAGTTCTCTTAAACCGCATAGCCTGTCCACTAACCAAAGGAGAAAGTTCTATGCAGAAATTAAATATTATTTTTGGGAAGAACCCTATCTTTTCAGGTTGTGCGCCGATCAAATTATTCGCAGATGCATATCTCACGAGGAAGGACAGGCTGTTTTGAGCCATTGTCATGACAGAGAAGTGGGAGGACATCATAGCGCCAGCAGGACTGCAGCCAAAGTACTCCAATCAGTTTTTTTCTGGCCATCACTTTTTAAAGATGCCAATTCGTTTGTGCGTACTTGTAATGAGTGCCAACGAACAGGTAATATTTCAGCTAGGAATGCCATGCCCCTCAATAACATAGTTGTTTGTGAAATTTTTGATATATGGGGAATTGATTTTATGGGACCATTCCCTACATCTTTTGGGAATAAATATATCTTAGTGGCTGTCGACTATGTAAGCAAGTGGGTTGAAGCAATGGGTAGTCCCACCAATGACGCTCGTGTGGTTGTCAAATTCCTGAAAAGGCTGTTTGCCCGATTCAAGGTCCCACGAGTGATCATTAGTGATCAAGGAACCCATTTTTGCAACGCCAAATTTGAGAAGCTGATGGGCAAGCTTGGAGTCTCTCACAGAATTGCCACACCTTACCATCCACAAACAAGTGGACAGGTTGAGATTTCGAATCGAGAAATCAAAAGAATTTTAGAGAAAACTGTTGGCAATTCTAGGAGAGACTGCGCAAACAAGCTTGACGATGCTCTTTGGGCGTATAGGACGGCTTATAAGACACCAATTGGAATGTCCCCGTTTAGATTATTGTACGGCAAGTCCTGTCATTTACCGGTTGAAATGGAACATATGGCCTTTTGGGCATTAACCTTCTTAAATTTTGAGCAACAGGCTGTGGGAGACCAGAGAAGACTGCAACTTTGTGATATGGAAGAGTTCAGGCTGTTTTCGTATGAAAACGCTGTCAATTACAAAGACAAGACCAAGATGTGGCACGATAGAAAAATCCAGACGAAGACATTTCATGAAGGACAAAGAGTTCTCTTGTACAATTCGAGACTCAGGTTGTTTCCTGGAAAGCTGAAATCAAGATGGTCGGGGCCTATCTAGTACACAAGGTGTTTGGTCATGGAGCAGTCGAAATTGGCAAGGAGGGTCAAGAACCTTTTAAAGTGAACGGGCAAAGATTGAAACCCTATCTAGAGAATGATCACACAAAGAAGATCGACACAGTCCACTTCCAAGATTCCCCAAGCCAATAGAAGCACAAACAGGGTGTTCGCTACAAACACCAATTGTAGCACAAGTAACATTGCATTTTAAATAGTTGGGTAAATTCCAAAAAAAACCCCTGTGGTTTGATGTTCTTCCAAAAAAAACCTTTGTGGTTTGTTATTACAAAAAAAAGGACTGTGGTTTACGCCGTTAACCAAAAAACGGAAAATGGCTTAACGGTGTTAAAATGCTGACGTGGCACAAGGGTAAGGTTGGAAATTCGAATTTTTTTTTCCCCTCTCTCTCCTCCTTCTTCTTCCTCCTTCTTCTTCCTTCTTCCTTCTCCTTCTTCCTTCTTCCTTCTCCTTCTTCTTCCTCTTCTTCTTCTTCTTCTTCTTCTTCTTCTTCTTCTTCTTCTCTCTTCTTCTTCCTTCTTCTTCTTCCTCCTTCTTTCTTCTTCCTTCTTCCTTCTTTCTTCTTCCTTTTTCTTTTTTTTCCTCTATGCTTTTTTTTAATTTCGGACACTCTGAAATTTTCCAGAAAACTGGAAAATTTCCGGATTTTTGGAACTGGAAAATCCAGAAATCTGGAAATTTCCAGATTTCCAGAAACTAAAAAAAAAGAAGGAAGAATAAGGAGGAAGAAGCAGAAAAAGGAAAAAGAAAAAGAAGAAGGAGGAGAAGGAAGAAGAAGAAGGAGGAGAGAGAGAGGGAAAAAAATAAAAAAATAAAAAAATCGAATTTCCAACCTTACCCTTGTGCCACGTCAGCATTTTAACACCGTTAAGCCATTTTCCGTTTTTTGGTTAACGGCGCAAACCACAGTCCTTTTTTTTTGTAATAACAAACCACAAGGGTTTTTTTGGAAGAACATCAAACCACAGGGGTTTTTTTTTTTGAATTTACCCTAAATAGTTTACATTTCCAGTTTTGTTAAATAATATTTAGAGTAGTTAAGATCAATTTCGTATCATATGATGGTCCGTGATTTCGGTAATTCCTGTGCAAGCAAAGACTTAAAACTTTTACCCTTCCATATGGGCCAAGTTTTACATTTTTACTTGTTCAAAGTAGGGGAATGAAATAATTTTTATTTAAGAGTTATCCTTGGGAAAAGGGAGGCGAACTGTGGACAGAAAAAAAAAGCAAACATCTAATCGTCTGTCGCTCGGTACTTATTATATTCTACTACTTCTCCTTTCTCGGTAAAACCAAATGGATAGGAGAGTAGTGAATTCAAATTCAGAAAAGTGACCGTTCGCCACCTAGGAGTCTCTTCGATTGAACGCGTCTGTTGCCAACCACTCGTACAGGTGGCGTTCATTTGAGCGCTGTCATAATGATGGGTAGGCAACATGTCGTTTCATTCTTCTCCTTACTTAAGGAGATTGACCACATTACGGACCCTTATTCGACTTTCCTTCACACATCTTTTTCACATTGTTCCCCACATGTTATGTGATCGTTATCATTGGGAAACCCTATTTAGACTTGAGCACAGGATGAGGACTCGAGGGTCTGGAAAGCAAGTTAAAATCGAGGGCACAAAGAAAGAAAAGGGGAAGAGAAAAATGGTGGGCACAAGCACGGTTGCATTTGTTCCCGATGAGAAATTAGTAAAGAAGCTCTCCCAGTTCAAGGACGCCGCCACACAAAAATATTACGATGATCTTGCTCAGCTCGAGTTTGGGCCAATCAGAACCGTGTGCTGGGATACATTGAAAAGACTCAAGCTTGATGAAAGAGTGAGGACACTCATGGAGGCGGGGCATTTCGGGTGCTTCTTCGATATGAAAGAACCGGCATATAAACAACTCACCTTGGAGTTTCTTGAAACTTTCAAACATAATCCCGAAATCTCCGACCCTGATGAGGAAGGGAAATTTAGTTTCCGGCTCATGAACCACACTCAATGGCCATCCTTGAACATATTCAACAATCTTCTAGGAGCGGCGGATGACGATGACTTGGAGTCGGAAGGATACAAATGGGCGTTCACGGAAACCCCTGATGAGTTCATCCCTTCGACTTTCTGGCATTCAATCTCGGGCCAGCCAAGTTATGATGGAAGTGCATCCAAGGCGTCGGGTATCGAGGATTACACTATCAGGTATCTGCACAAGCTGGTCTCAGGCACCATATTCGCACGTGAGAATCAGGCCACCATACCTCATGCCGACCTCACCGCTCTGTGAAGTATGGTGCAAGGGAAAAGGATGAACCTGGGTTTCTAGTTTGGGGAGTATATTAGTGCGTTTGGAAAGAAGAACTCGTCGGTAATCTGCTGTGGTAGTATTGTAACCCGTATAGCGGAAGCCATTGGGGTGTTCAAACCAAAGGATAAGAACCGGCTCACGGTGGTTAACCACCCAGACCAGATAGATTTGAAGAGCCTTCAGAGTATGTTGTTTGGAAGGATGGTCAATGGGAAATGGGTCTGGATGCCGGATTTTATGGAAGCCAAAAGAGTTGAAAGTAGAAAGCGAAAGAATGAACCCACTGTGTCAGTATCCTCCGAGTCGGAACAGATCGAGCATGCCAAAGATTTGGGCTTTTACTAGAAGTGTGCCAAGCTCACCAACGAAGACATTCTTACCAAGTTCCATGCCCTGTTCGCTCAAAACCAGGCCAACAGAGAAATGATATTTGCTCTTGAGCAAAAGTATGCTGCGCAGCAAGGAGAGATCGACATGCTGAAAACTCTTTGTGTTGAGGAACATGGAAAGGAAAGTCCATCTGGTTTTTCGATCAAAAGTCCGGTAAGGTCTAAACTTGAAACACCTGCCAACGCCGCTGCCTCCTCAAAAGGGGATGGCGCTACTGCCGCTGTGGAGAGAGAGGTTGATTCCTCTCTTTCCCCACCCGTCTGATACTTCAATATGTCGCTGTCCTGAGCATCCGGTAACATCTATCACCCTTCTTTTCAAATTTTTGTGCACTCTATACTTTATCATGCCGATATTTTTTATCCTATGCTTGCCTTCATACTAACACTAGGGACAATGTTCCATTCTAATTTGGGGGTGGAGGAATTACAAATTACAATATCTGTATGCATAAACATGATAAAAGCATGAACAAGATGTTAGATTAGTTAAAGCTTATGACTAATATTGTCCCCCTGTGATCTTTGGTTCATATTGTCCTCAGTAAATTTCCTTCATAAATATTCTTCATTATGTTCATTTCTTGGTACATATTCTTGTGTTTTGATTGTTTTGTTTTACAGTAATCACTAAACAGGCTGTGCTGGTTATGAGTGGAATGTATGAGGATAGCCTAGTGTTTGATTTGTGTTTTTCCCGAGTCTTGAAGTTCCACAAATTTTGAAATTTTAAATCATCTTTCACAAAAGGAACATTTTGCTTTAACGCATAGTCCCCTAAAATAGTGAGAACTTGAGCCCGCAATTGCATTTGAATATGCATTGTTTCTTTTTATGAGTGGGCCAGCACTTACTATCTTTAGGGAGAATTTGCTTGGGTATGCCTTGTTGACATGAAGATGCTTTTTGACAAACATAGGAGGAGAAAGGCATTTAGATCCCAAATTCACTACACAAAAAGCCTACCTGTGCATTGCACTCACATTGTTAGGATAACCAACTTGAGCCTTAGCCTGTTCTTTCTTAAACGCACACCACACAAAGAAACCCATTCCTTTCACTATTACTCCAGAATACCTTGAATATGTCTCATTCCTTGGAACAAAAAGAAAAATACAAAAATATGAGCGTATGTAGATAAAATTGTTAAAATACTGACATTTGAGGGATGATGCTGGAATGAGGAAAGATAAAAATCTGTGAATAAAGTTTTTTATTTTATTTTCAGCACACGTGTTCATATCTTGAGCCTGAAATAAAATGCTAAGTTGGTTGTTTGTTGTTTAAAGAATAGTCTGGCCATTGTATCGAAACAGGCCGTGTAGAGTGTTCAGGCTAAGAACAAGAATTGCTCATGTGCTGAGAATTGGGTATAATTAAATATTGTTGCATAAAGACAGAATTCTGACACTTAAAAAGCTGCTCACTTCCATACCTTAAGCCTTAACCTAACATTACAACCTATGTTCAAGACCTTTTGACTATGTTTAGACAATTGTTGATTCTTAGACACAGGACCAAAAAGCAAACTCACATCCTAAGGGTGTATTTTCTGAGCTGAGGAGTGAAGTTGCAATTCCTTTCCCTATGGAAAACAAATGTCATACGAGAGCGAGTGAAAAATTCCATTCCTTGGTGAGGCATTAAGGCAGACAGGTTGTTCTTTGTGAAATTTGAGGTCCAATGTTAAGCTTTAAGGAATTTCTCGAGTAGGGTACACAATCTTGCACTGGTATAACCTCATCAAAAGATCATAACTTGCACATATTTTGTCATTATCTCTTCAGAGCAAAAACAATTACTACCGTCCTCTCAAATTCTCTGAAAACATTCAAATCCTGTCTCCGTATTCTTTCATTCCTAACTCTTTTTCCTATAGATTAATTTGCTTTCTATCTATTGTTTACTTGAGGACAAGCAAAGATTCAATTTGGGGGTATTTGTTAGGCATGAAATTGACTATATTTTAACGTATTAATTATAATGAATTAAGGGTGTTTGTTGTGTTTTATTGCAAGAAGGGAGGTTTTATGGGTGTTTTATGCAGATAAGGAAAGTTTAAGCTGAACAGACTGGAAGCAGCCTGTTCGCACATACCAATAGGGGATTGAGCCATTCCTTGATCCAGCGGTCAAACGCCGGAACTTCTGATGATGGACAGCGACTAGACGGGACGTAGGTACGACAATAGCGGTAGACAGAGAGGCGGATAAGTGCAGGCGTAAAGCAACATGATGAAAGGAAAGCTCGGCCCTTGAGTGTTCAAGGGTCAAAATGATCTTCACTACATTTAGCAATTTTAGATTTCTGAATTTTTGACTTTGTTTTGTAATATATTTTGATAAGATACTTTTCTGGTACCGTTTTGACCCTAGCCTTTCCTTTAAATAGATGTAGTAAGGAAAGATTGGAAATCGGATCTTTTGGGGAAAGAAAAGCATAGACTTTAACTGAAAGAAAGAAAGCTCCATAGATGGAGTTTCAGAGCTTTGAACTAGCAGATTGCTCACCCGCCAGTATGAGTGAGTAATCCTTTTGAATAGGCGCGGCCAGTCAGGGCCGGTAATGTAAGCTTTCTAAGTCTATCAATGAATGAATGGTGTTTATGTATGAAGTGTTTGATGAGGTTTTATATTTCAGTGCTTATGCATTTATGCATGTGTTAGATGAATGTTAGGACACTGCTTTCATCTTCACCGAACTCTCAATCAAACATCTAACCCCGAAGCAGAAATGTTAGGTGGTTCTATTGATGCTCGTGAAGTATATAGCAATAAATAGGACAAGTGTATCCTATCGCAATAAGTAATACAATGCTTAAGCATGAGATCGAACCACAAGGACTACTATCCTAATCAGTGAAATTCAATTGATAATTTGTCTATTCAGCTGGTTAAAAGCAAATTCGTGTTTTAAACTGTTAAAATAAATTACTAACCTAAGAAAGCAGGAAACAGAACTAGCCGCAGGGTGGATTGTGGTCAATGATAGTTACAATCTAGGTAGGGGAATCCATTGATTAAATTTCTACTAATGAGGTAAAAGGGGTTCAGGTTTAAGCTTTATTAAAGATTGAAGGTGATTGCCCCAAGGTGAAAGATTAATGTGATCAGTATTGTCTTTCCTATTCACATGCATTCGGGTGACGGCTTGATTAGGCATATACCCTAGGTCATGCGAAGCATTAGGTTCATTGGCAATCAAGGCTAAAGTCGTAGCCCAACCACAAAGCCTCATTCCTAGTGGTCTCTAGCGAAGTCAGGTTTATGCAAATTCGGTAAAGATGATTCCTTGGTCAAGAATCAATCTATCTATCATCTAGCTAATATCAGGGTTACATGCATTAGGCACATTATATACACAAACGCGCTAGTTGAGCATTATCAATGCTCATTCTAGCAATTAATCATGTTCCTAACATCACCTAGGCATAAAGCACACATAACCCAATCTAATCAATAGCCAGTTCTTAAACCCTAAACCCTAACATTCATAGCATTTCAAACAACTTCATCCCCATCTTAGATTGGATGGGGATTACTTCATAGACAAACCAATCAAAATAGACATGTAATTGAGGAAAAACGAGAACATTCTTGAATAAATGTAATAATGATTAAGGGAAGGAGAAAGGAATTCTAAAACTCGTTCGTCTGATTACAATGTAAACAAGGTAGAGCCTCCACCCTTTGAGCAGTTCTTCAAATCCAAATAAACCTAAGCTACAAGTGCGGAATTTAAAGTTCTAACCTAATGTTTGCTCAAAAAGATAGAAAATAAAAAGATGAACCCCTTCTCTGTATGTTAAGCTACCTATTTATAGTGATAGGTAGCAAACCTAGGTCTCCCGGGGGTAAAAACGACCTTTCCTCCGTAAAACAGGCTTTAATAGGGCTTAAGAGTCGAGTTTCCAGCTGGGGAGAGGCATTTTTACGCCTCTCCCGCCTCGTCTCGTTGAGACAGAGGCTGTCTCGTCGAGACGAGTGGCTGTCTCGTCGAGACAGCCTAGTGTCTCGACGAGACAGGCCTGTGTCTCGATAAGACAGGCTTCCGAATGGGACAAAATCCGAGTTTCTTTCTCCGTTTTGGTCCTTGGGCTTCCGAAATCTGCTCTAATGGTCACTGATGAATCCCAAAAGTGCTCCGACGGTCCCTGGTTTGTCCGGAATTGCTCCAAAAGGTCTGGTTCTGGTTCGGGAATACTCAACTACGCCTTCAAACATCTGAAAACACAGAAACTGCCTTCAATACTCGAAAAGACTTATTTTTACTAAAAGAGAACAAAATGAAAACAAAACTTAAAGGAAATAAAGCGAAAATGAACTAAAAATGGTCTAAAAACCCTATACAAATGGGAGCTATCAACCTCCCCACACTTGAACCTTGCTTGTCCTCAAGCAAGAAAGAATCAAAAGCAGTGAAATATCAACAAATAGCTCCCGTACACGGACAATGATCCATTGCACCTTTATTATCCATACGGTTTCAGACTACTCAAGTTGCAATTAAAAACGACATGAACCTCAAAAACAATCTCCAAAACTGATCAAGTAACTTTATCGACCAACACTTTGCAAAAACGAAATGCGAGGACTAGGACTGCTACCTCACAGGTGGCCGCTCTTACACTCAAGTGTTTAGGGAAAATATGCATATGGTAAACGCTCGATAGTTTATTGCACAAAATGGTCATGTTGGGATTGCATCATCCATCCGATCGAAATTAGTGTCACAATTAAACAAGATTATAGGTCTTCACAGGGTTGTAACAAAGGCTAAAGGTTTGGGGTAGGAAAAAGGGAATTTAGGCAAAGAGTTAATGACTCAATCCAGCTAGAATTTCTGGCAAATCGGCACCTTTTTTGCTGTGTGCGGGATAATTAGGCTCAAGGTTGTTTAGTTTTAAGCTTGGGAAGCAACTGAAGAATACCTTCTATCCTTTCCTCTACAATTCATTTCGTTCTAGTTTCGAACCATATGAAATATTTTTTTAAAAAAATAGAGGGGACAAAAGGTCATTTGAATGAGTTACTTCTAATCTATAGGATGACAACCTTTCCGTTGTAGCTAACGGAAGTTCGTAGGATGTGTGCCCAAATATTTTTCTAACCGGAATCAAGTCAATTAACTAAGGTGAGAAAGGATATTTATGAAGGCTAAGGGCTTGAAACTTGGTTGATCAAAGAAGAGGGGTAAATAAGGCTCAAAGGGGCTTAACTAGTGGAATTGGTAAGGGATTTTGGCTAAACAAAGAAAAGGCTAAGTTCACAAAGGGCTATACCTAGATTGCCTAATCATTTCAAGTTCAATTGCAACAAAATATTCAACCAGTATTGGATGCAATTCCTATGAGCATAATGACAATAACTGTATCCCACACCTAAGAGATCAATTATTCCTAAAAACGAGTCTAAATTATTGATCTTTTGGCTCTAACTCACACTTTAGGGGTTAATTGTAACAATCCTAGCCTCACCTAACGAACCGTTCCATGTCAATCTTAGTTAAATGACACTCTTTGGAGACTCAAATGTTGTTCACAAGTTTTTGCATGCATCAATTTCAACTGAGCTTTCAGACTTTTAGGGCACAATTTCAATTGTCATGT
This sequence comes from Euphorbia lathyris, assembly GCF_963576675.1. NCBI lineage: Eukaryota > Viridiplantae > Streptophyta > Magnoliopsida > Malpighiales > Euphorbiaceae > Euphorbia > Euphorbia lathyris. The sequence goes on along the minus strand of NC_088913.1, from coordinate 41,452,333 downwards.
CATGATTACTAGATGCATCAAAATCGACTGCCTAGGGTTCTTTTTATTCCTAATAGCTAATGGCAAAAATAGGAAAAACACACAAACTCAGAAATCCTAAAAACTACAGGCAATGTAAAAACTCAAAGACATGCAAACGGCTAAACGAAAACACACACAAACAGACACATGCAAAATACATAAAAACATGCATAATCAATGGAAGAACTCCAAAGTTTTCTATCCTATTGCAACCTCCCCACACTTACGATATGCATTTATTCCAGAAATGCATAAGCAAAGCATAAAGTAAAATGCGAAAAAGAAATAGTGATAGAAAACTCCCTAGGGGTGGCGATCCATCCAACACCGAATATCACTGGCCAAGCTGTTGAAATCAAGACGAAAATCTTGGAACTCGTAATTGAGTGCCTGGATGTTCTCCCTATTCTGTTCACCTACAGCAATGGCTAGTTCCAACATTTCCTCGAGGGCACCCATTTGACCCGGTTGGTAATCTGCATCCTCAGCCTCCTCCTCCTCAGAACTTGTTGCCAGCATATCTGTTGCACCTGTCCTAGATGAACTAGCTCCAGCTGTACCTGCATTAAAATCTCTAGTCCACACACCAGAGGTTTGAATAATATGTGCCCTATTCAGGTAGTTTTTATCCAGCAACAAGAAAGGTTTGGAGGGTCTGGCATTCAATTCCGTTTCGAGCTCCTCTAAAAAGGCCATTCGACTAATTGTGGCCCCAAACGGGAAGGCAGTGCGCTTAAAGAAGCGGAAATGTGCCATTTGGTTCCATAGGATGTGGGCCATCCGAGCTGGACGGCCCTTTTTCATACACCACAGCATAAGGAGGTCCAATTCTGTGACCTTATCAGCCTCCCTCTGACCATTAAGGTTAAATGATATCCACTTGTGCATTAGACGGTCCATTGGGTCCGTCAAACTTGCATTGGTGGCTGTTTTCTTGCTATAACTAGGTTCGCTCGATACTTCAGTGAAGTATTGGCTGTGGGATAAGTCCCGTTCCCACTCAACAATGTCGGCCTCCTTAAATTCGAAGGCCTGATTCATATCCTCCTCAGTCCAAATACGCTCAATGTTATTAAGGCGAAAGTGCAAAGTTTTCACTCCGTCGTCGTCTGTCTCCAATTTCAGAGTTGTGTAGAACTCTAAAATAAAAAAGGGGGAGAGACGACGACGACGCCTTTCAATTATCAACCAACCCATATTAGACAGAAAAGATTGAACCTGCTCGTGTAAACCACATTGTGCCAACCATTCCCAATCAAAAAATCGAGGGATTGCATATTCATAATTTTTGATTTTGCGGAAAAGCTTACCCTCATCCACAGATTCTAAAAGAAAGGGACATTTATACTTCTGTGATAGTGGGCATGGGTGGTAATGGTCTGCGGCCGGTGCTGGGGCAGGAGGAGGATTGACGATTCGTGCACGAACGGTGCCAGGAATAGGCACCAACTCCTCAGGGAGTGAATCGGTGCGTCGACAAAGTCGGCGGCGTCATGGTTGATCTTCCATTGAATCTGCAAAATAAAGAACACGAACACAAAAGAAAAGAAAAACACAATAACAATGAAAGTTAATTACTGAAATCAAACTAAAAGAAACAGTGAGGTAAGATTTTTCAGTAGTAATTAAACCTAAAAAGAATTGAAATTAGAACAGTGAAACTCACTAAAATAAACTAACCTCTAAAACAAAAATCATCTAATCACAACCTAAATCAAATCCTAAATCTAAGAAATTCAAAACAAAAAACCATACCCACATGATAATCCCTAATTTCTACCACAACCAAATGTACCTCTCAAAACAATCAATCTCTAATCTATCAATTTAAGCTCCTAAACACTAAAAGATCCCTAATTACCTATGTCTCAATCAAATCCCTAAGTTTACCTAAAACAAAATCAAAGAATAATCAATATAAACCCCAAAACATGCAAAACCCCAAATTAACCAAACTCACCAAAAATGAAACTAAGAGAAAACTTACCAACTAATAACCTTGAAGAAAAATGAAATGAAAGGGAGAAATGGAGTTGAAGAGAGGTGGCGAAGGTAGAATGAGTTGGAAGTCTTAAATAGTTGAATATTAGGAGGGAGTTTTGGTAGTTCAAAGGTTGGGAAATGGGGAGATGGAAGAGGAGAGTTAGGGTTTAGAGAGAGAGAGCAATGGAAAAATGGAGGAAAGAGAGAGCAAAATTAGAGTTATGGTGGTAGGGAGAAGAAAGGGTAGGTTAAAAAGGGTAGGTGGGGTAGTTTAGGTATTTTTGGGGGTTTTGGGGGATTGGTTCGGCCAATCCCCTGAAATAGCCGCCCAAGATAAGCCTTGGGCGGCTCGTCTCGCCGAGACACTGTGTGTCTCGGCGAGACACCGCGGCTGGCAGAAATGCCGTCGCGGTCCCCCCAATATGTCTCGGTGAGATACTGTGTGTCTCACCGAGTCGTGCTCTTGTCTCGCCGAGATGAAGCGCAAGCTCGTATATTTTTTTTTAAATGTAATAAAACCTAATATAATTGAAAACGTAAAGAACAAAACAAAACCTTCGAGAAATTCTAACAAAAATAAGAGAGAATGATATGAAGTTAATTAAGAGATAGTTTAACTGAAATTAACATAAAAGAATCAAAATAATTGTTGAAAATTGTACTCATCTTTGGGGTGCCTCCCAACAGCGCTCCATTTTATAGTCTATAGAGCTTTAGATTGTCCTTCCCCCTCAGGGTGCTGGTGGTTGTCTGTCCCTTGGATTCGGTTCATTATTAGGCGGTAGCTGTCCGGTAGCACGCTCAGAATTAATTTTGGCCAGTTGGCTTATCTGAGTTTCCAGGCCTTTGCAGAAGGCCTCATTATTGGCTAGCCTGCCTTCCATTGTTCCAAGGATCTTCACCATAGCATCAATCTTCTCATCCATCCCACTTTTGGGCCTTTGCCCCTGGTTTTGGTTGTGGTTTTGGTTCTGCTGAGGTGGGGGAGCTGCAAATCCTGGTGGTCCTAGAGCTGCTTGGTTGTTGGACCAACTGAACCCTGGATGGTTTTGCCTCCAAGGTGTGCTGTACGGCCCAAACTGCTTGATATAGTTCACCGACTCAATGACCATTGGGCAATCCGCGTTATTGTGCCCGCCACTACAAAGCTCGCATTTAGCCACTACTTCTGGTTTCTGAAACTGAGCTACCAGGAGATCCATCTTCTCAGTCAGTGTTGTTATCTGTGGATTGGGCTCTGCAGATGTACTCGGGGCAGCTACTGCAAACACTCCCCTTCTCTGGCTCGGCTTCTCGATCTGCCAATGTGCACTCCTCTCGGCCAGCTCCTTTACCAAGCTATAGGCTTGAGCTGCCGTCTTGTTGAACAAATTACCTCCTACTGCGGCATCTAGTGAGGCCCTGCTAGCAGAAGTGATGCCTGAGTAGAACAGGTCCACAAGATGGTGCACCTCGAAACCATGGTGGGGGCACTTCCTCAACAAATTTTGGAATCTCTCATATGCCAGATGCAGGTTCTCACTCTCAAACTGCCGGAATGACGTGATGTCGCTCTTGAACTGAGCAGTCTTCAATGGCGGGAAGAACTTGGCCAAGAATGCGGCCATTATGACGTTCCAATCCGTCAGAGAACCCAGTGCTAGTGAGCTTAGCCAATCTGCAGCATCATCCTTCAGAGAAAATCTGAAAAGCTTCATGAAGACTTGTTCAGGTGAAACATCTTTGTATTTGAAGGTGCCGCAATACTCTATAAATTTGTTGAGGTGTGCGTTGGGATCTTCATGGTAATCCCCACTAAACTGACTCGAGTTCTGGATCATCTGTATCATTGCCGGTTTAATCTCAAAGGAAGCTGCCGTAATCTCGGGATCAAGGATGCTTGAGGTCGCAGCCGGCCTCTGTGCCTTGAGCAGCTCCATAATAGACATATCTGCCATTGGTTCCTCCACACAAACTTCCTCGGGGATTGCTGTGTTGAAGTTCTCCTCAGCTCTTTGTCTAAGTAAGGCTGCCTGGCGTTCTTTCCTTAGCCTGCGAGAAAGACGGTCTATATCAGGATCAAACCGTAATGGAGAATGACTCTGAGAACGTTGGTTCATGGTAAGCCAAACAAACAAATATGTACCTATCAAAATTAAACTAATCAAAATTAAAGTAGTCCCCGGCAACGGCGCCAAAAACTTGATGCTCGTAAAGTATATAGCAATAAATAGGACAAGTGTATCCTATCGCAACAAGTAATACAGTGCTTAAGCACGAGATCGAACCACAAGGACTACTATCCTAATCAGTGAAATTCAATTGATAATTTGTTTATTCAGCTGGTTAAAAGCAAATTCGTGTTTTAAACTGTTAAAATAAATTACTAACCTAAGAAAGCAGGAAACAGAACTAGGCGCAGGGTGGATTGTGGTCATTGATAGTTACAATCTAGGTAGGGGAATCCATTGATTAAATTTCTACTAATGAGGTAAAAGGGGTTCAGGTTTAAGCTTTACTAAAGATTGAAGGTGATTGCCCCAAGGTGAAAGATTAATGTGATCAGTATTGTCTTTCCTATTCACATGCATTCGGGTGACAGCTTGATTAGGCATATACCCTAGGTCATGCGAAGCATTAGGTTCATTGGCAATCAAAGCTAAAGCCGTAGCCCAGCCACAAAGCCTCATTCCTAGTGGTCTCTAGCGAAGTCAGGTTTATGAAAATTCGGTAAAGATGATTCCTTGGTCAAGAATCAATCTATCTATCATCTAGCTAATATCAGGGTTACAGGCATTAGGCACATTATATACACAAACGCGCTAGTTGAGCATTATCAATGCTCATTCTAGCAATTAATCCTGTTCCTAACATCACCTAGGCATAAAGCACACATAACCCAATCTAATCAATAGGCAATTCTTAAACCCTAAACCCTAACATTCATAGCATTTCAAACAACTTCATCCCCATCCTAGATTGGATGGGGATTACTTCATAGACAAACCAATCAAAATAGACATGTAATTGAGGAAAAACGGGAACATTCTTGAATAAATGTAATAAAGATTAAGGGAAGGAGAAAGGAATTCTAAAACCCGTTCGTCTGATTACAATGTAAATAAGGTAGAGCCTCCACCCTTTGAGCAGTTCTTCAAATCCAAATAAACCTAAGCTACAAGTGCGAAATTTAAAGTTCTAACCTAATGTTTGCTCAAAAAGATAGAAAATAAAAAGATGAACCCCTTCTCTGTATGTTAAGCTGCCTATTTATAGTGATAGGCAGCAAACCTAGGTCTCCCGGGGGTAAAAACGACATTTCCTCCGTAAAACAGGCTTTAATAGGGCTTAAGAGTCGAGTTTCCAGCTGGGGAGAGGCATTTTTACGCCTCTCCCGCCTTGTCTCGTCGAGACAGAGGCTGTCTCGTCGAGACGAGTGGCTGTCTCGTCGAGACAGCCTAGTGTCTCGACGAGACACTGCCTGTCTCGGCGAGACAGGCCTGTGTCTCGACGAAACAGGCTTCCGAATGGGACAAAATCCGAGTTTCTTTCTCCGTTTTGGTCCTTGGGCTTCCGAAAACCGCTCTAATGGTCCCTGATGAATCCCAAAAGTGCTCCGACGATCCCTGGTTTGTCCGAAATTGCTCCAAAAGGTCTGGGTCTGGTTCGGGAATACTCAACTACGCCTTCAAACACCTGAAAACACAGAAACTGCCATCAATACTCGAAAAGACTTATTTTTACTAAAAGTGAACAAAATGAAAACAAAACTTAAAGGAAATAAAGCGAAAATGAACTAAAAATGGTCTAAAAACCCTATACAAATGGGAGCTATCATCTATCAAGGGTTTTCTCATTTGAAATGCTGCTTCAATCTTAATGCAAGAAAGAACAAACCTTTAGGACGCTATTGGTTTTAGTAAGTCTTAGAATCTTAAGAACACACGAGAGTTGACTTAAGTGAGAGTTAAAGCAGAAACCTTGACTTCAGTTGCACCATTTATGACTTAGTAGGTTGTTTAGAAGCTTACGGTAACCTGTTCCGTTGTGCTTAGCCTGTTCTACCTGTTTATCGTTATCAAATAGTCATTTTTATACGTGAAATCATTTGTGTAGTCACAAGTCTTCACATTTCTCAACATCTATCAATATAAACGAGTCACACACCACGAACACCCTGTTCTGCAACGTATTTCTTATAAAACTTTGGTCCTCAATCCTTGTGGATACGATACTTGACTTATCACTTTATTACTTGTATCTAGTGCACTTGCTAGAGTCCATTTAGGAGACAACAGTCTTCGTTTGACTGCCAGTCTTGTCCCCCTAACTCCGACACGCCGTGTTGATTTCCGACACACCGTATTGACTTCTGGAAAGGTATTTTCTTCCTTTCGCATGGCGTTGGATGCATCGCTTATGTGTTTTTCATCTGTCTCTTGCATCTTGCGTGCGTTCCTTGAGCCTGTAAAATACAACCATTGAACTCGAGATTACTTGATTTATTTATTCACTTTATTTATAACGAAACAAGATTCGAAATGACTAAAATTAGCTAAAGGTACACATTTTATTATATCTCATTGATTTATTAAAATATGCGGAAAACTAGTCACTAAACGTTATTATTAGCTCAAGAATAAACCGTAATTCACCCTAAAGGATAGGGATAAAACATCCCTATCATGGAGGCACATGCCACAACCACCAACAATGCTAGAATCATAGTCAAACATCTTAAGCAATTGTTTGCAAGATTCGAAGTTCCATGTGCTATAATCAGTGATAATGGAACACATTTTTGTAATGCACATTTTGAGAAACAATTTACCAGATTCGGGGTTACACACAAGCTTGCAACCCCTTATCATCCTCAAACTAGTGGCGAGATAAAAGTGTCCAATAGGGAACTCAAATGAATTCTTGAAAAGACAGTATGCAATTATAGAAAAGATTGGGCAAACAAATTAGAGAATGCACTATGGGCTTACCGCTCAGCATGTAAGACTCTGATAGGGATGTCACCACCATTTAGGTTGGTGTTCGGTAAGCCATGCCATCTCCCTATTAAGTTGGAGCACATGGTGTTTTGGGTTATCCAATGTATGAACTTTGGCCCGGAAAGTAGAGACGACAACAGTTGTGCGAATTGGATGAATTTAGGTTGTTGATAGGCATGTAATTGCTCCTTATAAACATACCTTATGTGATGAAAATGGGGCTAATAAAGGCCTAAGTTTACATAAATGGAGGACTAAAATGGGTTTTATTCCAGATCTCGATTGAAGAAGTCAAAATGGCTGCCATGCAGCCTATTTTGCAGCATAAAGGAAGAAAGCAACCCTCGGACCAGTAGATAAAGCTACGACCTGATGAGGACAGCGATAAGAGGTAGCGGATCAGAAGTAGGCGGCCCAAAAGCAACAAGATGACAATATATTTCGACCTTGAGTGTTCAAGCGTCAAAGAAGCAACCACCCATTCTAGTACCCGAACATTTCCACCCTTTTGAGAACAATCTTTTATTGTAATATTTTAATTTTATTTTCGTATCTTTTTGGGAGAACCTTCTCTCCTATATATTTAAGAACAGAATTGGAGGGAAGGATATACTTCATTCTTGGATCATTTTATAGAGAGAGAAAAAGGCTCTCTAAGAACTCAAAGGAAGCTCTTTTAATGGAGCATCTCCGATCAAGCTCAGGCTGTTCACTCTTCGCTATGAGTGAGTAGTCATTTGAATGGGCTAGGGCAGCAAGGGCTGGTGCTGTAAGTAAACTTATCTTTTTTTTATGAATGAATGTTATTATATGTTGAAGTGTTTGATGAAGTTCTTGAATGCATGTTAATACATCTATCTTAGTGATCAATGAATGATAGGGAACTACTTTCATTATCATGTATCTCTCATCCAACTTACAAGACCCGAAATAGGAATATTAGGGGATTGTATCAAGGGTTTTCTAGATAGAAATGCTGCTTCATCCGTAATGCAAGAAAGAACCAACTTTAAGGACGCTTAAGGTTGTAGTAAGACTTAGAATCTTAAGAACACACGAAAGTTGACTTAAGTGAGCCTAAAGTAGAGACATTGACTTGGCTATATTACATTCATGAATAAATAGGAGAAAGTTATGTTGTAAAAACCCTGTTCCCACTTTGGCTTAGCCTGTTCCTTCATTTTATTATTACAAACCAACATCTTTTCACATAACAAGTAGTCAGTCAGTCTAGTTAGTCATTCCAAATCAAACCAAACAAAACCATTTTCAACCAAGAAAGAAGTCACGATACTACGAACACCCTGTTCTATAAAGTTTTTCAGTGAAATTATTCATCAATCCCTGAGGAGAGGATACTCTACTTATCGAGATATTACTTGTATCTAGTGCACTTGCTAGAGTCTGTTTTGAGGACAACAAGTTTTTGTCAGGGATTGAAAGCAACAATTTTATCTGAAAATTTCTGTAAAACAAGGTGTTTTTGATCTATTTGTTCAATAGTGCAGCCAAAGGCAGGTCTTTCTTGCAGTCTATGCGTAGAGCTGGACCACCAGCCTTTCCTATCGATCTTGAGTTAGAAAGAGCGTGTAAAAGGAATTAGGCGGCAACTAGACGAGCAAGACAAAAAGAAAGGCAGAGGCAAAGAAGAATGGTTGGACGAATACCAGAACAACCTCCTCCAAAAGGAGAGGGTGAAAACAACAACCCACCACCAATGAGAATAAGAGATTACTCGAGACCTACCAATGAAGGACTCTCATCATGTATTGTGATGCCAAATAAAGGGAACGACATGTTTGAAGTCAAGGCGTCTATAATACAGATGCTACAAGCAGTTGTGCAATTTAGTGGGTACCCTAATGAAGATCCAAATGCTCATGTGTAGGAATTTTTTACAATGTGTAACACCTTCAGAACAAACAGGGGAGTTGCCGATGAGGTGATCAGGTTGAAGTTATTTCCTTTTTCTCTGAAAGACAAAGCAAAGAACTGGCTGAAAATTTTACAGTCGGGATCCATAACAACTTGGCAAGACATGGCCAGTGCATTCTTAATGAAGTACTTTCCACCTAGACAAACGATCAAACTAAGAAATGAGTTGTCTCGCTTTGTGCAAGAAGAGGATGAGTCATTGGCAGAAGCTTGGGAGAGATATAAGGAGCTGTTAAGGAGGGTACCAAACCATGACATCCCGATGTGGATGCAAGTTCAAAACTTTTACAATGGGGTCACCAACACGTACAAAATCCAGATTGAATCCATTGCAAACGGTAACCTGGAGGATCTTGAACTATAAGCCCTATATGACCTCATCGAGAGAGTGGTAAGCACAAGTTATAACTGGCATTCAGTTAGGAGTGATGGCAAAAGGATCTCGGAATCTGACACAGTCTCCAAGTTGACAACACAAGTGGAACAGCTTGCCAAGCAAATCAGCAAAATGAATGTATCCTCCATTCACAGTGAACCACCATTCTCTGACGAATGTTATTTCTATGGAGGGCCCCACTTTAATATCAACTGCCCAGGAGTGAAACAAGGGAAGTCTAACCAAGAACAGTGTGATTACGCTGCTTATAATCAAAGAAATCCACCCAACCCCTACTCAAATATGTACAATCCTACCACCAGGAATCATCCAAACTTTGGGTGGAATCAACAGCAAGGCCACCAGGAGCAGCCTAGATACCAACAACAGCAAGGCCACCAGTTAAATATTTTGGCTTCTCAAAATAAGTGATTTTTTAACTTAATTAACTAATTTAAGTGGTGGAGAAACAACCGTTATCAAACACACTTAAATTAAATAAGTGTTTAATATTTTAATTTAAATAATTAAATGGGTTATCAAACAAGTGCTAAGCCTAAGGTGTTTAGTGGAGGATTCAATATAGATATTAATCTATAAGCTAAATAGATAACAAGTAGTATAAGAGATTATTTGCTTGTGATTTATTTTGCCGTCTTGATGGCTAAATGCCGAAGATACATAGAGATATGGCTTTAGTATAGCACTTATGTTCTTCGACCATAGAGATGTAGGAAGATTACCTTTCTGAATATCTTTGTGTGCTTATTAAATACCCGGTTGAACATGTTACCCTGTGCTCTGACTATATCATCTATCCCCTGCGTTTTATCATACTAGTTATTCATCTCATTTGTTTTGCTTATTAGACTGTGTATTTCTTACTGTTTTTCTTACTTAAATCGTTTATCACAAATCAAGCTCAACAACATTTCTTGACTACTACACTATTTTAATCATAACTGAATATAGTTTTTTTAACCCATTCAACTCCATATGGATCAATACTTGGATACCATTTTATACTGTAATTGATGACCATGTGTAGTATCATTATTACCTTGTGCTAAACTCACGCATCACCGATATTGCTGACTCCCAAAATGATCTTGACAACTCTAAAATTTATGCATTTGAAATTGCATCTCAGCTAAAGACTTTTTGAAGTTCCCCTCAATATGTGTACTTCAGCGCTGATGAACAAAAGAACATGTTGTATCTTTTGTGATATAGAACTCGATCCCTAACTAGTCAAAGCTTGATGCACCATAGTAGCACAAGAATCTTCTCGAAGCTAGGAGTTTTTAAACCAAAATTGTTTTATAACAGGACAATGGACCTAGAGTCGAAGCTCGAAGAAGAGGGCCATATGATCAAAAGCAACAGTTGTGAGATTGTGTAAACATGAGTTAGAAAATTGTACCTCCCAACGACAATTCACTAAAGCTCTATCAAGTTTTTCTTGAAGAGCCCCGACTAATTTCCCAAGTATATTGGTGAACTTTAAGAGGAACAAAGTATAACTCACAATAAGTGATAACTTCCTTGAATCCGTCTAGCAGCCAGTTAGATCGTTTTCGACCTCCCATTTTCTTGTTGTGATTGATGATGTCATTAAAGTCCCCAATACAACACCATGCCATAGGTTAATTATCTTTGAGTCATTGAAGAAGGTTCCAAGTTTCTATACACCAATTCCCTTCATGAAAACCATAAAAGCCAGTCAATCTCCAATCTAGAATATTCGTTATAGATACAACAACATTGATGTAATTCTGAGAATAGAGAATTTTAACTATGATTGATTCCTTTCACAGCAGTGCCAGGCCACCCCCTCGATCCACGTAGTCAATTGTAAAAATGTTGTTGAAGCCAAGAATTTCACAAATTTTACGGACTTTTTTTAAACAAGGTTTTGTTTCCATAAGAAAGATGACCAAGGGCTTGTGGACTTTGACCAAGTCCAGTAGAACATTAACCATTCGTGATTGTCTTATCCCCGACAATTCCAGTTTAAGAGACTTATAAGGGAATATTTTTTTTTTCAAAAAAGGAATGAAAGAAAAGTAGTGAATTGACTCGGAGGATGAAAAAGAGAGTTTGAAAAGAGAGGAATTGGCACTAACGATGAATATAGAAAGTAAAGGTTTAGGAATTAAATTATTATTTAGTTGTTTAATTGTTGAAAAAGAAGGTCTAATGCCACTCCAGCCCCTTTAACTTGTCTAAATTGGTTATTTTACCCATCCAACTTATCGAATGTCCTATTTACCATATTAACTCCATAAAAATGAAATTTCTCACCCATTAACTTGTCCAAATTGGTCATTTTACCTATTCCCAACTCATAGAATATCATATTTACTCTCTTAACTCCATAAAAGTGGTATTTCTTACATCTTTATAGTGCAAATTTAATAGGACTTATTCAAATGAGTTTGAAAATATATTTTTTTAATATCAACTTTTTATTTTATTTTAATTTGATAATTATATTGATACTTCATGTGTTTATTAGGTGCCTTCTATGGTTACTTTGTTTTTGACAAAGTACCATTACTTAGTGTGTTTTCACCATTGGATGATGGATTAGAAAATTAATCCAATGGTAAAAACACACAAAGTAAGGCTTACTTTGTTAAAAAGAAAGTAAGCATAGCCTAACTCGTGTTTATTACAACAATGTTGTATTATAGTCATCAGATAATCAAAATTTAACTAGCAAAAAAAGTTGAAAAGAAAAAGAATGAATAAAAGATATAAACAACAAGAACATTAATATAAACAAGTTAAAGACATTATATGTAGGGATAAGGTACCAAAATAAGCTTATAGTTTTTGGGGAAGTATCAACTTAGGTTCTACATACAAAATAACACCAATATACATTTAACGTTTAAAAAACTGTATCAATTTAGGCATCGATAATGGATTGTAAGAGGTGAGAAATACCACTTTTATGGAGTTAAGGGGTAAATAAGACATTTTATGAGTTGGAGGGGTAAATGGACAAGTTGAGGGGGGGTGAAAAATACCACTTTTATGGACTTAAGGGGGGTAAATAGGACATTCGATGAGTTTGAGGGGTAAAATGACTAATTTAGACAAGTTAAGGGGTTTGGAAGAGCATTAGGCCAAAAAGAAATTAAAAATCTATCTCTAATTTGGTTGTGTTGGGTTAATTTCAAATAAAACATTATGTTTTCACATTTTTTTTTGTACATCGATACATGTGATTGACAAACTTTTTATTTTTTCAAATTTGAGCGATAATGACCTCAAAATGAAATTTTTTAAGAATTAAATGATATTTTAAACAATTTTAATTCTTCAACTTTTTAGATTTGAGATCATTTATCTGTTATTTTTTTATGAAAGAAAAAGTTAATATTTAAAGAGAGAAAACTCAAAAAATATGATTTTAAAAAATAAAAATGTGGTTTTATAATAAATATGATACTGAATAATTTTAATTCTTCAAAAGTTTGATATATGGTTATTAGCCAAATTTGGAATCATGAAAAAGTTTGCAAACCATATGTAGCAATTTGAAAAAAAAAACAAAAGTGAAACTATGTATACTATTTGAAATTAACTTTTATTTTTTTAGGATAAATTACATACGTGGTGTATAACATTTACCAATTTTCACACTTTAGTGTACAACCTTCAATTTTGCACACTAAAATATACAACCTTTTGGTGATCTCCCACTAAAATGTACAGCATGTAATTGTGACTGGTCAACCCGAAGTCAACGAGGCACCTTAGCAATTTAACTTTTTTAAAAATAAAAAATTAACCTAATTAATATAAAATTACTTTTATTGTAACCCTCGTCCCGGGTCACATTGAAAACACACAGAAAACTAATCAATTATCATAATTAAGCATAAACACCAACATAAATACATAAAGGCTCCTCATTTATGTTCGTCTATGGCTAAATAACCAATCAAATATTTTAATCTATCAATAATATTCACTTAAATTCAAGCAATTAATCAAATCCAATAATATAATAAATCACAATGAATGTGTATGAAATTGCTAATGAGATGAGACGCTTGTGCTGGCCAGCCTGAATGTAGGGTAAACCTGAAAACCTAGCAAATAGGAGAAACTTTGAACCTAACCTGAAAATTTCAACGTGGCAAGGGGTGAGCTGCTTACTCAATAAACATAATTACCTATATTTATATACATAAAAATATATATACATATATGTACAATTGATTTCATATATCTTGCATTTAATTAATCAAACAATTAAACAATCAATCCATCAAGAATAGAATATAAATATATCATCTCGTATATGACTCAATTTACTTCAAACAACAAAATTATAATTTATTATCTTCATTTTTAAGGGCCCAGCTAGACCTAAGTGAAATATACTCCATGGTCTCATGGTTAACAATATTCCAACGTACGTGTACGCTATCGCCTCTAGTTTCGGGGTAGGTACCCTTTTCATAATGATTTCTTTTTTTTTCAATAATACGGTACTGCTATCGCCCCCAGTTTCAGGACACAGTACAAACTCAATTAGAGTAAAATAACAGCCTACCCAGGTGCCTGTGATCACAGTATCATCAAACCTCCAGACCATTGAATATACTCACTCAAGCTAGCTATTTATGTTTTGTTCTAACTCAAACATAATCCAATACAACTTCATACTTGATAATTCATGATCTTTTAAACTCATATGGCATTCCCATTCTATCATGGTATGGTTTCACAGCTGTTGAGCGATTTCCGCAAGTGCACGGTATACGTTTGTAGTAATAAAAGATATCGATCCCACAGGGAACGTTTTTTAACAAAACTTATTTATAATCGGTTAAATTTACTTTTAGGTTTATAATATGGAAAAAAATCGTTTAATTGGTTTTGGTTTAGAAATTGCTAGAATAAGAGTTAGATTAGAGTATGAAGATGTTAGAAAATATCTGATTTAAGAATGAATTTGCAAAACAGGAACGTTTTAGTACTTTAGAAAAGTAAACAAGTATATTTGTTTGCATTAAGCAAAGAAAACAACTTTAAACTTTGTACGAATTATAAAGATGAAATAAATGACGGAACCTCTAATTAATAGGCTTTGAACGCTGGAATCAATCTCGTGGGATGGAGCAGGCCAAGAGAGGGGGTTGTGAAGCTGAATACTGATGGTTCCTGCCTCAGTAACGGTAAGATTGCGGCTGGAGGTGTGCTTAGAGATGTAGGGGGCGTCTGGCTTTCTGGGTTCTCCCAGAATTTAGGGTTGGGTTCTTCCTTTTCTGCGGAGCTCTGGGCTATTCTTACTGGAATCAATCTTGCTAAAAGGCTGGGTGTTAAGAGGCTCTCTGTGGAGTCTGATAATTTGGAAGCAATCAAAATGATTTCTGAGAATCATTCTATGGGTCTTAACAGTCGCAACCTCATCAAAGCTATTATAAGGCTTTGCTCCTCCTTTGAGTTCGTAGAGTTCAGACACATTTTTAGAGAGCAGAATCGTGTTGCTGATCGCTTGGCGGCGGCGGGCCATGAAGGGACGTTAGGCGTTACTACCCTTCCTGTTTCCCCTAGTTTCATCTCTCATCTTCTCTTAGAAGATAGGATTGGGGTTAGCTTCCCTAGGCTAATTCCTGGGTAGTTTGTTGTTATTCATTTTTCTTTTCCTTTTCTACCAAAAAAAAAAAAAAAAAAAATAGGCTTT
The DNA here is from genome assembly GCF_963576675.1 of Euphorbia lathyris. NCBI lineage: Eukaryota > Viridiplantae > Streptophyta > Magnoliopsida > Malpighiales > Euphorbiaceae > Euphorbia > Euphorbia lathyris. The sequence continues at coordinate 41,437,332 of NC_088913.1, read as the reverse complement.
GAACGCGACAAAACCCTTATCCGGGATAATTGCCCTTAACCAAATTAAAACTCTACCGAGATAATAATTTGCCTAAGTGTTCAACAAAGTTTCATTGTAAAGATTTTGAATTAAACCCTTATCCGGGATAGAACGGACTTTATTAGATGAAATATAAATTGATACAAGTTTACAGAGAACATGGAGCATTGAATTCTTCGACGGCGTGCAAGTGAACGGGTTGTCAATCCTTTCCTTGGGTTTCGTTAGAGTTTGTCAGGCTCAGGGGCGAATCCTCTACTCAATCTTCTCGTTGAATCTTCGTAATAGAGACTGGGTCGGTCCACTACCAAAATGTAAACTAAACTGGAACAATGTCTAAACGATACTGGATTTGTTATTATTTTGTAAACAATGTGTGTACATCATATTGCTTTTGATCAGAATTGAAATCTAACTTCTGAATCATTTGATTCAGAATTTCTGCATAAATTCTACACTAATCTCTTTCTTCTACACGTATAACACACTATATTTCAACTCTCCATCAACTCTTTATTTATAGATGTTGAAGAGTCTTGATTGAAGTGTCGTGTCCGTTGTGAAGGATCGTGTCCGCTGCGAAAGGACGTCTTTATCCACCCGAACGATCGCGTTTCGTTAAAAACGAAAGTGTGTAACTAGGCCTCTAAAATCTCCTGCTCGTACCGAGAATATTAAATTCTCTACCGAGAATGGGGGAGCATCAATTGTACTTCAGACGAAGGGAAGGAGAGGCTGAGGGACGCGTGTCGCGACCGTGAATAGTGGGGGCCGCGGTCGCGGCATGGAGCATTTTTCACTTCTTCGCTCTCGTTCGTGTCCTCGACTTGGCGTTATTAATTTTCGTCGTCTTCGACTCCTTTTGTAGGGCTTTTCTTCTATTTTTGAGCTCTTTTTACTCCTATTTGGATTTTACCAAATATTTATGTACCTTGCATGAAAGAAACATATTCGAGAGTAAAAGCTTTCTAAATGGTTATAAATATCATAAATTCGTGGTAATATTGATGTAATTGTTGATGATATTTTAGGTATATTTTGGGCTTAACAAATCTCCACACTTAATCTTTTGCTAGTCCCGAGCAAAATTTCACTGAATTTATTCTCTAACTAATCTCTTTATGAAAATAAAACATATATCTCTGTATTACCTTTTAAATTAGTTAAGCCGAAAAGACTAACTTCGCATGGCAAATTTATACGCAAAATATCAAACTAACTTAGTACAATATACGATATATCACTCGTCTTGTATTTCCAATTTTGTATTGAAGCATTCGGGACGAAATAAGCACACATGTTATTGAATCTTTCATCTAAAGGCATTTCAAAGCACAAAAATTTCCTTTCCCAAACCTAAACTAATATATGAGATATATTATTTTAAATAAGTACTTGGGTTAATTATTGCTTAGTTACGCCCGAGATAAGGGTGGTCTTGATCGTAACTTTATACGTATTTTATTGCTTTGTGTTTGCTTAAGAGGTACTGACCATACCATGGGTGGACGCAATCGTTACTTTAAACTTATACATGCTTATTATTATTATTTTTTAAACGTTCCTTCCATACCTCGATTGTGATAAGGGTGGTCACAACCGTGGCCAAAAGTAAACGGTACTTAATTTTCTTCCCTTCCATACCTCGATTGTGATAAGGTTGGTCTCAATCGTGGCCAAAAGTTAAGAATTCAACTAATTGATTGATTAATATGAATTATAAAATTGTAACTTGAAAAAAAAAAATAGCACATTCATCCTATATTGACTTAAAATTCAACATGTATTATGGCTAACGTTTCCTTAAAAACTTCAATTGGTGTTAATGTAAGACGAAATCAAACCGAGCTAAAATTGTTAGTTCAATTTAATGCCTATAAACCTAATTGAAAACTTAAAATAAGATTTATTGTATCATGAATTTAATGATATAAAAATAGAGATTGAATAAAGAATTTTTTATTTAAAATACATTCACTCGAGACAATTTTTACTTAAAATCGTATCGGAGATTCGTGAAAAATTTTGAAAAATATTACCCGTATAGAAATATAATTTCTAACGATAATGATAACCTAAAAATAATCATATTAACTTATGATTAATTTTTAAAAATATATGAAAATGTGAAGTTAATAAAAATAGCGTTTTAAACAAGTTTATGTTGCAAAATACGTTGCATTTGTTATAAATGATTTGTTGCATTTGTTATTTGTGCTAGAAAAATGAAAATGATGTACATCTCCTCCCACACTTAAATTGGACCATGTCCTCATTGGTGCAAAAGCGAGATATCAAGAAGAAAAGCACAAAAATTTAAGCATACGAAATAAAGATAGGAATGGTGCAAATAAAACATTCAACATAAAATTAAAAATTGAAAATTGTACCAAACATATGAAAATGAAAATTGTACCAAATTATAACAAGATAATAAAATTAAAGAAAACAACCTAAGCTTGAGGTGGGGAATCGGGAGGTGTAGGTGACGTCTCCACATTGCGGCGTCGGAAAAAGGAAAGCATCCGATGCCGAGCCGATCGATGTTCACGCCTCAAAAGGTTGAGGTTGTCATTCATCACCATATTGTTTTCAACCAAATCATCAATTCTTAAATTCATTTGACGATTGTTGGAATTGATTTGGTTCAAAATCCGCCGCAAATCTACCGGATCATCCGCCGCTTGAGGTGCTTGGGGTTGTGCTTGAGCCGGTGGTTCATCCTCCTCGCCTTCCGCCTCTCCGCCGCCTTCGGTACCTACAAATTGAGAACGTGAAGCGCCACCACCCATAGTGCCACGAAGATGGGCAATTCGGGTAGCATATGAAATAAAGACGGGAGGTCCTTGTGGAAGCAATAAATGAGCTCGCTCAAGAGCCGAGATGTCCAAAAGCGGAACATACCCACGGTAGGTGGACATGTCATAATCGGCCAACTCACCCCGTGCTCCCAACACAATAGCGGTGATAAAATTACAAAGAGGGATCTGAATGGTACTAGCCCTCGAAGCACGGAACAAATTATCAAATAAAATACCAATGCTATCAATCCTCAAGCCTTTAAGCAAACTATCCAAAACATACAAATCCCGAACCTGAACCTTAGAACTCTGAACACGACCAAACAAGGAGAAACTCAAATACTTATGAAAGAAGAACACACAATTGTCCTTAATCAACTTGCTTGAAGTGTTTTTCGAATTAAAATAGTATTGGTCCGAAAGAATTTGCCAAACCGCATCATTATCAAAATCCTTAGGCTTATCATAAAAATCAGAAGTAGGGAAACCAAACATATTGCCCATTGCTTCATAGTCAATGGTGTAAGGGATACCATTATTCCTAAAAGAAATTGAAGTTTTCTTCTTGTTCATGGTCAAAGTGACCAAAAATTCCACTACATATTCATTAATACGCGGGAAACGCATATTAACGAATTCTTGCCAACCCAAAGCTTCAATAAAGGCATCAATTCGAGTAGAGAAATTTAATGCTCTTACCGAATGGAAGTCTAAGAAGTGCATATCCACAAATTGGCGGTCGGCTTGAGAAAAATGTTTGAAACGAGCGGCTTCTTCCTCCGAATAGATGTCAAAATAAACTCCGCATTGAACCCGAAGGCGATTAGCTTCCGTAACAGCGGGCTTGTTACCAACACGCTTAGTTCTAACCATGGTGATGGTGTTTTGTGTTTGTAGGGTGTGAGAAGAAGAAGAAGAAGAAGAAGAAGAAGAAGAAGAATTTGAGAGAAAAAGTAAAGCTTGAAGATGAGGTTGGGGTTGGGGTTTTGAATTGGAAGTGATTGAAAGAGAAAAGAGGATAGAAATTGGAGTGAATAAATTGGGAAGAGTAAAAGTAGATTTTTGGGGAAGAGTTTAGAGTAAGGGATTGGGTAAAAATAGAGGTGATGTGAGGTTTGTGTAAGAGGTAGGTTTATATAGGGTTGTATAGGTAGGTGAATAGGTAGAATAGGAATAGGAATAGGCAAAATTTGGTGGCAAGATCGGATTGAAAAGGGCAATTTATACGCGTGTCGCGACCGCGAATGGCAAAGCCGCGGCCGCGGCACGCGATGTTCAGGCAATTTTCGCCCTGAAATTCTACCAAAGTTGCTGCTCATACCGAGAATTAATAAATTCTCGGTAGAGAATTAGTAAAAATGGCCTATTTTGGTGCCTTTTGACATGGTTTGTGTAATTTTGTTGAGGAAATGGTTCCTGAACTTAATATTTAGTGTTCCTGCACTTAAAACTTAAATAAATGTCATTAATTCCAAAGAAAACCAAAGGTTGAAACTTAATAAATTGAATTAAAGTATAATAAATTGATTATGAAGAATTAATGAAACTTAAATGTTCATTTATGCATATAAGTTAAGAGAACCATATTAAATGCATAATAAGTGCATGGTAAAACATATTTAATACATGAATTGAATTGATTAAATGAAAACCTAATGCATTAAAAAGAAATTGAGTTATAAATAAAATGTAGATAGACGTGTGGAAAAATAGAAAACCATATTAGTTCAAGTGAATCCTTTTTATCTTAATTTGAGTAAGAAAAATTAGAAATTACTCATATGAAATATGCTAAGTATAGATAATGGATCAAATGGATAAAAATTAAGAATTGAATGAAATAAGATCTTTATTATTTTAACATATGTACAAGTAATGAAAACAAACTAATAATTAATACAAAACAAAAGGGTAAATTACACGATGATCATAATTAACAAATTATTTATAACTGTGTCAGATCCTTAAACAAATTTATTTAACTGTCAAACAAATTTATTTAAATGTCATATTTGGTGGTTTTTTTAAAACTGCTTTTATTTCCTGCAACTGAATAACTGAAAATTTGACAAAAATAAAAATAAAATTATGATATTCTGATATTTTAAAATTTAAAATCATATAATGATAAAATACATAAAAGCGATTATCATAATTGTAAATAGTTTTTAAAATATGAATTTATGTGTAATTTTCCCAAAACAAAATATATACAAAAAATAAAATGAAAAATATAAACTATTCTACATATTTATCCCTATCTAGCGGGATATTTCTGGCCTTAATACGATCAATTTGAAACTGCACGAAAGTTTCACGTTCCGGTGCAGACAAAAATTGAGGCCCTGCTCGAAAGACACGTTTCACAAGTCCTTCGTGCTCGAGAAATTCATAGTCAATTATCGGGAAGAATTCATCATCACTCCAGGGGATATCAATAGTACCCTTTGAACCGAGAATTATTCCACAGATTATATTGCTGAACCCAATCTTCTTATCTTTGGATCGAGAAGCGGCGACAAGACCTTCCATCAGAATTTTGGAAGAATCCACTGCATTTCCCTGGAATATATCTCCAAGAACATACAAATCTGTGTCACGGACCACACTACTGAATGTGCGCCCGAATAAACTGTGACACCGAAATTTGTGTAAATACAGCATGGAGTTGGAGCGAAAAGAGTGATTATAGGCGAGTTTTGAATTGAATCGCCAGAATCCAGTGAGCATTCTCCAAATGTCCGAGGATGTTATGTCTCGTCCAGGATGACATTTGATTGTATCCCTCGGGGGAAAACCAAACAAAGCATGCAACTCAGGATAGCCGAAAGTGAAGATTTCGCCTTCTCGACGAAAACTGAGACGTACTCGTCGTTTATTAGTAAAACGCACGGTACAGAAGAACTCGAGTATCCAGTCGCCTATTATTGGAAATCGCATTTGGGCGAATTTTGTCCACCCTAGGCGCTCCATATAGCGGCTCATGTCATCACTAATGCCTAATTGGCTATTAAGAAATTCATCCATATACAACATTCCGGTGAAGAATTTGTAACGGTGATTCCAATAACGCCTACCTTCATCGTGACTGAAGATAGGAAAAGGCACCCCATATCGCTTGGATAAGTCTGGGCGTTTGTTGATTGAGGCAGTATTGTGCCTAGATGGTTTGTTCTTGGTAGGCATGGTGCAAAGTTTGTGTTACTTTAGTAAAGAACGGTGTTTGCGAAGAAAATCAGAGTTCTGACAAAGATGAAAAGAATTGTAACAGAACTTGAATCCTCTAGGATTAATTTATAAGAGTTTAAATGAAAAGAGGTATCGTTTTATTATGAAAAGGTATAAATTGCACCTTTCAGAAATGAAGAAACTTAATGTTTCGTTTGCCAAGAGGTTCGTCGAAAGGGTTAGAGTGTTGCAGACCTGATAGTGCAGGAAACACGCGTGTCGCGACCGCGAATGGCAAAGCCGCGGTCGCGACACGCTGATTTCCTTGCGGAAATCAGGCGTCTAAGCTACCTCCCGATTCACGGTAGAGAATTTAAAATTCTCGGTATGAACAGAGAAATCCTAACCTATTTGGACTGTTCTAAAAAAAAGAGGATTCTCGGTAGGGAATTCTAAATTCGCGGCAGAGAATTGCCCGAAACTTCAAATTCATCTTAATTTCCTAAAAATTAAATCTAAAATCATGAAATAGAAATATTTTATGCATTTAAATCATAACATAAAGTCATCTAATCATAAAAATGGCATTTTGAAAAAAATAAAATAAAATATAACAAAATAAAATAAAATGAACAAAAATATAAAAACAATAAAACAAAATAAACTGTGTAAGAAAAACTGAGTAATTTATACGTCAGACAATCTTGTTACGAACTCAATTCCTAGTTGGGAAATATTTTCGTAATAGATTTTACATCGATTACCATTAACTTTGAATCGAACTCCGGTAGGACCTTCCAGTTCTAAAGAACCATAATCGAATGTTTTGACGACTAAATATGGTCCTATCCATTTGGACTTAAGTTTTCCTGGAAATAAACGAAGTCGTGAATTAAATAACAGCACTTTATCCCCAACATTAAAGTGTTTAACTTTAATTTTGGCATCGTGCCATTTTTTCACTTTTTCTTTATAAATCTTTGCATTTTCGTAAGATAGATGACGTAACTCATCTAACTCATTCAAATTGAGCAAACGTTTCTTACCTGCTTGTCGTAAATCAAAGTTTAGTTCTCTAATAGCCCAATAGGCTTTGTGTTCTAATTCGACTGGCAAATGACATGCCTTCCCATACACTAAGCGGTACGGAGTCATTCCTATTGGTGTTTTAAATGCAGTACGGTATGCCCATAGCGCATTATTGAGTTTAGAAGACCAATCTTTTCTAGAAGATGAAACTATTTTTTCGAGAATCCATTTGAGTTCTCTGTTTGATATCTCCGCCTGACCATTTGACTGAGGATGGTACGGCGTTGATACGCGGTGGCGTACTCCATATTTTTTCATAAGCGTTTCAAAACTCTTATTTATAAAATGAGTACCGCCATCACTAACGATAACTCTTGGACAACCAAATCTACAGAATATATTGTCAAGAAAATTAACGACAACTTTAGAATCGTTCGTCGGGGTTGCAATTGCTTCAACCCACTTCGAAACATAATCGGCGGCAACTAATATGTAAGTTTTACCATTGGAAGGGGGAAAAGGTCCCATGAAATATATTCCCCACATATCGAAGACTTCAACTTCTAATATGGTTGTGAGGGGCATCTCATCTTTCCTTACTAGATTTCCTGTTCTTTGGCACTTATCACAACGAGTAATAAATGAACGGACGTCCTTAAACATCATAGGCCAAAAGAAACCGCTTTCAAATATTCTAGCAGCTGTCTTGTTAACTCCATTATGTCCTCCATAAGAACTAGAATGGCATTCCGACATTATGGATTCGTATTCATTTTCACCAACGCATCTCCTAATTATCCCGTCACCACAAGTCTTGAACAAAAAGGGATCTTCCCAAAAATATTGTTTAATATCGAAGAAAAATTTCTTCTTTTGTTGGAAATCTAATCCTTCCGGAACAATATTGGCTGCAAGATAATTAGCAATATCTGCATACCATGGTGACATGGCACTTTTTATTTGATAGAGGTGTTCATCAGGGAAATCATCTCGTATACCGGTAGTTTCACCTATAGGACCGTTTTCATCTTCAAGTCTCGATAGATGATCGGCGATAAGGTTTTCAACTCCCTTTTTGTCTTTTATTTCTATATCAAATTCTTGCAACAATAAAACCCATCTAATTAGACGTGGTTTTGCATCCTTCTTAGCAAATAAATATCTTAATGCTGCATGATCAGTATAAATAATAACTTTTGAACCTAATAAATATGACCTAAACTTGTCACATGCAAAAACTACGTCTAACATTTCTTTCTCAGTTGTGGTGTAGTTTAATTGTGCACCAGACAGTGTGTGACTTGCATAGTAAATGACATGAAGTTTCTTATCTTTCCTTTGACCTAAAACACATCCGACAGCTAAATCACTTGCATCACACATAATTTCAAATGGTAGATCCCAATCGGGTTTAGCAATAACAGGTGCACTGACTAAAGCTGTTTTCAATGTTTCGAACGCTTTAACGCATTCTTCATTAAAATCAAAGGTTGAATCTTTCATGAGTAAATTAGTAAGTGGTTTGGAAATTACAGAAATTTTTTTAATAAATCTTCTGTAAAAACCAGCATGTCCTAAGAATGATCTTACTCCCTTAACAGTAGTTGGAGGGGGTAATTTCTCTATTATTGAGGTTTTTGCTCTATCTACTTCTAATCCTTTTTCAGATATTTTGTGACCTAAAACAATTCCTTCGTCAACCATGAAATGACATTTTTCCCAGTTTAATACCAAATTTGTTTCTTCACACCTAGACAAAACTTTATCCAAATTTTCTAGGCACGAATCAAAAGAATCTCCATAAACTGAAAAATCGTCCATAAAAACTTCCATGATATCTTCAATGAAATCATTAAAAATTGCAGTCATACAACGTTGAAATGTTGCAGGTGCGTTACATAGACCAAAGGGCATTCTTCTATATGCAAATGTTCCATAAGGACATGTGAAGGTTGTTTTATCTTGGTCATCCGGGTAAATGTATATTTGAAAGAATCCGGAATAACCATCAAGAAAACAGTAGAAAGCATGACCAGCTATCCTTTCGATCATTTGATCAATGAAAGGAAGAGGAAAATGATCTTTCCTAGTTGCTTTATTTAAATTTCTATAATCTATACAAACCCTCCAACCAGTGGTGGTTCGCGTAGGTATTAATTCACCTTCTTCATTCCTTACAACTGTTATGCCTCCCTTTTTAGGTACACAATGGATTGGACTAACCCATTCACTATCCGAGATAGGGTAGATGATTCCATTGTCCAGAAGTTTAGTAATTTCATTTTTTACTACTTCTTTCATGTTCGGATTTAGGCGTCTTTGCCTATCCGCTTTAGGTGGCTTATCTTCTTCTAAATGAATTCTATGCATTACAATACTTGGATTAATACCTTTTAAGTCTGAAATTTGCCAACCCATACTTCCTATCCTATTTCTAACAACTTCTTTCAATTTCTCTTCTTGGACTTGTGTTAATTTGTTAGAGATAATAATAGGTAGAGAATCGCCTTCGCCTAAGAAAGCGTACCTCAAATGACTTGGTAATTCTTTAAGTTCTAATTTAGGTGGAACTACAATTGAAGGCGGAACTGGTCCATCTTCTCGAATCAAAGGTTCTGGGTCTTTATCTTCTAGTTCCTCACTCATTATAGGTTCTATTATTTCTTCTTTTTGAACAATGTCATTTACACATTCTTCAATTAAATCAAGTTTCATACAAGCGAAATCTTCCATAGGATATTTCATCGCTTGGTTCATATCAAACTCAATCTTATCATCTCCTATTCGTAAAACTACTTTCTCTTCTGACACATCAACTAGAGCACGTCCCGTGTTCATGAACGGTCTACCAAAGATTAGCGAACAATTTACATCATAAGCAAAATCTAAAATAACGAAATCGGTAGGAAAAATAAATTTGTCAACTTTAACTAAAACATCCTCAATTATACCGTATGGTCTTTTAGTGGTTTGATCCGCTAATTGTAAAACCATATTGGTACGTTTGATGTCTTCTTCTAAGCCTAACTTATTAAAAATAGATAATGGCATCAAGTTAATGCTTGCTCCTAAATCACAAAGACAACTTGGGAATTCTATATCGCCCAATTTACATGGAATGGTAAAACATCCGGGATCTTTGAGTTTTGTGGGCAAATTGCTTGACACAATCGAACTGCAATCTTTAGTTAGTGAAATGGATGAAATTCCTTCCCAACTGATTTTCTTTGAAATTAAATCTTTGAGGAATTTACCATAATTGGGAATTTGCGTAATTGCATCCATAAACGTCAAATTAATATGTAAATTTTTAAGTTTGTCTAAAAATGTTAAAAGTTGTTTATCATAGTCCTTGTTGCGGACTTTGTGTGGAAAAGGTGGTTTGGGTACAAAAGTTTTTGTACTAGAGTCAATTGGTGCATCTTTTTGTTTTAATGTATCCTCTTTGGGCTTCGATAAATCAGTTCCAGGTAAAGTCGAATTTCCGGGCATTTCCGGGCCTAAGTAGTTTTTCCCTGAACGAAGAGTGATAGCCTTAACATGCTCTTTCGGATTTTCTTCCGTATGGCTTGGAAGACTTCCCTCTTTGCGGGATGGAATTGATTTAGCGAGTTGTCCAATTTGAATCTCCAAATTATGGATGCTAGATGATTGGTTTTTAATAAGCTGATCGAATTTATTCTCGATCCGTTTAAAACCATCGTCGTGATTACTTATTTTTCCGCTCATAGCATCAATGAATTTGTCGATTTTAGAAGATAAAGTGCTAATCGAATCTCTTGATTGATTTTGATAATTGGTAGTACGATTTTGATTAGTATTAGCATTATTATTATCTCTCCAGTTAACGTTAGGATGATTTCTCCATCCAGGATTATATGTATTGGAATAAGGGTTATTATTTTGGTTTTGCCCTTGGACAAAATTTACCTGTTCAATTTCACTCATACCTTCGTAATCCACATCTGTTTGGATTGGCTTACCATTAGAATCACACGGTGCCATAAACCTATCAATTTTGTGCGATAAGGCAGAAAATTGGACTTGCAACATCGCTACTGGATCAAGGTTCACTATACCTTTAACTGATGATGTTGTTGAGGATGATGGTTTCGCTGATGGTAGGTGTCCACGTTCCGCGGGCCACATACTGCTGTTGATTGCCATCTCCTCCAAAAGTTCTCTTGCTTGGGCATATGTTTTCTTCATGAATAACCCTCCAGACATAGCGTCCAATGAACCTCTAGTTGTAGGATTTAGTCCATTATAAAATGTTTGCATTAAAAGTTCAGCGGGCAACTGGTGGTGTGGGCATAAACGTTGAAGTTCTTTAAAACGTTCCCAAGCCTCATATAGAGTTTCACTATCATTTTGAGAAAAAGACGTTAACTCTTTAATGACTCTTGCGGTTTTTGCTAAAGGAAAATTTTTTGATAAAAATGCTTGGGCTAATTGCTCCCAAGTCTCAAATGTTGCGGCTGGCATAGAAGTTAACCACTCTTTGGCTCGATCCTTCAAAGTAAAAGGAAAAAGGCGAAGATTGATTGCTTCTGCAGTCACATTTGGTATTTTAAAAGTGTCGCAAATTTCTAAGAAATTTGTCAAATGGGTATTAGGATTTTCGTTAGGTAACCCGTAAAACGTTACATTATTTTGCAACATATTAAGCAACGCAGGCTTAATTTCAAATTGGTTTGCATTAATTTGGGGTCTAACTATACTGTTTGTTACACCGGCCACTCCTGGCCTAACGTAATCCATAAGTGTGGCCATAACTTCTGGCTCGGTTATTTTAGTTTTTATTGGGGTTTTGTTTTTCTTTTTCTTTTCTTTCTTGTTCTTTTTAAGAGTTCTTTCAATTTCCGGGTCAATAGGATCTGGTGACGTGCCTGAACTTCGAGAACTGCGCATGAACTTGAAATTTCGCACGAACCAAAACTACCTACAAAACAGAATTTGAAAAATAAATATGTTAATAATTAAAAATAAATAAAATGTAAAAGTTTGAATAAGTATGAATAAACCTAGATTCGTAATAAAACACGAAAAATTTAAAATTTTGTCAAAAATTTTGGCATTCCCCGGCAACGGCGCCAAAAACTTGTTGAGCGATTTTCGCAAGTGCACGGTATACGCTTGTAGTAATAAAAGATATCGATCCCACAGGGAACGTTTTTTAACAAAACTTATTTATAATCGGTTAAATTTACTTTTAGGTTTATAATATGGAAAAAAATCGTTTAATTGGTTTTGGTTTAGAAATTGCTAGAATAAGAGTTAGATTAGAGTATGAAGATGTTAGAAAATATCTGATTTAAGAATGAATTTGCAAAACAGGAACGTTTTAGTACTTTAGAAAAGTAAACAAGTATATTTGTTTGCATTAAGCAAAGAAAACAACTTTAAACTTTGTACGAATTATAAAGATGAAATAAATGACGGAACCTCTAATTAATAGGCTTTGAACGCGACAAAACCCTTATCCGGGATAATTGCCCTTAACCAAATTAAAACTCTACCGAGATAATAATTTGCCTAAGTGTTCAACAAAGTTTCCTTGTAAAGATTTTGAATTAAACTACGTTTTAATGAAAACACCAGCAGTCACTTTAGTGGATTGGTTACCATAAGTGCTGCATAAAAATCTATCGAATAGAACGGACTTTATTAGATGAAATATAAATTGATACAAGTTTATAGAGAACATGGAGCATTGAATTCTTCGACGGCGTGCAAGTGAACGGGTTGTCAATCCTTTCCTTGGGTTTCGTTAGAGTTTGTCAGGCTCAGGGGCGAATCCTCTACTCAATCTTCGTAATAGAGACTGGGTCAGTCCACTACCAAAATGTAAACTAAACTGGAACAATGTCTAAACGATACTGAATTTGTTATTATTTTGTAAACAATGTGTGTACATCATATTGCTTTTGATCAGAATTGAAATCTAACTTCTGAATCATTTGATTCGGAATTTCTGCATAAATTCTACACTAATCTCTTTCTTCTACACGTATAACACACTATATTTCAACTCTCCATCAACTCTTTATTTATAGATGTTGAAGAGTCTTGATTGAAGTGTCGTGTCCGTTGTGAAGGATCGTGTCCGCTGCGAAAGGACGTCTTTATCCACCCGAACGATCGCGTTTCGTCGAAAACGAAAGTGTGTAACTAGGCCTCTAAAATCTCCTGCTCGTACCGAGAATATTAAATTCTCTACCGAGAATGGGAGAGCATCAATTGTACTTCAGACGAAGGGAAGGAGAGGCTGAGGGATGCGTGTCGCGACCGTGAATAGTGGGGGCCGCGGTCGCGGCACAGAGCATTTTTCACTTCTTCGCTCTCGTTCGTGTCCTCGACTTGGCGTTATTAATTTTCGTCGTCTTCGACTCCTTTTGTAGGGCTTTTCTTCTATTTTTGAGCTCTTTTTACTCCTATTTGGATTTTACCAAATATTTATGTACCTTGCATGAAAGAAACATATTCGAGAGTAAAAGCTTTCTAAATGGTTATAAATATCATAATTTCGTAGCAATATTGATGTAATTATTGATGATATTTTAGGTATATTTTGGGCTTAACAACAGCTAATACCTCAATAGGTAAATACATGAACACGATTTCAGGAAAAACAAAACCTTATATCAATAAATTCAATCATACAGAGAACATTGGAATCCGCATCTTAAATCACCATATATATAAATCAAGTACCAATTAAATGATAACCAAATATTCATCATTCATTCAAGATACATTTAATTATTCTATGACAAAATATAGATAGACACTCACATAAATATATAAATATATATATAGACATATATAAAAATATAAGCAATTAAGTTTACCTCTCGTCCCAAAGAGCTAATCAAACAATCTGGGTTATATTTGACCCGTTACTGGCTCCCCGGAGTTTCACCGGAGCGCGGTGGTCGGCCGCCGGAGGTTCGCCGGAGATGTCGAAATCGCGAATCGAGACTATCACGAGATAGCCAACGATAAGGGGAGTCCAAAAGTATACTCCATTCACTATTAAAATCGCCTAAATAGTCGGGATCTAATACTTTCATGGTGCAAAATACCCGCTCCGGCCACCATATTTTTCGATCAGAAAAATATCAATAGTGGTCTCAAAATGTTCATCACGAAACAAAGAATTTAATGGCGTGATTTTCGTTTCTAAAAGGTAAGCGGAATATGGTTTAGGAAGAAAAATAGGATAAGAGGAAATAAAAGAAAAAATAACGCAGGTGCAGGTTTATTTTGTAAAAACCAAAATCGTTTTCTTCTCCTGCTAACTTAATGGTGAATGATAATAATAATAATATTAATAATAATAGTAGTAGTTAGGTTGAATTCTAATAATAATAAACATATAAATAAGAATATAATAAGAATATTAATATTAAAATAAGAATACATTAAAATAAAATGATAATAAAAATAATAATTTAATAAGTTGCATCTATTATTATAAAAAATTTATTTTATAAAATACCTTTTAAAATTATGGATGTTACAGTTCTACCCTCCTTAAAAAAAATTCGGCCTCGAAATTCTTTATCATAGATCACCTCAACACAAAAAAAGGAAGGTTAGAACCTATCATGCTTCTGTTACGCTACCCTACTAACGTGATATGTTACCGACTCTATACTAAATGTCTGACCAGCACACTCATTTACATTAAATGACATGATTCCTAAATGTAGATGTTAAATGTGATGTTCATACATGAATTTTAATGTCATGTTCTGAATTCTAGGAATGTCAAAACATACCTAATAGTCCCTAGGTTTCGTAAAACTGACGCTCTGATACCATTAAATGTAACCCCCGTCCCGGGTCACATTGAAAACACAAAGAAAACTAATCAATTATCATAATTAAGCATAAACACCAACATAAATACATAAAGGCTCCTCATTTATGTTCATCCATGGCTAAATAACCAATCAAATATTTTAATCTAGCAATAATATTCACTTAAATTCAAGCAATTAATCAAATCCAATAATATAATAAATCACAATGAATGTGTATGAAATTGCTAATGAGATGAGACGCTTGTGCTGGCCAGCCTGAATGTAGGGTAAACCTGAAAACCTAGCAAATAGGAGAAACTTTGAACCTAATCTGAAAATTTCAACGTGACAAGGGGTGAGCTGCCTACTCAATAAACATAATTACCTATATTTATATACATAAAAATATATATACATATATGTACAATTGATTTCATATATCTTGCATTTAATTAATCAAACAATTAAACAATCAATCCATCAAGAATAGAATATAAATATATCATCTCGTATATGACTCAATTTACTTCAAACAACAAAATTATAATTTATTATCTTCATTTTTAAGGGCCCAGCTAGACCTAAGTGAAATATACTCCATGGTCTCATGGTTAACAATATTCCAACGTACGTGTACGCTATCGCCTCTAGTTTCGGGATAGGTACCCTTTTCATAATGATTTCTTTTCTTTTTTTTTCAATAATACGGTACTGCTATCGCCCCCAGTTTCAGGACACAGTACAAACTCAATTAGAGTAAAATAACACCCTACCCAGGTGCCTGTGATCACAGTATCATCAAACCTCCAGACCATTGAATATACTCACTCAAGCTAGCTATTTATGTTTTGTTCTAACTCAAACATAATCCAATACAACTTCATACTTGATAATTCATGATCTTTTAAACTCATATGGCATTCCCATTCTATCATGGTATGGTTTCACAGCTAATACCTCAATAGGTAAATACATGAACACGATTTCAGGAAAAACAAAGCCTTATATCAATAAATTCAATCATACAGAGAACATTTGAATCCGCATCTTAAATCACCATATATATAAATCAAGTACCAATTAAATGATAACCAAATACTCATCATTCATTCAAGATACATTTAATTATTCTATGACAAAATATAGATATACACTCACATAAATATATAAATATATATATAGACATATATAAAAATATAAGCAATTAAGTTTACCTCTCGTCCCAAAGAGCTAATCAAACAATCTGGGTTATATTTGACCCGTTACTGGCTCCCCGGAGTTTCACCGGAGCGCGGTGGTCGGCCGCCGGAGGTTCGCCGGAGATGTCGAAATCACGAATCGAGACTATCACGAGATAGCCAACGATAAGGGGAGTCCAAAAGTATACTCCATTCACTATTAAAATCGCCTAAATAGTCGGGATCTAATACTTTCATGGTGCAAAATACCCGCTCCGGCCACCATATTTTTCGATCAGAAAAATATCAATAGTGGTCTCAAAATGTTCCTCACGAAACAAAGAATTTAATGGCGTGATTTTCGTTTCTAAAAGGTAAGCGGAATATGGTTTATGAAGAAAAATAGGATAAGAGGAAATAAAAGAAAAGATAACGCAGGTGAAGGTTTATTTTTGTAAAAACCAAAATCGTTTTCTTCTCTTGCTAACTTAATGGTGAATGATAATAATAATAATATTAATATAAATAATAATAATAGTAGTAGTTAGGTTGAATTCTAATAATAATAAACATATAAATAATAATATAATAAGAATATTAATATTAAAATAAGAATACATTAAAATAAAATGATAATAAAAATAATAATTTAATAAGTTGCATATATTATTATAAAAAATTTATTTTATAAAATACCTTTTAAAATTATGGATGTTACAGTTCTACCCTCCTTAAAAAAA
Source organism: Euphorbia lathyris (assembly GCF_963576675.1). Taxonomy (NCBI): domain Eukaryota; kingdom Viridiplantae; phylum Streptophyta; class Magnoliopsida; order Malpighiales; family Euphorbiaceae; genus Euphorbia; species Euphorbia lathyris. The sequence goes on along the minus strand of NC_088913.1, from coordinate 41,420,587 downwards.
ATTCGGCCTCGAAATTCTTTATCATAGATCACCTCAACTAGGGCTGGGCACAGTTCGGTCCAAGTCGGGGATTCATGAATCTCCAGTATTGGATTGAAATTCGGAGATTAATAAAATGAAATCTCCAGGATTGGATTGAAAGAATAAATCTCCAGAATTGAATTGCCCCAAAATTTCAGTCTAGTCCAGTTCGGGGATTCGGAGATTCAGTTCCGGTCCAATCCAATATAATTTTTCGGTGATTCGGATAAATATCTAATAGTTTAAGTCCTAAAAAATAAATTAAAAATTAAATTTACAAGATAATAAAATATAAAATTTTATTATCTTACATAACTTGAAATAAATGATATACAACCTCAACTTAGGGGACAACCTCTCAACCCCCTCAACTTAGGGGACGACCTTTCAACCCCCTCAACTCTCTAAAAACATCACATACAACCCCTTACACCAAACATTCTTCAAGTGACTGATATCTCCCTTCTCTTATATGCATAATTTCACGAAGATTTCCTCCATTTTTTGTAGCTTTACAGGTCCCTTATATTGATGTTTATATTAGAAAGTGTAGGTAACGTTTGAAGTTTATTGCTTAGCTATAAGACCCCATAATACCTGATTGAATAAGAGGTGATGAGATGGGAAAGGTGGGAGTGGCTGTCTAGAAAATTTTCCATGTCTGAAAAACCAGGTGAAGAAAATTTTCCTAATTGATTTTCCATGAGAGGAAGCTTCTATGAATTAATTAAGAACTATATCTAATACCCTAACATATAAAACTTCAAATATAACACAGAACATATAAAACTTCAAATCTACACAATGTACGCAACACAGAGTTTAGAAATTGAAATATAAAAGTTCAGAGTTTAGAAAACTTACCAGAGTTTAGATCGGTAAAAGGTGGAGGTGGAGGTGGCGGTGTGCAAGGTGGAGGTGGCGGCGTGCGAGGTGGTAGCAGCGATGGCAGCGACGATGGAGTGCAGTGGAGGAGATAGAACCCTAGAAAAAAATCGAAGTAGAGAGAATGGGGTAAAGAAGCACGCGATTCTATTTTATAAAATGTTTAAAAAATTTAATATTTAAAACTTCTAATATTTGTTACTTAATTAAATGGTTAACAAGAAGTAGAATTGGTTCAGATGGTTAAGGCGATTTCCATTTGATTAGGTGTTCAATTCTCCATGTCTACATTTTAGGTAAATATTTTTTATTTCATTTTATAAACGGGAACTAATCGGGTAATTTTTTTGACTATATAATAATGTTATACCTTATTAATAAATTATAAATTTATATTATTGTAATTAGTTTACCAAACCTTACAAAATATATAACTATATATTATATAATATTTCTCTTTATATAAAGTTAATGTATGAAATATAAATTTATTATGAGGAAATTACACCATTAGTCATATATTAGATATATTTTATAATTAAGGTTGATCTTTTGTTGGTTTTTATCAATCCTTTGTTTTCTATTAATCAAAATATCAAAACCCCAATTTTTTTTTTATTCTTTTGTCACATTTAACAGTTATTAATAAAAGCAAACTGTTCCATAAAAAAAATAAACTGATCATGAATTAAATTTTCAAAAATCGAATGCTAAAATATGGAAGTTTTGAATAAGTTTCAGAATTAAATTTTTACAGTCATAGAAATAAATAACAAGTTTTCTAATGCTATTAAATCTTAAATATTAGATGAGGATTTACGAATTATTATCTAATATTTTCATTTTCTATTTCTATTGGAGTTGCAGGTTTTCTTTCAATAGAGGGTTTTCTATTTTTTTTAAGGAATAAGGTTCCTACAAAGTAGGAAAATGTTATTTCAATAATAGTTTATCAGTATTTGACACAATTGGAATTAGTTTTCATGTTATGAGTCTTATGTATTATTTAATAAGATTAATGAGTTTTATGTAAAGAACCCATTTATTATTGCTAAACTTTCGGTTATTTCAGTTCGGTCCAATCCAATCCAATCCAATCCGGTTATCGGTCCGGTCCTGGATAAATTTCGGTCCAGTTCGGTCCAGTTCTTTGACGAAAAGTCAACAGTCCAATCCAGTTCGGTTCTTCAAAAAAAGTCAACGGTCCGGTCCAATTTCGGAGTTTTTTCCTCGGATATTCGGTCCGGTCCAGTATCTCCAGGATCCGTGCCTAGCCCTAACCTCAACACAAAAAAAAGGAAGGTTAGAACCTATCATGCTTCTGTTACGCTACCTTACTAACGTGATATATTACCGACTCTATACTAAATGTCTGACCAGCACACTCATTTACATTAAATGATATGATTCCTAAATGTGGATGTTAAATGTGATGTTCATACATGAATTTTAATGTCATGTTCTGAATTCTAGGAATGTCAAAACATACCTAATAGTCCCTAGGTGTCATGTTATAAAAAATTTATTTTATAAAATACCTTTTAAAATTATGGATGTTACATTTATACCCTTTATAACATCATCTTCTCCATTCTTATTTTCTTTCACTCCATTTTCAAAAATTATTTCTCTCTCTTCAACCTTTATTCTTATTTTCTTTCTACTCCATTTTCAAAAATGATTTCTCTCTTTAACTCTCATCTCTCTCTTATTTTCTCTCTCCTTCATTTTCTTTTTATAAGCACCACTTCTCTCTCTAACTCTTCCATCTCTTTCTAATTCTGTATTTCTCTCTCTAACTCTTCCATCTCTCTCACTTTTTTACTATGATATTTGGTGTGAAAGCAAAAACATTCAACCTTTCTTTTATTGGTAAGAATTCCTTTCTACATCTCCATCCAATAATGATTACAATTTATTTATTTACTGAAATATTTCCTGAAAATGACTTAGAGCATCCCTAGTGGTGGTAACACCCAAGTGGTGCCACCTAGACATAAGTTACTCTTTAAAATAACATCCCACTAGAGCTGCTGTAACTTTTTAATTTTAGAGGGTTAAAAAATAAAATCAAACTAATAATAAAGGATTGAAAAGAAAAATTGACATAATATAAAAATATATACAGTAAAAGCAAGTGGAGATAGTGGACATTCTTTTTGAGGTAGATTTGTCTCAAAAGAGGCGCCAGACACACGCCTATGGTGCGTGTACTATACGCATATGTATAGTATCCTCCGTGTAGTACCCTCTCCATACATTGAGTGCTTTTTTTGTTTTTGAATGTAAAATTTGTGGTTTGTTACCACAGAAAGTAACAAACTTAAATTGGTCACAACCTTCATAGTGGTAGGTTGTAACTAATTGGAAGAAAGTTACATTGAAGTTAGAAGCATTAGAGATGCTCTTACAAGCCAAAAAAATGTTTCATGGAAATGGCTTTTATTGTATAATCATTTGAGGTCGACAAAAAAAAAAAAAAGCTCAATGGTGTGATCTTTATTCTTCATCCTTGGATTTCAATAACGATTACTAATTCAATAGTCTGCAATTCAACCTCTGTCAGCAAATCATCAGCAAAGAGGGAGGCGAAGTTTGCGCCGGTCAATTGTTTCCGTACTGATCTCATTTGTGGTGTTGATGGAGTGACATATTAGTGTGGGTGTACTGATGCTATATGCAATGGTGTGGGTCTTTTTTTTAATTTGATCAATTTATGTATAATTTTTGCTTTCTATAACCTCAAATTTACTTCAAAACTAACAATATTTTCACTCATATTTATATGTAAATGAAACAGATTTTAGAGAGAGATATGAAGAAACACATATTTAAGAGAGAGAATTGAAGAAACACAGATTTTAGAGAGGGAAATGAAGAGAAAAGTTAAAGAAAAATGAAAAAATGGTGAAGAGAGAGAAAGGAGAGAGATAATGTTGAACAACATAAATTTTAGAGGAGAGAATTGGAAAATTCTTTTTATTAAGGACATAAAAATAATTTATTAATATGTAGGGACCACTTTTAATATTTAAGGATTGAAAATTGATGAGGTGTCATGTTGACCAAGTGGTTAACAGGGCTCACCGGTCACAATTACATGTCGTACACTTTCGTAGGAGATTACCAAATGATTGTACACTTTACTATGCAAAATTGAAAATGGGTAAATTGTACGCCAAAGCGTAAAAATGGGTAAAGTTGTACACCACACATATGTAATTTATTATTATTATTATTATTTTTTTTTACATTCATTAGTTTCAGGTGGAAGAAGCAAAAGAGGTTCCGGTAATTGGATAAATTAGGGATTTACAAGGGAGAAGGGGCTTCCAAATCAATCGCAACCTGGAATTCGGGTACGGACTTCATTCTGATAATCTGTTGACTCTTATCTTCTTCCATTTTCTCAAATTGATTTACTCTCTAGGGTTTTCATTATGCTATTTCTCTCATCCCTTTGTTTCTACCATTAGGGATTGGGAAATTGATCTCGTGAAAGGATCCCCGACTTTGTTTCTTTGATGAGATTTTCTTGACTGGTATATTTTAGCTCAGCTCGTCACTTTATTTTCCTTAATACGTTTGTTTTACAATCAAATTGAGGAAAACGGTGAATATCTGTGTTGGATTTGAACTAAATTTCTAAGTAATGTACAGCGAGCCAAGTATGCATGTAAGGCTGAGATTTTGCTGCTTTTAATATCAATAAAAATCAATTCATCTATTGGTCAAATCTGTTTGTTATTGTTGGAACTTTTTGATTATATATTTGCTTGGCCGTTAATTTACCCACAATGGTTGGCTGAATTAGCTGAAGATGCTTTTTTAGAGCTGTTACTCTTGTAATACGATGTATATTGTCAAAACATTTGAGAACTGATTATTGTTTTTGTGCTAATTAAAATATTTTCTTTATAACAGTACATCAGTTTATAAGTTAGATTTTGTCTATGAAATACTTTGCAAAGAAATGAAGTTGTATGAAATAATGTATTGAATTATTTTGATTTTGCAGGACAACCTGATTTATCGTCCTTGCAGCTTCATATTGAGAAGATTTAAACTTGAGTGTAGATACTCTTTTTTTACAGTGGAGTCTATTAAAAATGCCTAGGGATTTGTCACGGTCACTATCGCGGTCTCCTTCGCATAGGAGAAGGCGGTCCCCATCCCCAGTGGGGCACAGATATAGCAGGAGGAGCCGAAGGGATCGGAGCAGATCTCCTTATTCATCCTACTCTTATAGCAGGTGATCCTGTTTATGGTCTTGCTATTATGTTGATCTATTTTATCTTCAAGGAAATGTAAGAAAAATTGAGACTCTTGTATTTGTTTGCCAATTGGAAATATAAATTGTTCACGTTTATCTGTACGCATCTCACCCTTCTCTATTGATCTTTTGATGTGCTCTTATCTTTTTTTTTTTTTTTTTTTTTAATCTGCTTGTTAGCATGTTGGATTGTCTGTGCACAGAGTTAGGTTTTTCCACAACTGATAGATTTTGTTGGTGACTTGAATGCTAACTTAAGGCACTGTTGATGCAGTTCTGCATAATGGGGATACGGTTTTGTACCTTGATGAGTTCTTATTGTTGTTTCCTATAATGTTTCTAAATATAGGAGTGTTTTGCAAGTTCTCATAGAGAGCTTTCTATCTAGGCTGGAATTTTTCGTAGGAAAATAGGTACAACACCTGCAGCAGCTCTATCTAATTGTCCACCCTTTCCAAGTGTGATTCTTATTTTATGTATGGCTGTGCTAAGGGAATATGGGTTGAAATAGAGTCTTCTTTTTTATCAACCAAAACCTCTTCTCAGACTACCCAAAGTATGCAGCTTTTTGGTGATTATAAGATTCATGTGGTGCAATTGACAATTCATTTCCTATTTCAAAGTTCAGCAAGCAATTTAGTGAGAGCATTTCAGAGCTGCTTTTTGGCTTCTTTTTCACTTCTTCAGTGGATGCAAATGGATGACTTCATTGTTTACTTGGGTTTCATGCATATTATTTACAACACAAAATTAATCTTTGGCAACCCTCACTATCTTCAAGTCCTGTTGCTTTTATCTAAAAACTGCGGGTATTTGTGTTTCTCAACTAATTATCAGTATCTATATTTTTATGGACATCTACTATTGGGATCTTTCCATTTGCATGAAAAGGCAGAGAGATGTAAAATAAATTTTTTTCGAGAAAAGTATAAAGAGTGCCATAGGATTAATACTCTGTATGAGAAAATTTAAGAAAGCTCAGTTTTTTTTTCCGTCATGTGGGATGAGAAGTTAGCAGGTGATGGGTGCTATGGGTGTCCAATTCATTGTGCGATTGTGATATTAGCTTCTTCATGTGATTAAAAGGTGGAGCACCATGCTTATTCTTATCAATGTCTGAGGTAATTGTATTGCTTCTGTTTTAATTGCACTAAATGGTGGGAAGGGCTCAGAATCCTTATGGACCTTAATCATGCCACACCTTGTTGTTGTTTCTCAATAGTTTCTTTTCTTTTAAACAGACGAAGAAGCCGTTCTATTTCTCCACGACGCCGTAAAAGTCGTTCTCCAACTCCAAGGCGTCGTAGAAGTCCTTCACCAAAACGTTATAAGAAGCAAAGAAGCCGGAGTTCCTCATTATCTCCTCGTAAATCTTCTACTCCAAGTCTTGGGTCATTGGAGAAAAAAATTGTTAGTGAAAAATTGAGAAAGGAAGATGAAGAAGAGAAGAAGAGGTATATGATATGTCTGCCACAGTACTTTTCAGCTTAGAGCATTTTTATTTTATTTTCTTTCATTTGGTTCAGATTTTGAGTATGGAGTCTATTTATTGTGTTTCATTTGGTTATGGCTTTGTCTTGAAGATTTTACTTAGTTGTTGGGAATGCATACTTGGGGATCACAAGAATATTGGTTTGATCAGTATCATAATAAGTCCTACATCGCATTTTACGCAAAGAATACTATTTGCCACATTGGTCTCCATGTCAATTCTTTGGGATGGTCCAATTAGATAAAAGAAAAGGGTTAAAAAAAGGAGGTGATCATACATGTATCTTTTGTTGAAAGTTGAAACATGCAAGCTTTCCTGTTAATTGCAGTAGCTTGGCAGAGAAAATAATAAGGGAACTAGTCGATTTTGAGTTCTATCGGTTTTTACGTGTTACATGCCTTGCAAAACTTCTGTCCCATCTTCACTCCCTTTCAACAAAAAATTGTGATGTTAATGTTTGCTACTTAACTTATATATGTGCCTCGTCATCTGCATTATCAATAATATTGCTTGTGCTTTCCATCTTGATGCAAGTAAAGTTGGAGGAAGATATTGCATTTTACACCTCATTTCTATTGGAAGCCAAATTTTCTGAAAATTTGTGTGATTTGATACTAGTTTCTTCTAATCGACATCTTGACAATCATTGTTTCTTAAGGCATCATGCCACTATACTATCCATTGTTTTACTTCCTGAATCTAACTTGTTGTTTGTTATTTTGCTAATCGGAATTGTATATTATGGCTGAAATACCCATTTGTTAGGAGGAAATACACTTCTTTTATAGAGTAAGCAATACATATATGAATTTATATTTTATACATGTCTTTGCTAGTCTGTTGCAATCTGGAGTTTTTTTTATATGGTGTTAATAGACTAATAGTATATTTATTATGTGAATAAAGATTATTATACTGACTTGATTCAAAAAAAAAAAAAGATTATTATACTGACTCTTAAACTGATCCCAACAAGTCATCCTATTGAACTGCATTTAGTTAGCCCCTTCATAATCTTCCTTTGCCAAATATGTGTAACTTGTTACAGATACACACACACACACACAGACACAAACACACACATATATAACAATGTAAGTGCTGTTATGGCAGTGTTAGCTATGCCATATCCTTTTTTTTTTCCAGTACACCCCTATGCCATATCTAGTGTTACGAAGCAAAGAACCTATGCTCTTCCAGTTTTATTACTGGTGAATCTGATTTTTGTATCTTCATTAAGTGTGGTGTTCCAAAATAAAGTAAAAGAAAAATAGAAAATACTTTATTCCTCTTCACCGCAGGATTAATATTTTACTTCTTTTCTTGGTTGGAACTTGCTCATTTTGGCTTATCCTTAGGATGCCCCTTAATACATCAATCATGTTGAACAATTGAAAGAAATGATTAGATGTGCCCTGGAGCTTATTCAATAAATGAGGTGCCTTGTGGAATTCACCTGTATGAACTGTATCCAAATGAATAGTATCTAGTTTTGTGACCCTGGTGCAGTTATATTCATTGGAAAAGTTTATTCGACTTTGACCTTTGAACATCGTTTACATTCATTTAGCACAGTGCAAAACCTTCTGTATAGAACTTATTGACCCTCAAGCTCAACTTGCAGAGTTGCATCATTAATGCTCGTTTTTCACCTTACATATCATTCTTAAGAGTAGAGCAACTGGATTCTATCATTTTGCTTTAGCATCATGGATTATGAAAAATGCTACTGGAAAATAATAATAATGTAGAAATGTTCCTATTGAAAATTGTATTCTGGTGTAAGGATTAAAGTATTTCGGTGATTAGTTTTAAAGCTGCAGCAGATTACTTGACATTCTTCTCCACAGGCTTTTCTGAAGGAAGATACTGCTATAGTTCAACTTGTTATATTTGATGATGAAATTGGATGCTTCGTTTATCTACTGTTGACCAGTTTTGATACTCATTTGTTTGGATCTGGATTCGGTTAGAGGTATGCGTAGTTCATCATGATGCATAAGCATAATTGTAGTACCTTTGTCATTCTGAAGGTTAGTTTGCAATTTACTAAAAATAACTGGAGTGTTTTTCTCAAAAAAAGGAGCATGAAATGTCATATGTTGTTATAGTTTTACTTTTAAGAGGATCCAAGGAAGGTCGAGAAAAGGACAGCAGCTTCACTGCAATGAGAATGACCATTTTCTGGATTAACTTGATTTCATTTATTCTCAGGCGCCAGCAGGAAGCAGAACTGAAACTTATAGAAGAAGAGACAACGAAGCGAGTAGAAGAAGCTATACGGAGGAAAGTTGAAGAGAGTTTGAACTCTGAGGACATTAAAGTGGAAATACAAAGACGATTGGAGGAGGGTAGGAAGAAACTTCATGATGAAGTTGCTATTCAACTTGAGAAAGAGAAGGAAGCTGCTCTTATTGAAGCTAGGAAAAAAGAGGTAATGTCCTTGTGTGAATCTCCCACCTTTTTTGTGACATTTGTTAAGATATGTATGTCTACATCCAGGATTTACAAAGAAACTGATCTCTTATTTTGTTGGTATTATTTTTGATATCCAGGAGCAAGCTCGGAAGGAAAAAGAAGAGCTGGAAAAGATGCTTGAAGAGAATCGGAGGAGGGTAGAAGAGTCTCAGAGAAAGGAAGCTTTAGAACAGCAACGAAGAGAGGAGGAACGATATCGAGAACTAGAAGAACTACAAAGACAAAAAGAAGAAGCAATGAGAAGGAAGAAACATCAAGAGGAGGAAGAACGGAAGAACCAGATAAAATTACTGGGCAAGAACAAGTCACGGCCAAAGTTGTCTTTTGCGCTTGGATCGAAATGAGTGATCGGACAACCGAAATTCTTTCCCTAAAATGTAAGTGTTTGCATTTGTAGTTTTTTGAGGGTCTTAAAATGGTGAAATTCCATTATTGTTGTGTTGGCATGTTAGGCTGAACTGCCCTCAGCATTGTTGTTTTGGCCTGGCTTTTAGTCCCCTCCGTATAATGATAGTTCTGATATGCCAGTGAATTACCTACCCTGCCTTAGATCCTGTCTATGGATGTAATGCTAGTCCACCATCGGGTTCATTTGAAACGTCTCTAAATTAAATATATAACTAGTATGTTAATACTATATCTACTTAAAATATGAAATTATAATTTTTTTGAACATTAGAATGAATGTAGTGGATTTTTGTCATGTTAAATTATTTATTTGAGAGGATTTTAAAAAATAAATAAATTCAGAGCTTCTACATATAAATTACTGAGCTTGTTTGTATAAATACAAAGCTTCTAGCTGAAGTTCAAGTGTCATTACAGTAACAGAACTGTAAAAATATCAAACGGGAAAACCAACATATCACTCACCAGTATAAGTCATATAAAACAATACACAAACACTAACCAGTGCTACTGCTGTTTCCACATAACAAAGTATCAATTTGTAACATTTTGGTTGAATACTATGGAAGATAGTCTGTTTTGATTCAAGTCTTATTCATTGAGCCTCATGTTTTAAATACGCGTTTGTAGTTTAAAAAAAGCCATCATTCTTTCTATCATCATGTTACATTCACATTAGCTTTATTTTATTTTTTAGAAAAAAAGAACAAAAGATTCATTGTTTTAAGAGAATTATTAAAATCACCATGGGCAAATTACACCAATTGTATTTAATCCGAGTTTTACTTAGTTCATTCTTTGGTATCTAGATTTCATTTGTCTAGAAAATATACTTTAAGTCAAGGTGATCGAATAATTTGAAATTTTTAACTAATCAACATGAGTTTAACCATTTTTAATTTCATTAAAAATTGGGACCTACTATAAATTCAACTAAAAAAAAAATAATGTTACCTATTAATCTTTTCACTCTCAAATTTTCTCTCTTCAGTTTTCTCTTACTCTCTTTGAATCAATGCTCTTGCCTCCAGTCTCTTGTTTCAGAGTAGAATCAAACCACACCTACCTCTTCACCTCTATGTCGCTGTTCATGGAGATGTAGGATAAAGAGAGAGATCTTGAATCTTCTGTGAAGCGTAACAATTTTGAATCTGTTGTGAAGAGTAACAATCACTCTATCATCGGCTGGCTTGGTCAGCAAGCTATTAAATCATCTGGATTTGAGTTAGCAGCGACTATGTCAAGACTTGGATGAGATCCCTGATCATCTGGAGAAAGAACATTAAAATTGATCTTATTTTCATTTGCGAAGGCTTTGATTCTGGTATGGATGTTAGAGGGAGAGAGAGATAAAGAGAGAATATTTGGGAGGGAAAAGATTAAAAGATAATATTGTATTTTCTTTTATGTTAGTTGAGGGTATTGTGGATCTCAATTTTTAATTAAAAATGGTTAAACTTGTGTTAATCGTTCACTAACCGATCAAAGGTGCTAAATTGTCATTTCATTTTTATTTGAGCTATATTTTTGGGACAAAATGAAATCTAGGTACCAAAGTGTGAACTGAGATAAAGTTTAGGTACCATTAGTACAATTTACTCCCTATGGTGGGGTGTTAATTAGTTGAATTGAGGTTGAGCTTGGGTAGGCTCTTTTAAGCCCGAAGCATGCTGAGTTCAAAAATTTTGGGCTTGGTTCGAGCTTGAGAGACCAAACACAGGCTTAATTTGAGAACAACTTGAGAATGGCTCAGTTCGAGAACAGTTTCCGAAAGTCCTCCTTTGATCTATTTCTTTAGTCTTTAGGGAGCCAAACTTGACTTTGTTAATAAAAATAAGTCTTGAGGGGTGGCGTGGGATAGCTAGTCCCGGGTATGCATCAAGTCGTCGTTGTATACCTGTATTTTTAGTATTGCACCATCTTTGTGGATGTTGTGATCCCGACTCGAAAGAACCAACTTGTCCGTAACTAAAAACCTTGCTTTCGAGAACTCAAATGAAGAGAACATGGAGAACAAAACACAAAATCTAGCCTTTCCTCCCTCTTATTTTTCTTTCGCCATAACAATTTCTTTCATTTTCCAACTTCTTCTTCTCCAACTCAAGATTTAACTAGAGGATAAAGAAGGAATCCTTCCATTTGTGTATTCATTTTCGCATTTACTTTTTCTTTATTTGTGGTTTCTTTTGGTTTGAAATCCATATATATTTCATCATATTTTCTTTTCCGTATGATCGCATCTGTTAGCTATAATTCTATTATTTATACATTTTTCGAATTTAGTAAAAACAGAAATAGTTGATCTTGTTTGGCCATGTAACTTATTTCATTTGCAGCTTTTTTGTTTTCAGATAACAACAACACTTATATATACGTCGTGTCATCTGATGATTATGTACCTTTTCGATTAAATAGCATTTTCTTAGGATGAAGACACGTGTCATCATAACGCCACATGTGATTTGACGTTGTTTGCACTTAAACTTTCATATGACATAAATTTATTATAGTGTCGCGAAACACATTTAGAAGACACGAAAACAAATGTCTGTCATATATCTTATGTCATGTGAAATGGAAAATGGCATATTGTAGATAATAGCAAGAAAGGTGCTCGTTCCTACTAATGGTGCAACACTATCTCCATGCAACTATTGTCTATTTGGCAAGCAACAGAGAGTCTCATTCAACAAGTAATCAAGCAAAAAGGCAAATGTTCTTGACTTAGTGCATTTAGACGTTTGTGGTCTATTCGAAACCGAGACTTTGGGAGGTAACATGTATTTCGTTACTTTTATTGATGATGCATCATGAAAGCCATGTATGTATCTCCTTAAAACAAAATATCATGTATATCAATCATTCTAAAATTTTCATATCATGTACATTGATAACAGAGGTGAATACACTTCACACGAGTTTGAGAACTATTGTTCCAAACATGGAATCCGACATGAGAAGACTATACCAGTTACCCCACAACATAATGATGTTGAAAAAAGGATGAATTGCACTATCGTGGAGAAGGTCAGATGCATGCTCAAAATGACTAAGTTACCTAAGCCATTTTAGGGAGAAGCAGCATGCACAACCTGTTAGATCATTAATAGGTCTCCATCAGTTGCTCTAGATTTTGATATTCCAGAAAGAGTATGGATTAGCAAACATGTTCGATACTCTCGTGTAAAGGTGTTTAGATGCAAGGCATTTGCTCATGATAACAACCCAAATTATTCTTGAATAAGGAATAAGGGAAAATTAATAGAAATAATGACAAACCATTATTCCTTCTAAAAGAGATAGTTATGCATGGTTAATATGGAATTAATGACAATTATTGCAGGATTAATGCAGGGGTGAATATGCAAATAATGGAGAAAAGGAAAGAGTTTCTAGCATTATGCCATACCACATGGACCATGGCGAGATACGCCATAACGAGATACGCCCGATGAGAACGAGTAGTGGAGACCCACCATAGCTCTCAAGGAGAGCGTAGATACGCCTTGACGGATGTAAGAATACCAAAAGGCGCCTTTATTACCATCCATGAATGGGAATAAATACAATTAAATGGCAATTAATAGCCATTAAAGGGGAATAAAGACTTGACTGTTCGAATACCTCAACTCTGAGGGTTTCAATGCTAAATGCTAGGATTAATGGAGAATTGATAGCAATAAAAGATGAGTAATGACACGACTCTTCACCTGCTTCCCCATTAATGCTGAAGGTTACAGAAACCTATATAAATACCCCAGCTTCCTAGGATCAAAGGTACACTTACTGATTATCTACTTTTGTGCTTACAGTTTATTCTCAGAAATATTACTGACTTTGGCATCGGAGTGTCCCCGGCCGATCCCAATGGCGCCTCACAGGGAAGTGCTTCGATCAAGGATTTTTCCACAAGTTATCAATTGGTGCGGTGAACGTGGATCTCTAACAAACAGAAGATCACAAAATCTTGATTGTATAGAGTTTCACAAAGAACAAAACAATGGAGTCAACAAAATAGAAATTACAATCTCAAACTTTGGCTCAATCAGTACAACAAATCTACCAAAGATACAGTTCTCCATATATTGGTGGGCCATTTTATGTGGACCGTTTTTTCTGATGTGTATAATGTGTGCAGGATCGCTCTTATGACCCTAAAAAGGGTAGGAAGACAAACGACTGCTGAAGTAAACATTGTTAAATGAAATTTAACATCCATAATATATTAAACCTTTAAGTGTAACTAATGATAACAAATTAATTTAATTAGAACAAGAGTTATAGAGGAACTCTAGTATACCTTTCAAAGCAATCCTCAGTGGAGACTTCTGAACTCTGCCTGACACCCTCTCATCATCATCATGGGTTATGGCTGTGTTCCAGCATCTCTACACACCTCTTGGATTCGTCTGAAGGCTAACTATTGTTGCTTTATAACTCTGGATCTTTTTAAACTAATATGCTATACGGAAGTTAAACTTAAGTAGTTAACAACTATGGATGCTAAAAGGGGAAGTTTAGAAAGCCATGGATATAGAGAGAAAGAAAGCTTTTATTGCTCAAAGCAAGTTATATCTCATACATCATATGTCTTCTCCTTATATAGGTAGAAGATCAAAGGTGAAATTACCAAAAAGGAGATTACATCATCACAAAAGTTAAAAGTACAAACTTTTAGGTTACACGTGTCGAATGCTTCTTATTTTGCTCTTCCACCTCAAGCTTTACATCTTGCCACTAATCTCTAATGTTTCCACCTCATGCTTCTTCTTTGGACACATGTCTCTTCATATCTTCATGTCTTGCCACGTGTTGATCTTATTGCCACCTTTTCTTTAGGTATTGACACCTCGTTCTTATATTTCTTATTTTTCTTATCCATTTTTATCTCATTTTCTAAATAAATGGATCCTCCTCTTTTCTTGGATGGGCTTCTTCTTTGGGCCTTATGGAGTCAATATTCATGGGCTCAGGTCTTATGGGCTCAATTCTAATTAAACATGATTTTCTTGGGCCATATATAGATTCATAATGGGCTAATGTATCTGAACTATGTTTATATTTCTTATCCATCAATTTCGTATGCATTTCTATCAAAATTTGTTGACTCGTTTCATCACCCATTTCCATTAAATAGTTGATAGTTATCATTTCTTCAACTTCTCCATGATTCGATCTGGCTATTATAGCCACCTTTTTATTTCTAATATAGTCTTCGAGTCTACATTTGATCGTATGGATTCCATGTGCTCGTTTTTCTCCTAACCAAGATTTAAAATTTTCTAATTTGCATGGAATGTCCCATTGATGGTCGGAATTATCTACATCAATCTTAGTGTTTCTACCAGTCTTAAAAATCTGAGCAATTATTATCGGTTTCCCTTCTAAGTCCATAGCAGCATCAAAAATTTGAACACAAAATATTCCTCTTCCAAATCTTAATCCAAGTTCGTCAATGGATCTGGGTATGATAGATGGGAGTTTTGAAACACTATTAAGGCTCTCATCAGTCATGACTTTGTCCAGAAATCCATATCGAAATAGTTTCTGAACAACATCTGGACTGAAGTCTTCTGAGCATATATACCTAGGGTATTTGGTCATCTTAATGGTTCTATATACGGTTTGACTCTTCTTATATGTAAAAAATTTCATGATATTCTTATATGCTTCTGTCATTTCTGGAGGGAATTGTATAACCTGGGAGGTTGTGATTTCTGATGAGTTCTGATTAATCAGCTTAGAATGGTTCAAGGTGGTGGCTCCTGAGAGTCCACTAGATGAAGTTGGCAGCTCAATTGGCTTCTTATGAAGATCTCCTAACAACTCATAAGATGATCTAGGAGTCATGGTTCGTATATTCTGATTGTTCTGAGACTGGAGTTTCTTGAGTTCTTCTTCAAGGTTGTCCAGAAAGTTCTCATGATTTCTGATCATTGCCAGCATCTGGCGGTTCTGATTTCTGATTTCTGATATTCGCTGGATCATTATCTCCATTCCTGCTCAAAAAATCAGCTAAGATATTTCGTTTTCCAGAGATAGGTTTAACAACAAAATTATAGCAATTGAAAAAACTTTGCCAATGCCTTCTTTTGTTCAATTCTGGTAGGGGATCTATTTTATTTCTGATAAATGCTCCTACTTGTGTATTATCTGTTCTTATGATAAATTCTATGGGTAACAAATGATACCTAAATCCTTTAATTCCATTTTTAACAGCTAGTAATTCTTTTTCATTGATATGATAATTTTTCTCTGAGGGTTTCCAAGTTCCTGATCTATAGCCACATATTAAAGGAGTTTCTTTGTCTATATCTTCTTTTCTATATGCGATGAGTACTGCTCCCCACCCGATATCACTAGCATCTGTATATAATTCTAATTGATCATTACCTTTAGGTAGTCTTAATTTTGGGAGAACTTTTACTGCTTCTTTTATTTTTCTTATAGTATCAGTGTGAGTTGTCGTCCATTCAAATACTTTATGTTTCTTAATTAGCTCTTGCAAGGGTTGTCGTAATTTTGGTAAGTCTTTTATATAATCTGATGCATAATTTATTATTCCTAGAAATTGTTGGACTTCTTTCTTAGTATCTAATTTTTCTTTAAAATTTTCGATTCTAGTTACGATATGATCTTGTAGTTGTAATCCTTCACTATCTATTATATATCCTAAATATTCTATTTTATTTTTAAAGATTTCTGATTTCTTTTCAGATAAAAGGATTCCATGTTGTCGTACTGTTTTTATAAATGCATCTAGGTGCTGTAAATGGTCTGCTATATTATTGCTATAGATTAATATATCATCGACATAAACTACACAGAAGTCATTTAATTTTCTAAATATCGTATCCATTCGTCGTTGAAATATCTGGGGTGCATTTTTCAAACCAAAAGGTAACACAATCCATTCATAATGTCCTTGTGGTGCACTAAATGCTGTTAAAGGTCTTGATTCTTTAGTAAGCTTAATTTGCCAAAAGCCACTTTTACAATCAAATTTACTAAACCACTTTTTTCCTGATAATCTATTAATTAAATTTCTCTTATAAGGTAAAAAATATCCATCAAAAATCGTTTTCTTATTTAGTTCTCGATAATCTATTACCATTCTTGCTTTGCCTCTCTTTTGTTCGCTATGTTTTCTTACTAAGAATGCCGGGCTACTATGAGGGCTTTTACTTTCTTGAATTAATTTTAAGTCTAATAATTCTTTTATTTGTATTTCAAATTCCTTTTGATCATCAGGACTATATCTTATTGGTCTAGTGCGAACAACATCATTAGGGTTTATGAGTTCTATCTTAGCATATATCTTTTCTTTTTCCCACAACGTTATAGGGTTTTCTCCAAAGTTGATCTTTAAATGGTCTAAATATTTTTGTTTTAAAAGTTCTAAATTAGTATCTCTATTTGTTTTGATATTATGTATTGTGAGTGGATATAAAGGTAGGACGCGCTTAAGGATAATCCATTTATTACAAGGAGTTAAAAGACTTATGGTTTCAGGTTTGATTAGCTGGACTTTAAAGAAATCAAGAAAATTATTTCCTAATAATATATGTTGTTTCATATTATTTTCTTGATAAATTATGGGTAATCGAAAGATTGTCTTGTTAAGTATTAATCTCATATTTTCGGCTATAATATCTAATTCTTTCATTTGTTCATTAAATCCTGTAACTCTGACCTTATGTCCTTTAGATCTTTTCCATTTATGGGGAACTAGTACATCTTGCTTCGCTAAACATATATCAGCTCCACTATCTATAAATATGCGGCGTTTTATAATCTTATTAGGTTTATATTCTACCGGTGCTTCTACATATATGGCTACCATTAGTTATTAGTTTCACTATCTTCATATTCTATTGGTTCTAATTCTTCTGAGTTCTCACCTTCTGTTTCAGTAATATAAAATTCATCTTCTTTATGCCATTTATCATCGCTGGCTCTTATTTGTTCTAGACTCATTATAAATTCTGTTGTTCCTATATATTTGACACCTTTTTGTTTTAATTTAGGGCATTTATTAGCATAATGTCCTTTCTCATTACAATTCCAACATTTACATTCTGTAAGTTTAGTATTTTTATCCCTTAGTGGTCTTTCTCGTCTTTTCCTAAATTTTCGTTTATATCTAAATCTGTTCCGATTTTCGGGATTATTTTTATATCGTCTAAATCGTTTTCGTCGAAATCGTCCATTATCATACTTGTTAGTATAAGACTTCTTATATGTCGGATTATGTCTATAAGTGCGATTAGGAGTATATCGTCTATATTTTCTCCTAATTTTATCATCACAACCAAAAACTAACCGTTTTTCCGTGAATCCACATATTTCTCGTAACCCGAGTTTCTTATCCTTTTTAACCTTTTGTTGAACTCTATATTCTTCACATTTTCGCATAAGATAAGCTCGTAGTACTCTAATTCTTTCTCCTAATGTATTTTCTTTTGGTTCTAATTGAGTATATTCTTTTGAAACTTCTACGTTGTATGGGTTTGGTAAGTGGTCATAATATAGTTGTTGGTATATCAATCCTTCTTGTGGTAAAAACCTAGCTTCATAAAAGAACTTAGTAAAACTGATAGTATATTCTGGTAATTTACTAATTTTACAACATTTCATGTTATTCAAATTCATTATTATTTCAGCTTTTCTTTCAGCAAATACTGTTTCTCTAGCCACTAACCATCTTTCTCCTAAAAATTCTCTTTTTAATACCATATCGAATAATAATAACATTGATTTCCAATCATGAGCACAAGCTTCTATTTGTGGTCTTAACTGATGAGTTATAGATTCCATCCAAAATCCTACTTTTCCTATCATTGTTTTAGAGATTAGGTCATACATATAATCTAAATTTTCAGTGTGAGATGAATTCATTAAGGCTATGTACATTCCTAAATTCCAATCATTTATTCGTCTACTTATTTCTTGTTCATCATAGACATTATCTAAGTCTAAAAAATATCCATTTGGATTTAATCCTTGAGACATAGATCCTATAAATTCTTTAAAGTCTCCTTGTTGGCCTATAGATATATGTTGTGGAATCGTAGGTACTCTTTTAGTTACTACGTCTAAATTGGGGTCTATCATTTCTTCTTCTGGATAATTATCGGCATCTTCGTTTACTATATTTTCTGATCCTATATCTGATTCTTCATACCTAGTGTATTTGTTGTTGTATTCGTTGTTTTCTATATCACTTTCTGGTTCTTCTTCTATTATTGCATTAATGTTCTTCATTTGTTCTAATGCTTTCATTATTTGATGATTTTCTTCTATTAATTTTGTTTCATCTTTATTTTCTTCTTCTATATACCCAATGATTTTTAGTTTATTTTCACTTTGAATATCTGAACTATCTGAACTATCACTACTACTGTTACTGATGTGAATAGTTTTCCCTTTTACTTCTTTAACCATTGTTCTTAAGACTCTTACTTCTTCCTTTAATTCTTTTAATTCATCTGTAATGTGGATTAGCTCTGTTTTTGTTTGTTTTAATTCTAGCTTTGTTTCTTTTAATTCTTTTTTAGTATTTTTAAATTTGTGTTTATATTTTTTATATTTTTCGACCCATTCTGTACTCGAATTTATGACTAATTTTATGTTTTCTTTTTGTAGGTCTTTGATTTCTTTATGTTGTTTTTCGATTTTTAGTTGAAGGTATTCGGCTTCGGTGCTTACGTCTACATTGGATGGTTTAGCATCATTGTCTTTGAGTTTGCTGTTTTTTAGCGGTTCATATTTGTATTTTTCCTTTTCAATAATTTCTTGGACGTGATTTTTAAGAAATGTTATTACACTATGTTCTTGTTCGGCCATTAGATTAGAATTGTCCTTTTTTGTGTAAATCGGTTAACAGATCTAAGGTTTTATTTACGGTTGTAGGGATTTTAGGTTTTATTTCACTTATATCCATCATTATTGGGTCCTTGCTTCGTCTCCAAGCATCTATGGGTACTATTTCTGGAGTTTTAGTTTGTGTTATAGTAATGTTTAGATTTTCTTCTGAGGTAATGCTACAGCTTTCTTCTATGGGTCTTTTTCTTTTGTCTATATTAGCTACTAACATGTTTAATTTTTCCAAAATTATCTTAAACGTTGGTATTTCCGATGTATTCCACAGTTTTGTTAATTCATGTGTTATCATTTCTTGGATTTGAATATGGTTTTCTTGTATTAAACTAAGAGTATTCTTTAATTGTTCTTTTGCTACAATCTCTATCCATATTTGGTCCAATTTTTGGTTAGGATCACTCATCTTTGTAGATTCTTTTTATCCATCCGTCTTCAAGTTTGATCCATTCTTTCTTAGGTGGTTCTAATAAAGAGTTTAATTGTTTGATTTCACATTCTAGTCTCTGTTGTTTAGATTCAATTTCTAAATATTTTATTTGAGATTCTATGATTGTCTCTGCCATAATAGTTTTTATTATTTGTAATTTTTTCTCTTTTTTATCAAGTTGTTGTCGTATGTTCATATTTTATTTATATACCGTATTTTGTTTTGGTCCTCTATCGTAATTCCTTCATTATTTATCTTATATTTTATTTTATTTAAAAAGTCGTATCCTAATAATAGTGCATATGTACTATCATATTCTGTTACTCCTACAATTATCTCATATTCTAGATCTTGAATTTTAAATCTAATTCTTATGCTTTTAGTTATGATTATTTCTCTTGTACTATTTGGACAGTTATAAGTTTGTGGTTCGATTAGTTCACATTTATTCTCATTTATTTGGCTAATATGTACTAAACTTTTGGTTCCTGTATTAATTTCAGCTATACAGTCAGTTGCTCGTAGCTCATTAAATAATATTACTTTTATTCGTAACTTATCTTCATAATATGTATGTAATAAATCTAATGTTCTCGGTTGTCTTATTATGTCTTTCTTAAAACTTAATCTTCCTCCTTCTATCCTAGGTAATAATTTCTGGATTGGTTGTAGTTTTCTAGAATTAAAATCTATACATATTTCGTCTGGTATTGTTATGATGGAATTTTCCTTATGTTCTAGTGGTTCTAATATTTCCTGATATAATTTTGGTACTAATATATCCCTATCATTTTGTTTTCTGATATGATGATTACCTGTAAGGGCATATATCATTTTTGTTTCTATACTAATTACTTTACTTCCTGGGGGCATTCTTATTCCTTCTAATTTATAATAGAGTGTTAAAGCTAGATCTTTATGTTTATCTTCTAATGAGATACTAAAATCTGGTTGAATTGTGAATTTAAGTTTCTGATAAATTAAGTTTCCTCTTACTACTGCTATTAAGGCATCTTGGATATTATCTAATATTCTATCATCTAATACATATATTTGAATAGGAGTATCGATATTTTTCTGAAAATATGCTTTTATAGTGAATTCTATTCCTCCAAAGTAAATATTCCTATATTTCTTTGCTTCTTTATGTGATAATTTGGATAATTCTCTTTTTATTACGTCATTTGTTATTAAATTTATCCTTGCTCTACCATTTATAGTAGTTGTATTTATAATATTCTCATGCTTCTGAACAATATATCGTATATTTTTATTTCTCTCAAACCATTTTGTTTTAAATATCTTATTTACAGATAGCTCTTCAGTTTCATCTTGTATTTTCTGATAAATATCTGGTTTAAAACTTAAAGTTTGAGTTATACCACCTTCATAAGTATCCATTTGATAGTAGATATTAGTATTTTCTGTATGGGTTTGTTCTGTTATTTCTTTATTCTCTTCCATTGATTAAAACTTGAATATGTCTGTAACTTTCAGTAATTATTTGTTTTTGAATTTCTATTGTCTCTTCTTGCTCTCTCTGTTTTTCTTCTAATCGTTTTACTTCATCTTCTAAGTCAAAAACTCTTTTTTGTAATTTTATCTTTTCAATACGCTTAGCATCTAAAGCACCTTGTGCTACTTCTAATTGTCTATCTTTTAATTCCATAATTTGTAATGCTCTTCTACAACTTATAATATGTTGATTGATATCCTGATTATAAATTAATGGTTTTTCAGCAATAATCCTAAGACTTTCAACTGGTATATCCATTATCTAGTGTGTATAATTCTGAAAAATCACGATTGTGAAATTAATTAGGCATTTAATCATTTCTACTTTTCTTATTAACATTATATGCCTATTTAGATCACTAGTTCCTATATTAAGGAGATGTTGGTAATATTCTAATAATATAATTAATTTGCCTAATAGAATAGAAATTTCTAAACTATTGCTTAAATCTAATTCAATTATGCCGCTTGTAATTTTATCAACTGCTTTCCTATGAATATTAAGCTGTGATGCAAACATACTGGTATATGAAGATGACATAGTGATTTCAAAAAGTTCTAACTATTAACCCTTGCAAGAGCTAATTAAGAAACATAAAGTATTTGAATGGACGACAACTCACACTGATACTATAAGAAAAATAAAAGAAGCAGTAAAAGTTCTCCCAAAATTAAGACTACCTAAAGGTAATGATCAATTAGAATTATATACAGATGCTAGTGATATCGGGTGGGGAGCAGTACTCATCGCATATAGAAAAGAAGATATAGACAAAGAAACTCCTTTAATATGTGGCTATAGATCAGGAACTTGGAAACCCTCAGAGAAAAATTATCATATCAATGAAAAAGAATTACTAGCTGTTAAAAATGGAATTAAAGGATTTAGGTATCATTTGTTACCCATAGAATTTATCATAAGAACAGATAATACACAAGTAGGAGCATTTATCAGAAATAAAATAGATCCCCTACCAGAATTGAACAAAAGAAGGCATTGGCAAAGTTTTTTCAATTGCTATAATTTTGTTGTTAAACCTATCTCTGGAAAACGAAATATCTTAGCTGATTTTTTGAGCAGGAATGGAGATAATGATCCAGCGAATATCAGAAATCAGAAATCAGAACCGCCAGATGCTGGCAATGATCAGAAATCATGAGAACTTTCTGGACAACCTTGAGGAAGAACTCAAGAAACTCCAGTCTCAGAACAATCAGAATATACGAACCATGACTCCTAGATCATCTTATGAGTTGTTAGGAGATCTTCATAAGAAGCCAATTGAGCTGCCAACTTCATCTAGTGGACTCTCAGGAGCCACCACCTTGAACCATTCTAAGCTGATTAATCAGAACTCATCAGAAATCACAACCTCCCAGGTTATACAATTCCCTCCAGAAATGACAGAAGCATATAAGAATATCATGAAATTTTTTACATATAAGAAGAGTCAAACCGTATATAGAACCATTAAGATGACCAAATACCCTAGGTATATATGCTCAGAAGACTTCAGTCCAGATGTTGTTCAGAAACTATTTCGATATGGATTTCTGGACAAAGTCATGACTGATGAGAGCCTTAATAGTGTTTCAAAACTCCCATCTATCATACCCAGATCCATTGACGAACTTGGATTAAGATTTGGAAGAGGAATATTTTGTGTTCAAATTTTTGATGCTGCTATGGACTTAGAAGGGAAACCGATAATAATTGCTCAGATTTTTAAGACTGGTAGAAACACTAAGATTGATGTAGATAATTCCGACCATCAATGGGACATTCCATGCAAATTAGAAAATTTTAAATCTTGGTTAGGAGAAAAACGAGCACATGGAATCCATACGATCAAATGTAGACTCGAAGACTATATTAGAAATAAAAAGGTGGCTATAATAGCCAGATCGAATCATGGAGAAGTTGAAGAAATGATAACTATCAACTATTTAATGGAAATGGGTGATGAAACGAGTCAACAAATTTTGATAGAAATGCATACGAAATTGATGGATAAGAAATATAAACATAGTTCAGATACATTAGCCCATTATGAATCTATATATGGCCCAAGAAAATCATGTTTAATTAGAATTGAGCCCATAAGACCTGAGCCCATGAATATTGACTCCATAAGGCCCAAAGAAGAAGCCCATCCAAGAAAAGAGGAGGATCCATTTATTTAGAAAATGAGATAAAAATGGATAAGAAAAATAAGAAATATAAGAACGAGGTGTCAATACCTAAAGAAAAGGTGGCAATAAGATCAACACGTGGCAAGACATGAAGATATGAAGAGACATGTGTCCAAAGAAGAAGCATGAGGTGGAAACATTAGAGATTAGTGGCAAGATGTAAAGCTTGAGGTGGAAGAGCAAAATAAGAAGCATTCGACACGTGTAACCTAAAAGTTTGTACTTTTAACTTTTGTGATGATGTAATCTCCTTTTTGGTAATTTCACCTTTGATCTTCTACCTATATAAGGAGAAGACATATGATGTATGAGATATAACTTGCTTTGAGCAATAAAAGCTTTCTTTCTCTCTATATCCATGGCTTTCTAAACTTCCCCTTTTAGCATCCATAGTTGTTAACTACTTAAGTTTAACTTCCGTATAGCATATTAGTTTAAAAAGATCCAGAGTTATAAAGCAACAATAGTTAGCCTTCAGACGAATCCAAGAGGTGTGTAGAGATGCTGGAACACAGCCATAACCCATGATGATGATGAGAGGGTGTCAGGCAGAGTTCAGAAGTCTCCACTGAGGATTGCTTTGAAAGGTATACTAGAGTTCCTCTATAACTCTTGTTCTAATTAAATTAATTTGTTATCATTAGTTACACTTAAAGGTTTAATATATTATGGATGTTAAATTTCATTTAACAATGTTTACTTCAGCAGTCGTTTGTCTTCCTACCCTTTTTAGGGTCATAAGAGCGATCCTGCACACATTATACACATCAGAAAAAACGGTCCACATAAAATGGATTCTATTCTCAAACTTTGGCTCAATCAGTACAACAAATCTACCAAAGATACAGTTCTCCATATATTGGTGGGAAAGAGTTTTCTACATTAAATCTGGAACTTTATGATAAAAAAGATAAGTTTCCTCCCCTTTCTTATTCTATTTTTAATTAAAGAAAATTGAGATCCCTCACTCTTATAAAGTGCTATGAATATCATCACATGTTATTATGATAAATCTAATAAATTGTGAAAGATAAAGTAATAGACACAAATCTTTCATTAAATCTTGCATGCTCAATATGCCTTATATTTTTATGCATGGCGAGTACAATATGTCATTATCATTGAATTAGTACAAGATGCATGTATAAGATCCGTAATCTTGGAATTTTATAAAAAATTCATCCATTCAAGGTGATTTTATCACTTAATATTAAGATATCATAAAAGGCTCGTGTAATTACAGATAATTTAGGTCTGACCAGTCTTTTGGATGAACATGCATATAACTATTAGAAGAAATTAGAAAAAATCATATTTGGTTTTTCTTGTACAATTCACCATCTATGTATGGCTTTTCTCATATATAGTACTTTTAATATTAGATATTCATATTTTTTAATATTGTTTTGTCAAACAGTTATTTCATTCCCTTTTTTACAAGGATGTGTCTATTCATATAAAAACTGTTTATTTGACATTGTTAGAATTTCTGTTACCAACACAAGAGACTTGAAAATATTGAGTCTATTTGTAATTATCCTGTAATTGTCCCTAACTATTAAGGCCATTATGGGCTGATGAATTACCAAATTGGATAAACAAAACTTTCATGTCCCGAGCTAACTACAAAATAGTGCAAGTGTCGGTTTCGGATCAGAACATTAATTTATGCAAAATTCTTAGGATATACATGAGAATTCCTTAAAGATTGGAGGATTGTATGTGAAGGTAGGTGAGAGTGGAATTTTAGTAATTTTCCTTACACTCCAAATTGGAGGAGAATCATGGTACATGTATTTTTCTTCCAAAATTACCCTTTCTCTTTTATTTTATTCGTACAAATGAAATGATATAAGAGTAATTTTATATATAACTATATTATTAAATCATCACTTACCTTTCTTTAATTACACCTCATTCAAATGAGGCTTTAATGATATCTGAATGTCATTAATGTATGGATGCACAATATTAATTGCAAGTAAATAGCAACTATGTAAGATATCTTACCCAATATAGAATGTCATAACTTTTATGACGTTTAAAATAAATATGTTATCTTGGATATTAATGCGTATTGAAATACAAAAGGACATTATTCTTAAACCATTCTCATTATGGTTATTTATTAAGAATTCATTATGATATTCATGTGCAGTAGCAATCTTTATGGTTATGACCGTTATACGTGATATTATTATTAAAACAAGCACGATTAAAATTCTATTATGAATTTATTTGACATATAATATTTACTCGGTTTTATCTTTTGACTAAGTTCATTCTAGAGTCAGGGACCAACGTGAAGGAATTATTAAGTTGATTCCAAGATGAACTAAAAATTCCATAAAGAGACATTGCATTATACATGATATTTGCCAACAAGGTCAATGCAAACAGTCTTTTGCTATGAAGTATGTTCCGTGGATCAAGCCACTGATCCCCAAGGTAAGTGAATATAGCTTTTATGCCTTACCACAATCTTTTAATAATGGACAGGGTATGCCCCACTTCTGGAGTTCTTTCAGTGCTAACCCACAGGTACAAGGGAATTGCTAAAAATACAACCAGTGCCAAACACTAGCATGAAAAATAAAGCTCAATCCAGAGAAGTGTATATTCAGAGTCACTTCAGAAAAATTCCTTGACTATGTCATTAGCAAAAAAGGAGTTAGAGCAAATCCAGATAAAGTAAAAGCCATGCGAGGAAAAAGGTGAAAAGAGCGCCTAAATGAAAGCCCCACTATGGGTGAGAAAGATCCAGAGGTTGAACGGGCGGATCATCATACTAGAAAGATTATCAACAAGCATATCAAGGTATAAAAAAATTCCTAGCAGAACCACCCT
Organism: Euphorbia lathyris; assembly: GCF_963576675.1. Lineage (NCBI taxonomy): Eukaryota > Viridiplantae > Streptophyta > Magnoliopsida > Malpighiales > Euphorbiaceae > Euphorbia > Euphorbia lathyris. The sequence goes on along the minus strand of NC_088913.1, from coordinate 41,394,166 downwards.
TGATGAGCAGACCAATCTGAAGGGGAGACCTGCATTTGTATCAATCTGTCATGGATAAAGCTATGTGCGCCGTGGTTATTCAAGAAGAAGAAGGTCAGCAGTTCTCCATCTATTATGTTAGCAAAATGTTGAAGGATGCGGAGACAAGATATCCGAAGCTAGATAAAATGGCTCCCACGGTTGTGACAACATCCATCCGCGTTAAACCATAGCTCCAAGCATAACCTCAACATGATCGAGATCAAGATCAAGAATAGGCTTCACCATCATGATTCAACATTGAACACACGAATGATGAGATTGAAAGGCGAGTGCATGCCGCTCTGGATAGACAAGAGAACAATGCAGAAAGATAAGCCATCCAGTTAACAGGAATTCGCCATTCACAGCACGAATCATGGGGTACGACGCGGAAAAAATGATTAAAGCTTCCAACTTGCCACAATATAAAACAAAAGAATCAATATAAGCGGGACATTACATATCCCGAACCCAAAGGAGGGGAGCATGTAACCGTTGGAAGAAACGCCAAAGCGTACTACAGGTTGGCCACCACACCGAAGCTTGCTGGGAGCTGGCAAACTAGATAGCTTTGTCCAGAATAACAAATAACAAGACGACAAGCAGAAGACAGATCCCAAAAAGAAATTCAAAAGTGTCATTAATGTCATAGCAGATGGACCAGTGTATCAGCCACCCGTGGAAAAAGCAAAAATATCCGTTCTGGATAAAACATCCCTCAATTGCCCCTTTTGCAGAAACAGGTCCAGTAATCTCTCCACATACAGATGCATTGACAATTGAAGGATGGGAGATGAAATGAAGCGAGTAATGGTAGACACGGGCAGTTCTTGCAATGTCATCACCATAGGTGCATTTGCCAAACTAAAGGTTGATCCGATCCAAATAGAAACAATCATTGTTGACATCATGGGAGTGACAGGTCACACTATCCGGACCAAGGACCAGGTAACTTTGGAATGCAAGCTGGCGGATGATGATCAAGCGTGGATTGGTGATCTGGAGTTCTCTATTATGAATGGACAATCAGCTTATAACATCATTCTTGGGCGGCCATTCATCTCAGAGGTTGCAGCCCTAATTTCCATCCGCCGTCTGGCAATGTACATTCCCACCATCAAAGGAGGAATAATGATTAGCGGGAACCAAAAGGTGGTTCAAGAGACCTACTCAGCGTCGCTATCGATCCGCCCACAATTCAAAGATGACCAAGGTGAGGAAGATGAACTTGTCACTACAACTTTGGGCGACACGAAAATGTTCCTTATTGCTGATGGAAAGCGGGTGCGGATCGCCAAATGATTAAAACCTAAGATCAAGGAGGATGTTACGAAAGTTATCATTGAGTCTGAAAGCGTGTTTGCATGGAAGAATGAGATCGTCACAGGAGTAAGCCCAGATGTGATTACTCATAAGTTAAACATCATGGAAGATGCAAATGCAGTTGCTCAGCAAAGACGGAACCATGGGTCTAAAAATCAGTATTTTTACGTATTCTTATATGTGCATTAAACTGTTATAGTATCCTATATTTTATAATTTATTCTTTCTCGCCATACTTCTTATATTCATTTGCCTAGCTTTTATTCCTGATAAACGCCCAGTGGCTGGCGAATGAAAAGTTCCACAGACGGATCAATTACCTCAAAGATAGGACAATTGATCCCCATCACGGGCGGATCCCCTTTCCACAAAGATAAGAAGCACAGACCCTCAGGAGCTTTCAAATGAGCTCAACTCTCTCCTCAAAGACAAGAAAAATATTGGTCACCATCAAAAGCGGGTTAAAATTATCTCAAACATGAGAAAATTACACCCTAAACTTTCTCCTCAAAGATAGGAGAACAATAATCTCAGCGACGGATCGATCTACCTCAAAGATAGGAAACGATTGATCGCCGTTAGGGACGGGTTAAAAATTTCTCAGACGTGAGATCTTTACACCCTCAAGTATTCTTCTCAAAAGGAGAGTATTAAGACCCGTTGGCGGATCGATTTACGTCAAAGATAGGAAACAATGGATCACCTGGGGCAGCTTAACTTCCTCACCAGGAATAAAAGCTTCTAGCCTTAAAAAAGGCTCATACTCCGAGGTATGGCTGGCCACCTACCTTGAACAAACCAAACAAATCCTAAACCAAATTCTAGAAAATTACTTGCTAAAAGATATAATGCATAAGTAAAAATAGTTTTGGAAAGAAAAGGGTTCATCCAAACAATGAAGCCTCGTCTTCATCCAAATAATGAAGCCTCATCTTCATCTCCAAATAATGAAGCCTCGTCTTCATCCAAGTAATGAAGCCTCGTCTTCATCTCCAAATAATAAAGCCTCGTCTTCATCCAAGTAATGAAGCCTCGTCTTCATCTCCAAATAATGAAGCCTCATCTTCATCCAAGTAATGAAGCCTCGTCTTCATCTCCAAATAATGAAGCCTCGTCTTCATCCAAGTAATGAAGCCTCTTCTTCATCTCCAAATAATGAAGCCTCATCTTCATCCAAATAATGAAGCCTCGTCTTCATCCAAACAATGAAGCCTCGTCTTCATCGAAGTAATGAATCCTCATCTTCATCATAGAAATAACGAAGTCTCGCCCTCACAAATGCAAAGTAAAACACTTTGGAAAATGAGTAAAGGCTAAAAAAGAAAATGCCTAGAGTGTCAAAACCCCCCACAAAATGCACAAAAGTCCCTAAATGGCTGATCATTCTTACTGATCCCTAAGGGCGGGTCATTCTCCTCAATATGGCAGAACTGAAGAAAAGAAGTCCCTAAGGCGAATCATAATCCTATACGGTAGGAACAAATGGTCCCATAAAGGGCGGGTTATTCCCTTTCTAAAAGAAATATAGCTCTCAAAAAGCCCCTAGAGGCTAACAACGGATACGGTTGGCCACCTATCCACGAAGAAGAAAAAATCCCTAAAAGTGCATCATATCTATATATGATACAATCTAGAGCGGGTCCATTTTCCTCAAAGATATGACAAAGTGATCCCCCATCTAGGGCAGGTCCACTTTCCTCCAATATAGAAAAATAAAACACTATTTAGACAGCCCTAAAGAGCTTTTTATACCTTTAGGGGGGGCTTCTGATAACAACCCAAATTATTCTTGAATAAGGAATAAGGAAAAATTAATAGAAATAATGGCAAACCATTATTCCTTCTAAAAGAGATATTTATGCATGGTTAATATGGAATTAATGACAATTATTGCAGGATTAATGCAGGGGTGAATATGCAAATAATGGAGAAAAGGAAAGAGTTTCTAGCATTATGCCATACCACATGGACCATGGCAAGATACGCCATAACGAGATACGCCCGATGAGAACGAGTAGTGGAGACCCACCATAGCTCTCAAGGAGAGCGTAGATACGCCTTAATGGATGTAAGAATACCAAAAGGCGCCTTTATTACCATCCATGAATGGGAATAAATACAATTAAATGGCAATTAATAGCCATTAAAGGGGAATAAAGACTTGACTGTTCGAATACCTCAACTCCGAGGGTTTCAATGCTAAATGCTAGGATTAATGGAGAATTGATAGCAATAAAAGATGAGTAATGACACGACTCTTCACCTGCTTCCCCATTAATGCTGAAGGTTACAGAAACCTATATAAATACCCCAGCTTCCTAGGATCAAAGGTACACTTACTGATTCTCTACTTTTGTGCTTACAGTTTATTCTCAGAAATATTACTGACTTTGGCATCGGAGTATCCCCGGCCGATCCCAACGGCGCCTCACAGGGAAGTGCTCCGATCAAGGATTTTTCCACAAGTTATCAGCTCATGTACCTAACAAACGGTAGTCAAAGATTGATGATAATCAATTCGAGTAAATTACATCAATGGTACTTGAATTATACCCCAATTCATACTTTGGTACCTGAATTACATTTTATCTCAAAAATATATATGAAGTAACGATAATCAGACAATTTAATATGTTTAGCCAGTCAGTAACCAGCCAAGTCGAGTTTTGACCATTTTTAATTAAAATTTTAATTTTCTTTTAAATTTTATCTCTCTTTACCATTCTCACTCTCTCTCTGTTATCATTTCCATTAAAGGAATAGAACCAATATTTCTTATTTTCTTTTCCTTTTTTCTCTCTCCCATTTCCTTTCTCTCTCTAAAAATAGAAACTCAAAATTATTTCCTATAAGTTAGTTTCTTCTATGGATATACCAGATTGAACCATTACTGGGAAAATTCAGGACCGGATGGGCTTCAGCCAGTCTTTATCAAAGCCTTCTTTCTTCTCGAACACTTGATTCCGTGCCTGAATCCAGTCTTCTAACACAGGAGAATTCTAATGTTTAGTTTGTATGATTAATTAATTAACCATATGAGTAATCCCACAAGTCATCCAAATCTGCAATTGGGCTGTCATCAAGATCATAATAACCTTGTTCTTTCCTTGCACCGATGAAATCTTCACCGTGTTCAAGTCCGTACTAATTCTGGTATCTTGCGAGAGCGTGGCTATGGAGTGATTATTAGACGAGAATTGTTCAATCTTGCACTGTTGTTGATCTTGCCTCGACGTAGCTAGTGCTAGTAGAAGACATGATCGTTGTTTTCAGAGATGGAATTCAGACATAAGTGGATTAGTCTGGAATGTGAAAAGAGAGTTTGAAGGTTGAATTTGGATAAATCCTTAAAACTTCATACAATGAACCAGTCAGGAATTTCATGCTGGAGAAATAAGCGGAGGAGGAAGTGAAAGAGCGAATAGAAGAAATGGAAATGGAATTATAAATTGAATTATAAATTGAAGAGAGAGAAAGTCATGGATGTAAAATAAATCCTTTAAAGAGAGAGAAAGCCATGGATATTATTCATCAATAGTGGCCATTTGGAATATAATTCATTTCACTTGGATTTGGGTTTTCTGGGAAACCCACTAGCTGTAAGTGTTGTATGCCCTAGGCCATTCCTTTTGTATATTTTACAGTGTGAATTTTGCATCCAAATGACAGTTAATAATATATATGTATTCATGTGTAATTATTTATATTGTTTAATTACTTAATGAATACATATACATTAGTCCAAAGATTATTTACAAAGAGATAATATTATTAAGAGTTAATAATAATGAGATATATTTCTTTGGTAAAATAATAATCTTAAATGTTCATAGTCGGTGGATAATGAATTGGACACTCATATATCCTTAGACTATCACCTCTGTTTATTTTCTCGATTAGTATGAGATATTAATCAGAAACAGAAAACCTCATTCTGTTTGATATGTTGATATCAGAATAAATATGTGGACATTCAAAGAGGTGAATGGTTCGAACTGTGACATTAGATAATAATTGCACAAAGGTTTACTCCTAGTCAACATAATTATTATCTAGGTCATAATAGTGCATATAGTCCTTTGACTTGAGGAAACTTAGTTTTTCTTGCGCAGGTAATTATAGTTTGTTCCTGCTTTGTACTGGGATCTTAATTCTGGTAATCCGACAATGAATCGCTATAGTTAGTTGTGTAGTGTAACAAGAGTTTGCTAATAGAGGATTCATTACTTTAAGTAAATAGAGATAAATCCTAAGATAGTTATTGATTGGTTTTTTGATGGAATGAGTTCCTGGTCAGGACAATAAGACTCATCTGATAAGATAAATATCAAGGAATGGTTCCTTGATGAGAGTCTTATTTTATCAAAGACCTAATCAATATTTCTTAGCATCTTGATGATTAGAGCTTGACACTTTGTGGCTCTAGTCAAGATCGGGATTTTTAATGAAATGACTTTAGTGTATGGAAATTATGATCGATGGTTCATAATTAGTTTAATTATAAGTTTACTTCAAGTAACTTCATTCTTTAATTGGGACGTCATGACGCAGTGTGTTAGCTGGAGATCATGACCTTTAGAGGACTATAAGTAAATATAAGTTAAGCTTATATGAGATACAATTATAGTACAAGGAATTGGATTCCTGACATACTTACTAAGAGTTAGTACTATGCCTCTGATAACAACCCAAATTATTCTTGAATAAAGGAATAAGGGAAAATTAATAGAAATAATGGCAAACCATTATTCCTTCTAAAAGAGATATTTATGCATGATTAATATGGAATTAATGACAATTATTGCAGGATTAATGCAGGGGTGAATATATAAATAATGAAGAAAAGGAAGGAGTTTCTAGCATTATGCCACATCACGTGGACCATGGCGAGATACGCCATAACGAGATACGCCCGATGAGAGCGAGTAGTGGAGGCCCGCCATAGCTCTCAAGGAGAGCGTACATACGCCTTGACGGATTAAAGAATACGAAAAGGCGCCTTTATTACCATCCATGAATGGGAATAAATACAATTAAATGGCAATTAATAGCCATTAAAGGGGAATAAAGACTTGACTATTCGAATACCTCAACTCTGAGGGTTTCGATGCTAAATGCTGGGATTAATGGAGAATTGATAGCAATTAAAGATGAGTAATGACATGACTCTTCACCTGCTTCCCCATTAATGCTGAAGGTTACAGAAACCTATATAAATACCCCACCTTCCTAGGATCAAAGGGACACTTACTGATTCTCTACTTTTGTGCTTACAGTTTATTCTCAGAAATATTACTGACTTTGGCATCGGAGTGTCCCCGGCCGATCCCAACGGCGCCTCACAGGGAAGTGCTCCGATCAAGGATTTTTCCACAAGTTATCAATTGGTGTGGTGAGCGTGGATCTCTAACAAACAGAAGATCACAAAATCTTGATTGTATAGAGTTTCACAAAGAACAAAACAATGGAGTCAACAGAATAGAAATCACAATCTCAAACTTTGGCTCAATCAGTACACCAAATCTATCCAAAGATACAGTTCTCCATATATTGGTGGGAAAGAGTTTTCTACATTAAATCCGGAATTTTATGATGAAAAAAATAAGTTTCCTCCCCTTTCTTATTTCATTTTTAATTAAAGAAAATTGAGATCCCTCACTCTTATAAAGTGCTATGAATATCATTACATGTTATTATGATAAATCTAATAAACTGTGAAAGATGAAGTCATAGACACAAATCTTTCATTAAATCTTGCATGCTTACTATGCCCTCATATTTTTATGCATGACAAGTGTAATATAATATTATCATTGAATTAGTACAAACGAATGTATAAGACCCGTAATCTTGGGATTTACAAAAAAAATCATCCATTCAATGTGATTTTGTCATTTGATATTAAAATATCATAAAAGGGCTTATGTAATTACAAATGATTTAGATCTGGTCGGTCTTTTGGATGAACATGCATATAACTATTAGAAGAAATTACAAAAAAAATAATATTTGGTTTTTCCTTATACAATTCACCATCTATATATGGCTTTTCTCCTATATAGTACTTTTAATATCAGAAATTTATATTTTTGAATATTGTTTTGTCAAACAGTTATTTCATTCCCTTTTTTACAAGGATGTGTCTATTCATATAAAAACTGTTTATTTGACATTGTTAGAATTTCTGTTACCAACACAAGAGACTTGAAAATATTGAGTCTATTTGTAATTATCCTGTAATTGTCCATAACTATTAAGGCCATTATGGGCTGATGAATTACCAAATTGGATAAACAAAACTTTCATGTCCTGAGCTAACTACAAAATAGTGCAAGTGTCGGTTTCGGATCAGAACATTAATTTATGTAAAATTCTTAGGATATATATGAGAATTCCTTAAAGATTGGAGGATTGTATGTGAAGGTTGCTGAGAGTGGATTTTGAGTAATTTTCCTTACATTCCAAATTGGAGGAGAATCATGGTATATATATTTTTCTTCCAAAATTACCCTTTCTCTTTTATTTTATTCGTACAAATGAAATGATATAAGAGTAATTTTATATATAACTATATTATTAAATCATCACTTACCTTTCTTTAATTACACCTCATTCAAATGAGGCTTTAATGATCTCTGAATAACATTAATGTATGGATGCACAATATTAATTGCAAGTAAATAGCAACTATCTAAGATATCTTACCCAATATAGAATGTCATAACTTTTATGACGTTTAAAATAAATATGCTATCTTGGATATTAATGCGCATTGAAATACAAAAGGACATTATTCTTAAACCATTCTCATTATGGTTATTTATTAAGAATTCATTATGATATTCATGTGCAGTAGCAATCTTTATGGTTATGACCGTTATACGTGATATTATTATTAAAACAAGCACGATTAAAATTCTATTATGAATTTGTTTGACATATAATATTTACTCAGTTTTATCCTTTGACTAAGCTCATTCTAGAGTCAGGGACCAACGTGAAGGAATTATTAAGTTGATTCCAAGATGAACTAAAAATTCCATAAAGAGACATTGCATTATACATGATATTTGCCAACAAGGTCAATGCAAACAGTCTTTTGCTATGAAGTATGTTCCGTGGATCAAGCCACTGATCCCCAAGGTAAGTGAATATAGCTTTTATGCCTTACCACAATCTTTTAATAATGGACAGGGTATGCCCCACTTTTGGAGTTCTTCCAGTGCTAACCCACAGGTAAAAGGGAATTGCTAATAATGCAACCAGTGCCAAACACTAGCATGAAAAATAAAGCTCAATCCAGAGAAGTGTATATTCAGAGTCACTTCAGAAAAATTCCTTGACTATGTCATTAGCAAATAAGGAGTTAGAGCAAATCCAGATAAAGTAAAAGCCATGCGAGGAAAAAGGTGAAAAGAGCGCCTAAATGAAAGCCCCGCTATGGGTGAGAAAGATCCAGAGGTTGAACGGGCGGATCATCATACTAGAAAGATTGTCAACAAGCATATCAAGGTATAAAAAATTCCTAGCAGAACCACCCTTGATGAGCAGACCAATCTGAAGGGGAGACCTGCATTTGTATCAATCTGTCATGGATAAAGCTATGTGCGCCGTGGTTATTCAAGAAGAAGAAGGTTAGCAGTTCTCCATCTATTATGTTAGCAAAATGTTGAAGGATGCGGAGACAAGATATCCGAAGCTAGATAAAATGGCTCCCACGGTTGTGACAACATCCATCCGCGTTAAACCATAGCTCCAAGCATAACCTCAACATGATCGAGATCAAGATCAAGAATCGGCTTCACCATCATGATTCAACATTGAACACACGAATGATGAGATTGAAAGGAGAGTGCATGCCGCTCTGGATAGACAAGAGAACAATGCAGAAAGATAAGCCATCCAGTTAACATGAATTCTCCATTCACAGCACGAATCATGGGGTACGAGGCGGAAAAAATGATTAAAGCTTCCAACTTGCCACAATATAAAAGAAAAGAATCAATATAAGCGGGACATTACATATCCCGAACCCAAAGGAGGGGAGCATGTAACCGTTGGAAGAAACGCCAAAGCGTACTACAGGTTGGCCACCACACTGAAGCTTGCTGGGAGCTGGCAAACTAGATAGATTCATCCAGAATAACAAATAACAAGACGACAAGCAGAAGACAGATCCCAAAAAGAAATTCAAAAGTGTCATTAATGTCATAGCAGATGGACCAATGTATCAGCCACCCGTGGAAAAAGCAAAAATATCCGTTCTGGATAAAACATCCCTCAATTGCCCCTTTTGCAGAAACAGGTCCAGTAATCTCTCCACATACAGATGTGTTGACAATTGAAGGATGGGAGATGAAATGAAGCGAGTAATGGTAGACACGGGCAGTTCTTGCAATGTCATCACCATAGGTGCATTCGCCAAACTAAAGGTTGGTCCGATCCAAATAGAAACAACCATTGTTGACATCATGGGAGTAACAGGTCACACTATCCGGACCAAGGGCCAGGTAACTTTGGAATGCAAGTTGGTGGATGATGATCAAGTGTGGATTGGTGATCTTGAGTTCTCTATTATGGATGGACAATTAGCTTATAACATCATTCTTGAGCGGCTGTTCATCTCAAAGGTTGTAGCCCTAATTTCCACCCGCTGTCTGGCAATGTACATTCCCACCAGCAAAGGAGGAGCAATGATTAGCGGGAACCAAAAGGTGGCTCAAGAGACCTACTCGGCGTCACTATCGATCCGCCCACAATCCAAAGATGACGAAGGTGAGGAAGATGAACTTGTCACTACAGCTTTAGGCGACACAGAAATGCTCCTTATTGCTGATGGAAAGCGGGTGCGGATCGCCAAAGGATTAAAACCTGAGATCAAGGAGGATGTTACGAAAGTTCTCATTGAGTCTGAAAGCCTATTTGCATAGGAGAATGAGATCCCCACAGGAGTAAGCCCAGATGTGATTACTCATAAGTTAAAACATCATTGAGGATGCGGTTCTAGTTGCTCAGAAAAGACAAAACCATAGGCCTAAAAATCAGTATTTTTACGTATTCTTATATGTGCATTAAACTGTTATAGTATCCTATATTTTATAATTTATTCTTTCTCGCCATACTTCTTATATTCATTTGCCTAGCTTTTATTCCTGATATACGCCCAGTGGCTGGCGAATGAAAAGTTCCACAGACGGATCAATTACCTCAAAGATAGGACAATTAATCCCCATCACGGGCGGATCCCCTTTCCACAAAGATAAGAAACACAGACCCTCAAGAGCTTTCAAATGAGCTCAACTCTCTCCTCAAAGACAGGAAAAATATTGGTCACCATCAAAAGCGGGTTAAAATTATCTCAAACATGAGAAAATTACACCCTAAACTTTCTCCTCAAAGATAGGAGAACAATAATCTCAGCGGCGGATCGATCTACCTCAAAGATAGGAAACGATTGATCGCCGTCAGAGACAGAGTTAAAACATTTCTCAGACATGAGAACTTTACACTCTCAAATACTCTTCCCAAAGAAGAGTCTCAAGACTTGGCGGCAGATCGATTCACCTCAAAGATAGGAAGCAAATCGATCGCCTAAGTCAGCTTAACTTCCTCACCAGGAATAAAAGCTTCTAACCTTCACAAATGTTCACACATTGGGGTACGGCGGGCCACCTACCCTAAACAATCGGAGAAATCCTAAACCAGATTCTAAAAAGTTACTTGCTAAAAGATATAATGCATTAGTAAAAATAGTTCTGGAAAGAAAAGGGTTCATCCAAATCAATGAAGCCTCGTCTTCATCCAATTAATGAAGCCTCGTCTTCATCCAATTCATGAAGCCTCGTCTTCATCCAATTAATGAAGCCTCGTCTTCATCCAATTAATGAAACCCCGTCTTCATTCAATTCATGAAGCCTCGTCTTCATCCAATTAATGAAGCCTCGTCTTCATCTCCAAAAATGAAGCCTCGTCTTCATCTCTAAATAATGAAGCCTCGTCTTCATCCAAATAATGAAGCCTCATCTTCATCCAAGATAATGAAGCCTCGTCTTCATCCAAATAATGAAGCCTCGTCTTTATCCAAATAATGAAGCCTCGTCTTCATCTCTAAATAATGAAGCCTCATCTTCATCTCTAAATAATGAAGCCTCGTCTTCATCTCCAAATAATGAAGCCTCGTCTTCATCTCTAAATAATGAAGCCTCATCTTCATCCAAATAAGGAAGCCTCGTCTTCATCTCTAAATAATGAAGCCTCGTCTTCATCCAAGACAATGAAGCCTCGTCTTCATCAAAAGCAATGAAGTCTCGTCTTCACAAATGCAAAGTAAAAACACTTTGGAAAATGAGTAAATGATAAAAAGGCAAGTGTCTAGAGTGTCAAAACCCCCCACAAAATGCACAAAAGTCCCTAAATGGATGATCATTCTTACTGATCCCTAAGGGCGGGTCATTCTCCTCAATATGGCAGAATTGAAGAAAAGAAGTCCCTAAGGCGAATCATAATCCTATGTGGTAGGAACAAATGGTCCCATAAAGGGCAGGTTATTCCTTTCTAAAGGAAATATAACTCTCAAGAAGCCCCTAGAGGCTAACAATGGATACGGTTGGCCACCTATCCACGAAGAAGCAAAATCCCCTAAAAGCGTATCATTTCCATATGTGATCCCCCATCTAGGGCGGGTCCACTTTCCTCCAAGATAGAAAAATGAAACACCATTTAAACAGCCCTAAAAAGCTTTTTATACCTTTAGGGGGGGGGGCTTCTGATAACAACCCAAATTATTCTTGAATAAAGGAATAAGGGAAAATTAATAGAAATAATGGCAAACCATTATTCCTTCTAAAAGAGATATTTATGCATGATTAATATGGAATTCATGACAATTATTGCAGGATTAATGCAGGGGTGAATATATAAATAATGAAGAAAACGAAGAAGTTTCTAGCATTATGCCACATCACGTGGACCATGGCGAGATACGCCATAACGAGATACACCCGATGAGAGCGAGTAGTGGAGACCCGCCATAGCTCTCAAGGAGAGCGTACATACGCCTTGACGGATCAAAGAATACGAAAAGACGCCTTTATTACCATCCATGAATGGGAATAAATACAATTAAATGACAATTAATAGCCATTAAAGGGGAATAAAGACTTGACTGTTCGAATACCTCAACTCTGAGGGTTTCGATGCTAAATGCTGGGATTAATGGAGAATTGATAACAATTAAAGATGAGTAATGACATTGATAACAACCCAAATTATTCTTGAATAAGGAATAAGGGAAAATTAATAGAAATAATGGCAAACCATTATTCCTTCTAAAAGAGATATTTATGCATGATTAATATGGAATTAATGACAATTATTGCAGGATTAATGCAGGGGTGAATATATAAATAACGAAGAAAAGGAAGGAGTTTCTAGCATTATGCCACATCACGTGGACCATAGCGAGATACGCCATAACAAGATACTCCCAATGAGAGCGAGTAGTGGAGACCCGCCATAGCTCTCAAGGAGAGCGTACATACGCCTTGACAGATCAAAGAATACGAAAAGGCGCCTTTATTACCATCCATGAATGGGAATAAATACAATTAAATGGCAATTAATAGCCATTAAAGGGGAATAAAGACTTGACTGTTCGAATACCTCAATTCTGAGGGTTTCAATGCTAAATACTGGGATTAATGGAGAATTGATAGCAATTAAAGACGAGTAATGACACGACTCTTCACCTGCTTCCCCATTAATGCTGAAGGTTACAGAAACCTATATAAATACCCCAGCTTCATAGGATCAAAGGTACACTTTCACTTACCCTTTGTCAATTCAGTTTGCTCTCTTGTTCTTCTATACTGACTTTGGCATCGGAGTGTCCCCGGCAGATCCCAACGGCGCCTCACAGGGAAGTGCTCCGATCAAGGATTTTTCCACAAATTATCAATTGGTGCGGTGAAGGTGGATCTCTAACAAACAGAAGATCATAAAATCTTGATTGTATAGAGTTTCACACATTATCAGACATGACTCTTCACCTGCTTCCCCATTAATGCTGAAGGTTACAGAAACCTATATAAATACCCCAGCTTCCTAGGATCAAAGGGACACTTACTGATTCTCTACTTTTGTGCTTACAGTTTATTCTCAGAAATATTACTGACTTTGGCATCAGAGTGTCCCCGGCCGATCCCAACGGCGCCTCACAGGGAAGTGCTCCGATCAAGGATTTTTCCACAAGTTATCAGCATCTAATGCCAGTTAAAGATGAACCTAGAAAGTCACACACATACAAGTTGTTTGTATCTAGCTTTTGTTAAATTGATTAATTAAAAGTGTTTTAATTAATTAATTGACACAATTGAATATGTCAATGGAATTGACAAAACATTCTAACACTGTTTGATATTCAATTGAAATGAGGAAAGTATAAATTATTATTCTCGCTCAATTTAAATTGATGACGTTTTCCAAATACAATAGTCAAGTGTTGACTGATAGTATTGAGAGATGCCTATTTACTAAAGGATATAATGGTAATTAATTAAGTTGTTAATTAATTATTATTATTATATATTAATAATAATAATATAATTTATTATATAAATATAATAATAATATTATTATTATTATTATTATAATATTAATAATGTGTGTAGTAGGACACACACATTATTATTCTTATCATGTGATGATAAGAATGTTATTTATATATATATATATATATATATATATATATATATATATATATATATATATATATATATCAAGTTATAGAACTTGATGATTTTTGGTGAAAAGGCATACGGTTTTTGGTTCAGAAAATCAGATTCCGAATCAGTTTTCGATTTTGAGCAAGAATAATCAATTTCTTCGAGGCTTGATCTAATCGACTTAGTGGACTGACTAGAGGCTATACCACTAGAGAAGCTTTAATATCCGATGGGAATCTATAAGAGGTATTTATTCCAATCTCGTAGTATAAATATCAATTTGATTATTAAAGAACTTAATGATCTTGGTTAAGGATTTGATGTCAGACATCGGATGTTTGACTGTTTATCAGAGTGATTGGGTCACACTGATTGTTTGTTTAGGGAAATTTTTTGAAATTCGTTTCCTAAATACCAACATGCTTTCGCTTCAAATCCTTCACTAGCTTCTAAGAGAAAGCTCATATTATTAATAATAATATGGTGGAAAGGTAGAGAGAGAAACCAATATAGACAGAAAGATGGAAAGAGAGAGAAAGATATGATGTAAATAATAATATTTTGTTATTTTTGAGAGAGAAGATATTGAAGGGTATCTTTGTCTTTTCATATTTTTTATTTGGAGATGGGACCCATTTTTAAGTGTCATATGAGTCAAAGAAGGATTGATTGGTCACTCCTGATCGCACGTATTTAATTGTCCGGTCACCCATGCTTGAAGTATATTTTTGAGATAAAATGTAATGCAGGTATCAAAGTGTGATCTGAGCTATAGTTCAAGTACCAATGTTGTAATTTACCCTAATCAACTCCTTATATCTTTTTAGGATACAGATTGTGGAACCTAAAAAAGAAGAAAGCCATTCAAAGCAGAGATGTAGTCTTTCGAGAAGATAAGACTATAGAAGACGCCAAGAAGAATTATAAGCTCGAATCTATGATTGATGTTATTCCCAATCACATGCCTTCACCGTCAAACAATATGATAGGTGGAGAACAAGTACCAGATCAATTCAATGATGAATCACAAGAAGTAATGGAGCAACATAAGCTAAAAGATAATGATGAGCAGGAGGAGCAACGAACCCAACAAGCAAAAGCCGAACAAGGCAAAAGATCTACCAGAGATCCTCAATTGATATCAAAGTATCCTACTTCTCAGTATATTCTGCTCACCAATGAGGGGGAGCCAGATAATTTTTAGGAAGTCCTAACTCATCCAGACAAAGAACATTGGATGCATGCAATGCAAGAGGAGATGAATTCTTTGCACAAAAATAATACATATGAGTTATTTGAACTTCCTAGAGGAAGAAAAGCATTGAAGAAACAAATGAGTTTTCAAGTTCAAGCGAGATGGAAATAGAAAACTGGTAAAGTATAAAGGTCGTCTAGTGGTGAAAGTTTTCAACAGAAGAAAGGTGTTGATTTCAATGAGATTTTCTCCAATTATTAAAATGACATATATTAGATCAGTTCTAAGCTTGGCAGTTAGTCTGTATCTAGAGCTTGAACAACTAGATGTGAAAACAACATTACTTCACGGTGACTTGAAGGATGAAATCTACATGGAGCAACCAGAAGGCTTTGACGTGAAGGGAAAGGAACACATGGTTTGGAAGCTGTAAAAGAATCTCTATAGGTTAAAACAAGAACCCAGAAAATGGTACAAGAAGTTTGATTCTTCCATGAGGAACCATACTTGTAAGAAGACCCCTGCAGATCCATGTGTCTACTTCAAAAGATTTTCTGGTAATAACTTCATCATTTTGTTGTTATATGTTCATGATATGTTGATTGTGGGATAAGATGCTTTATTAATTCATAAATTAAATGAGCAATTATCAGAGTCCTTTGACATGAAGGACTTGGGACTAGCACAACATATTTTAGGCATAAAAATTATTTGTGACAAAAACACCAAAAAGTTATGGCTATCACAAGAGAAGTATGTTGAATGGGTATTAGAATGTTTCAACATGTTGAATGCTAAACCATTCAGCATTCCGCTTGCTGATCATATGAAGTTGAATAAGGAGTCATGTCCTACAACCAAAGAAGAGAAGGAAGACATGAGAAATATTCTGTACTCCTCTACAGTCGGGAGTTTGATGTATGCTATGGTTTCTACAAGACCAGATATTGCACATGTTATTGGACTTGTAAGCAGATTCCTAGATAATCTAGGAAGACAACATTAAAAAGTTGTTAAATGGATTCTTAAATACTTGAAAGGAAGTCCTAAGGTATGCTTATGTTATGGAGGATCTGAACCAATCTTAGAAGGCTTCATGGATGCTGATATGGTAGGATATCTCGATCATAGAAGGTCAACTTCGAGATACATATTTACATTCACTGAGGGAGCAATTTTTTGGCAATCTAAACTACAGAAATGCGTTGCACTTTTTACGAGAGAGGCATATTACAATTCAGCTGGTGAAGCATGTAAATAGATGATATGGTTGAAGAGATTCTTTGAAGAACTCGGTCAAAAGTAGGCATATTGCATAATATATTATGACAGTCAAAGTACTATTGATTTAAGCAAGAATATTATGTATCATTCTCGAATGAAGCACATTTTGATATTCGGTATCATTAGATATGAGAGCAACTAAAACCAAAATTTTTTCGTCTAGAGAAAATCTTGATAGAAAGGAACCCTTCAGACATGTTGATTAAAGTCATTCTTTGAGAGAAGTTCGAAATGTGCAATAAGCTGATTGGAATGAACTCCAATTGAGGAGCTTATTTGGTGATTAGGTATATGTGTCAGGACTAGCCCACTTCAACTCCACATGGGCTCGAGGCCCACTTGGACATTTGCTCTATTTATAAAATGGAACTTAACCATCAATAAAGAGGTAGGGACACACTCTCTCTCTCATTGATTCCTCTTTCTTGTTCTCTTATTTCTCTATCCACTTGAACTAACATAGACGTTGGAATGTTCTCAGGGACCACTCTCCGCACAGAGAAGGCATCCGACTCTGAAGGTCCAGAACTGCCCCACATCTACATTATTTAGTATCTTCCCCATGTGTCTAGAGGGGAAGATTTATAAAGGTCCAGACACAACTCCAAACTCATGGGGTTATTGGGAAGGTTCAAGAAAAAAGAAAAGTCATTGGGTGCATTAAAATTAGTAGTTGGAAGTTGGGGGGTATTTTTGGCCTTTAAGAGGCTATAAATATCATCTCATTGTGCTCAATTTGATCATCCAAAAATTACAAAAATAATAGCCTTCTTTTATAGAGAGTTTTCTACAAAAGGAGTGACATAAAAATAGAGAGAGTTGAGGTTCGGGAGATACTACACTAGAGTGTAAGGGTTCAATCTAAAATATTGTGTTCCTCAAGTTTAGGTGTACTTGAGAGAGCCTTACTTCTTGTATTCTCATTATTATTATTAGCTGAGTTATTTTTTCAATGTCCCGTGGTTTTTTTCTTACAAAATGGTTTTTCACGTTAATATGTGTCTCTCTTTATTTTTATCGTTATAATTTTATTATTATTCTATTTTAATTTATACACATCATCTCGTTACCAATTTAATTTACGAGATACAGAGTTTCTCGCAGAGGCATCTTCTTTGTAATAACACCCCAACATTTTGTCTCTAGCGAGGTTTAGACTTAATCATCTCCGACGGTCACGGCTTTTCGCCCTTCCATGAGCTCATCAGGGAAGCGAGATCAGCTCCCAAACCAGTATAGTGCCTAAGAGCACACCCCTCCGTCATAGAAATCTCATACTATCGAGAAGCTTTTCAAACGCGATTGGGTCGACATACCTAACTCAAGATTGGGCAGCGCCTAAATAGCATGTACACTTAATTGTAGCCATCTCGCATTCCCACCTTTGTTTGCAAGCAACAAACATATATTTTGTCCATGACATTATGAATGGGAACATATAAAGATACTCCGTTCATTCCTTTATATAAGTTATTCAGAGTATTTCATACAAATTAAGAAATACAATTAATATAGAATCAAATTAATAGATTTACATTGATGAATTGAAAAAAAATCTCTAGTAGCATGATTGGAGAATAAGCCTTGGATGTTAAAAAACACATGGATCAAGAGAAAAAAACATATTTAGAGAAAAAAACTAATTTACACTTATTATAAAAGAATAAAGAGAGTATTAATTAGTTGATGATTTCAAATAAACATTACAAACCCAATTTAAGAGGCTTAATTTAGAGGTATTTTAATAAATATGTTAAAATATTACATGACATAATTTAAAAGTTAGAGATTGTATTAGTTATAACTTGTCAAGGGCCAAATATGACCAAATAATAAATCAGGGTTAAATGATATAATTTTGGATAGATCAGGCCAAATAATAGTTTAAGCCTTAAGAGAGGGATGTCAAATTTGAAATTTGAAATGAAAGGTTCACATCACTTATTTATTGTTATATATAAATAAGAAAATGCATTAATTGTAGGAATGGACTGTTAATAAGAAAATGCATTAATTTTAGGTCAAACTGAAAACAATGTCAGTATTTCGCCCGCCTCTTCTTTCAATGTTCATCATCAACACATGATTGTGTCCCATTTCATTTATTTCTATTTTCATTACTTTTTTTTTTAATTTATTCGGAATAATTTTTTTTTATAGTATTTATTCGGAATAAGTTGAAAAAAATATGTGGATTACTAAACCTAGCCACCATTTCCCACCCCCTAGTCCCATGAAAAGACGAAATTGTCCTTTCAACAAATTCACTCATCTTTTCAAATTTTCAAATCCTCTCAAAAACACAAAAAACACAAAACTCTCCAAAATCTAATCCGGACTAATTTGGTAAAGAAAAAACATGGGAAATGACTAATGATACATAATTTTGTTCAAAAATATGTTTTATTTACGATTGTTATAAGTAAAATCGAATGATTTTTTAAAAATCAAATTTTCGGTGTCGGGCATGTGAAGAATATGCCTCCACCACAGGTGGGGCGTATGAACAAATATTTTTTTGTGATGAATAGAAATTATAACAAATTCGTAATTGTAACAAGATAAAATTAACACCCATATATTTACAATAATTTTTTGTCACAAATATATACTTGTGTTAACTAAATAATGTAACAAATATGAAATTATGACAAGTTAAAGTTGTCACTGTATTTCAATATTTTGTAATAAGAAAAAGAAGTTATCACTGATATATAATTGTTACAATAAAAAAATAGTGTTACAGGTTTATATATGCGACAATGCTAATTGTAACGAATATTTGTTTTTTGTGACAACTAAGTAAGATTGTCACACGATTTTAGGATTAATTATTACTTAATTTGTGACAACATACTACGTTTGTGACAATATTTTACTTTTCAGTTACAATAAAAGTTGTAACACTTAAAAATAATGTGACAACAAACTTATTATCACAAAAAATAAAAACTTATGTGACAATATTTTAATATCACATTTGCCAAAAAGTATTAGCAACGGAGTTTTACGTGACAACCCTCGTGACACCTACTTATCGTCACATATACTGTTAAGTGACAATTTTTTCGGAGTTTGTGATCACACGTGATTCCTTTCTCAATGACTCTAAAGCTCCCACTTCTCAGTATCTTCACTGACTTAATAATCAGAGCGGAAACGTTGGACCTGAGCCCTTCCTTTGACTATTCTTCTATCTTATTTTAGGAGTACAATATAGTGAGCAAGCCAAGTTTGGAAATCCCAATATTAAACGTTAATTGCAAAATTGAGCTTTTGATTTATATAGTGAAACTAGAAATTACAAAACAATTAGCAAACTAGAAGCATTAAGTTTGTAAATTATTACATATTTGGATTTTAGTTGCGACCAATTTTGCATATGAATGTACATTTAGATTTTACTTTTCACTTCTCGTTTCCATGGCGTAGATTGATTTTGATACTCTATCTATTTTTAAATGAATTTTGATCGATTTTTTTTATTTCATCTTATAAGGTTTAGTTTTCAATTCAATTTTTAATTATTTTACTCTTACTAATGAGTTTGACAGTAAGTACTTAAGCTTTGTTATAATTAAGGAATGAATGAAGGTATTCTAATTCATTTTTTTATAAATTAAATGTAAATTAAATATGTGGAATGGAATTGATTAAAATGTGATAAATATTTAGAGATGAGACTATGAAAAAAAGAAAGTGTAGTTATAGTAATAGAAAGTAAAGGAGACGCGCTATGTGAGGGAGTGGGATATAAGAATAAGAGTAGAGTGAGTTGTATAAAATTAGGGTTTGAGGATCCTATATATATAAATGCTTCTTCTTAAAAGGCTTTCATTCCACTTCCACTTCCACAAGAAGAAAGAAGAAAGAAGAGGTTCATTTCTTGTTGTTGGATATTGAGAGGTTAAGGTTGATAGGAATGTTGTTTGGCTCGAGGTCATCAAGATTACCATGTTTCTGGAGTTTCTTTTCTTTGTGATCTCGGACCAGGCTTCATTCCTGTCAACCAAAATCCTTTATGAAGAAGAAGTAAGTCTTTCTGTTTCTCGAGAACATCATTTACATTTTCTTTCTTTGATTCTTGGTGACAATGGCAGGCAGATAAAAGATTTTGAATTTGATAAAGAAATTCATTTTAATTTCAAAAGAGAAGGAGGATCTATCTCTTTAATTAACCCATGTGATGTCAGTACGTATATAACGACAACTGAGATTGAGATAGAGATAGAGATAGAGATAGAGTGCCACAATCGATGAGTTTACTTTCCGTTCAGTCAAAAGCATGAGTCTAGTTTTTCTCAAATTTTGTTCCTAATTATTACCTAATTATTCCCATTTCTCTCTCTCTCTTACACTTCCAAATACGTAGTATATGTTTGCACAATTAACTACTGCACCTTCTTCTTTCAAAAAAAACTACTGCACCTTCTCTATTATCAAAAAAAAAAAAAAACTACTGCACCTTCTCATCACACAACCAAATATTTAAACTCTCACTTTATTGCCATCAACAATTTCAATATAAAAATAATATCTCAAACCCCTAACATCTGATCGGAAAACTAACAATGCATCGGTATGATATATTTGGTTGAATGTTCTTTATTTGTAGTTTTTTATTCTTACTCTTTTTATAAGTGGTGGTTTATCTTCGTGTGGTTGTGAGTTGTCTCTATGTAAGATTATTATCATGTTTTTCTTTATGAAAAAACAGAAGAATTTAGATTCGACTCCTTAAAATATTATAAAATGATTCTTAAAGAAAAAAATTATAAAATCGATTCTATGCGGGCGGAGAGGTTTCCCTTTATTCAAACTTTTTTATGTACTGCATTGTAATTTTTTAGGTACTACAATTATTATTTTTCTAAAAAACCCCGTGATATATCAGTAGAGATATAGCTCAAATATGAGTTGATATTTTGGATAGTTTTACCTAAGATCACATTACTAATAGATTTTTAACAAATATCAAAATGGTAAAAGAAAAGGACAAGTATCATTCTATTGATATAATCAAATCTTATCAATAGTTGGTCGTTAGTATATTAAATCTTCTATTAATTAAATCACTTCAATTGAGAGTATATATTAGAAATAAATAAATAATGATAATATTAATATAATATAATTTACTAATCTATATATAATATAAAACAGTAACGATGGAACTGAGGTGTCACTTCCTCCTTTTTTAGTGATAAAAAATTTAATATATTAATTTTAATTTTATTATGTATATTTATCTATAAAAAAGATTATTTTATCCCATATATCTAAGAATACTACAGAATTTAAATTAATCCCTAAAATCTCTCTAATTCTCTACATATCTATATATAATATAAAACAGTAACGATGGAACTGAGGTGTCACTTCCTCCTTTTTTAGTGATAAAAAATTTAATATATTAATTTTAATTTTATTATATATATTTATCTATAAAAAGATTATTTTATCCGTACTATATCTAAGAGTTCTACAGAATTTAAATTAATCCCTAAAATCTCTCTAATTCTCTACACATCTATATATAATATAAAACAGTAACGATAGAACTGAGGTGTAACTTCCTCATTTTTTACTGATAAAAAATATAATATAATATATAATATATTAATTTTAATTCTATTATTATATTTATCTATAAAAAAGATTATTTTATCCATACTATATCTAAGAGTTCTACAGAATTTAAATTAATCCCTAAAATCTCTCTAATTCTCTACACATCTATATATAATATAAAACAGTAACGATGGAACTGAGGTGTCACTTCCTCCTTTTTTAGTGATAAAAAAATTTAATATATTAATTTTAATTTTATTATATATATTTATCTATAAAAAGATTATTTTATCCGTACTATATCTAAGAGTTCTACAGAATTTAAATTAATCTCTAAAATCTCTCTAATTCTCTACAAATCTATATATAATATAAAATAGTAATGATGGAACATAAGTGTCACTTCCTTCTTTTTTAATGATACAAAATTTAATATATTAATTTTAATTTTATTATGTATATTTATCTATAAAAAGATTATTTTATCTCATATATCTAAGAGTACTACAGAATTTAAATTAATCCCTAAAATCTCTCTAATTCTCTACATGTCTATATATAATATAAAACAGTAACGATGGAACTGAGATGTCACTTCCTCATTTTTTACTGATAAAAAATATAATATAATATATAATATATTAGTTTTTATTTTATTATTATATTTATCTATAAAAATATTATTTAAAGTAAATGTGAAAATCAAATAATAATATTTAATTTATATTACATATTTATGTCATTAATTGTTATTATTAGATTGTATTTTTATTAATATTTATATATTAAGATGAATCCGTGCATCGCACGGGCCAAAAACTAGTTATGTATATATATAGTTTGAGTAACATATCTTGGCATTAATAGTATAAAAAGAACATATCTTGACATTAATTATACACAATAAAGTAATCTAATTATGAACAAAAAATCCAAAACTATGGATTGAGATTTTCTGAAATTAAAGTTCAAACTTGACGCATTTTATCAAAAAAAAAAAAAAAAAAAAAAAGTTCAAACTTGACAAGTCCGGTTGAAATCTAAAGAGCTTTAGAAAGAAACAAGAATGAATTGGATTGAATCTCAATATTCAGCCTTGCAACTAAGTAGGTGCATCATATGCCATAACAAGTAAAGCCTAAATACAATGAAGATTGGAGTCTGTTATATACTTACTTCCTGACACAGATGATCTATATATGTAACTCCACTCCAAGGAAATATTTGGCATGATTGTAATATGTAAAGAATTTTTCACCTCTTCAATCAATTGTATTAACACACAATCTACACGGATGACAATTGCATCCAATTGTTTAGATGAGTGAGCAAAAGCCTTGTAGCATTGTCTTCCTTGCTGTTTGAGGCCAAACAAAGACCTAGAAAGCTTACACACTTACCCTTTTTGTGCCTTGAGTGGTACCATATAAATGTCTTCATCTATATATCTGTTAGAATAAAGGATACCATTGTAATTACATACGACCTAATATTTTGTACTGGTATATAAATAGGTCTTTATCAATAACATTCTCAGAGGGAAACCGATTTCTCCAAATTCTAGCATGGTATCAGAGCAAGCCGTCTAGCAAACCAAACCCTAAATCGTTTTTTTTCTCCTTTCTTCTCTTCTGTTTATTTCTTTTCCTTTGCAAAACTATGGCAGACGAGGGAAAGATTGATACTTCTTCTCCTTATTATCTTGGATCCGGTGATCAACCCGGTAATATCATTACTCATGTCGTTTTCAAGGGGGATAATTATGTAACTTGGTCGAGAGCCATTACTTTGGCACTGAAATCTCGTAGAAAATTTGTCTTTCCTGATGGAAAGGTTAATAAGCCCACCGATAAGAAGAAGCTTTTGGATTGGAACACAGTCAATTCCATGATTGTGTCATGGATTATGCGAACAATGGATGTAAAGGTTGCCTCTACGGTTCCTTTTCATGATGAGGCGCGACGCCTCTGGGTGTATTTGGAGAAGCGTTTTGCGAAGGCCAACGGACCTCGTCTTCAACAATTGCGGGCTGCCATTACCAATTGCAAACAAGCAAAAGGTATGTCGATTGAGGAGTATTATAATAGTATTGTGTCTCTTTGGGATGAGCTGAATCGGTTGAAACCGATGCATACTTGTGAATGTGGCCTCTGTACTTGTGGTGTTCAAGGGAAGTTTGAGGCGGATCGGGAAGAGGAGCGCTTTCATCAATTCTTGATTGGTGTTGATGATGATCTCTATTCTGCTGTTCGCACTAATCTTCTCTCTCAAAAACCTACCCCCACATTGGAGGAGGCATATGAAGTTTTTGTTCAGGAAGAGCGCTCCCGCGATATTGCACGGGAGAAGGTGGTGACTGCAGCAGCGGATGTTCATGCGTTTGCCCTCCAAGTTGATCGTTCTAAGGGTAACTCGGATCGTTATGATAAATCAAAATTGACTTGTACTCATTGTAAGCAGACTCGCCATGATGCTAGTACCTGTTTTAAACTCCATGGCTATCCGGAATGGTGGGCTGATCGCAATCGTGACGGTAATCGCCGCGGTTCGACTCGTGGTGGGGCTGCCTCCACGGGTACTGTTACTTCCGCCGGTCGTGGAAGAGAAACTCCTGTTCGTGCAAACGCTGTTACTGATTCTATTGATATTCAATCTTTGAACTTAGACAAAGCACAAGTGCAAATTCTGTTAAACATGATTGATAGTAAAAGTCAAGGAGATAGAATGACTGGTGAGATTTCTTCTTTGTCTTGGATACTTGATACAGGAGCCTCTCATCACGTTACCGGAGACCAAACTTGCTTGGTGGATGTTGTGAGGATTCCGGACTGTCCCGTGGGCCTGCCTAATGGTCAACATACAGTTGCCACTATGAAAGGGCGTGTGATGTTACCCCGGGGACTTACTCTCCAAAATGTTTTATTTGTACCCCGACTCACTTGCAATTTAATTTCAGTATCCCAACTGATTGATGATTCCCTTTGCTTTGTTAAATTCACTGCTTCTTTATGTGCTATACAGGACCAAGTTTCGGGGAATCTGATTGGAGCGGGTGAATGACGGGATGGACTCTATTTCTTTCGGAGCGTTCCTATTGTGCAAGCAGTTACTGTTCCGGGTTTGACAGAGTTTGAGTTGTGGCATCGACGTCTGGGTCATCCTTCAGATAAAGCAGTCAAGTTAGTGGCTGCTTTAGATTCTAGTAATATGCAAAAGTCCAATAAAGCTTGTGTAGTTTGTCCTAAAGCAAAGCAAAAACGTGATTGTTTTTCTCTTAGTGAAAATAAAGCAAGTAGAAAGTTTGAACTTATTCATTGTGACTTGTGGGGTCCGAATAATACTCCCTCTTCATGTGATGCTGTTTATTTTTTAACCATTGTGGATGATTTTTCTCGAGCAGTGTGGGTTTATTTATTGAGAAATAAAACTGAAGTTTATAAGGCCTTTTGTTCTTTTCTTGCTATGGTAGAACGCCAATTTGACACGACTGTTAAGATTGTGCGTAGTGACAATGGTACAGAATTTAAATGTATGCTTGATTACTTCTCTGTACGTGGTATTTTGTTCCAAACTTCTTGCGTGGGTACTCCACAACAAAATGGTCGTGTTGAGCGAAAACATCAACATATTTTGAATGTAGGGAGAGCGTTAATGTTTCAGGGTAATTTACCGATTAGATTTTGGGGGGAATGTATTCTTGCAGCAGTTTATCTGATTAACCGGACACCATCGGTGGTCTTACAAAATAAAACACCCTATGAAGTCTTTTATTGACAAGCCTCCCGACTATGCTGCACTACGGGTGTTTGGTTGTTTGAGTTTTGTTCATGATCAAAAATCTAAGAGAAATAAATGGGCTCCTCGTAGTCGTAAATGCATTTTTGTTGGCTATCCGAATGGCAAGAAAGGTTGGAAATTCTATGATCTTGAAACAGGAGATTTTTTTGTCTCTAGGGATGTGGACTTTCATGAGAATGAATTTCCATTTCAGGATGTATCTTCTTCCCAGTTAGATGTTGGTGAGTCTTCCTCTCTTCCGACTGTGACTATACATGATAATGACAATGATGGTGTGCATTCTTCGACTACTGGAATGGAAGTTCCTCTTGCGGTGCCTCTTCCGCCTTCGGTTACCGATGAGGCCATGGTTGATGTGGCCACTCCTCCCGTGGGCATGGCTGGTAGTTCTTTGCCCATGCCTGCTTCTCCTATAGGCCATGTGGTCCGTGATAAGCGCCCTCCAGGCTGGGCGAAAGACTATGTTATGAACAATGTGCAGAAAATGAGTCCATCCCCGAGTTCGTCTGCGCCATCCGTTTCCTCAGGTAATCCCTATCCTGTAGCACATTTTGTGAATTGTGACAAGTTTTCTGTGAAACACCGTGTCTTTCTTGCAGCTGTATTATCTGGTATAGAACCGCGCTCTTTTAATGAAGCAATGAAAGATGCGGGTTGGCGTGAAGCAATGCAGAAAGAAATTGGTTCTTTAAAAGCTAATGAGACCTGGGTTATGGAGGAGTTACCGTCGGGTAAGAAAGCACTCGGGTGTAAGTGGGTCTATAAAATTAAATATTATGCCGATGGCACAGTAGAGCGCCTCAAGGCTCGATTGGTCATTTTTGGCAATCATCAGGTTGAAGGAATTGATTATACCGAGACCTTTGCTCCCGTGGCCAAAATGGTGACGGTTCGGGCCTTTCTTGCTATAGCAGCTGCTAAAAATTGGGAATTACATCAGATGGATGTGCACAATGCCTTTCTTCATGGTGATCTTGATGAGGAGGTCTATATGAAGTTGCCACCTGGTTTTCAGGGAGCCAAGCCGGGCATGGTCTGTCGTTTGAAGAAATCTCTTTATGGGTTGCGTCAGGCCCCGCGGTGTTGGTTTGCTAAGTTAACGGCCTCTTTGAAACAGTATGGTTTCCTTCAGTCTTACTCTGATTATTCGTTATTCACTCTTCGTCGGGGCAAGGTTCAACTCAATGTTCTCGTTTATGTCGATGATTTGATAATATCTGGTAATCACTCTTCCGCTATTGCTGATTTCAAGAAGTATTTGAGTGCATGTTTTCATATGAAAGATTTAGGCCTTTTGAAGTACTTTCTTGGAATTGAAGTAGCTCGTGGTCCGGAGGGGATTTTCCTTTGTCAACGAAAGTATACACTTGATATTGTCGCTGACGCTGGTTTACTGGGTTCCAAGCCTTCACCCTTTCCAATTGAACAAAATCATACTTTAGCTCTCGCTAGTGGGACAACTCTTGATAATCCCAAACAGTATCTTCGTCTTGTTGGTCGGCTTATTTATCTCTCTTTTACTCGTCCAGATTTGGCCTACTCAGTTCATATCCTTGCTCAATTTATGCATGAACCGAGGCAGGAGCATTGGGAAGCGGCTCTCCGTGTGGTTCGTTATTTGAAGGTCTGTCCCGGTCAAGGTATTCTTTTAAAATCCGATTGTGATTTGCTCTTGACGGGTTGGTGTGACTCCGATTGGGCTAGTTGTCCTCTCACGCGTCGGTCTCTTACCGGTTGGCTTATTTTTCTCGGTTGCTCTCCTATCTCATGGAAAACGAAGAAGCAACACACCGTGTCTCGATCGTCGGCAGAGGCAGAATATCGTTCCATGGCAGCCATTACGTGTGAGCTCAAATGCTTGAAGGCTCTCCTTGGTAGTCTCGGTGTTGACCATCCCCGGGCGATGAATTTATTTTGTGATAGAAAATCTGCGCTTCACATTGCTCAAAATCCAGTTTTTCATGAGCGAACAAAACACATCGAGGTGGATTGTCATTATGTGCGTGATGCTCTTACGGAGGGTCTCATTTCGACTTATTATGTGTCTACCGATGCGCAACTTGCGGATATTTTCACCAAAGCATTGGGCAAACGACAATTTCTCTATTTACTTGGCAAGTTGGGCATTCGGGATCTCCATGCTCCAACTTGAGGGGGGGGGGGGTGTTAGAATAAAGGATACCATTGTAATTACATACGACCTAATATTTTGTACTTGTATGTAAATAGGTCTTTATCAATAACATTCCCAGAGGGAAACTGATTTCTCCAAATTCTAGCAATATCCATGAAGATAAGCATTGTTAACATCCACTTGGTGTATAGGCTAGGGTTTGGCTACTACAATTGCAATAAAAACCTCAATATGACAGTTTTGGTGACAGGTGAAAAGCTTTTTGTGTAATCAACACCATATTTTTGGTCATATCCCATTGCCACTACACTACACTAGCATCAACAACATTGTATTTGACCTAAATACCAGATAACAAAGTGATTTAACATGAATGGGAATTACTGATAGTTTGGGAAGTAGGAGCTAAAGTATTCTCTAGGCATAAAGTAGGGGGAAATAGTGATATCAAACAATTTAGCATTTGATTCTCAATGTAGGATTGTGGGATTTGGATTTGAATTGGGTGAGTAAGTATGGTATACTTAGGGAAATAACATCCCTAGGAGTTGAAACACAGTCGTGAATAGGAATATGTCACACCCGACCCTAAACGACCTCAATCGGCATCGGGCGTGAAATAGAAAGACCACAATCAACACTTAATAGTCTCCAAATTATCCAAATATCATACATATCACTTTCATAGGCATTCCTCTTAAATGTATTTTCTAAATAAATCAATATTCCTACTACATTATTCATTCAAGAACCTCAACATATTTACCAACTCTTCATCATATTACAATTGAAATACTAAGGTTCTAATAATAATTCTAACAATAGGCAATATCTTCCAATCCTCGCCTAATCAGTCGGTAATCTTCTCTATATCCTGTACTTTCACCTAAAAACATTAAAACATTTAAAACGGTGAGACAAAAATCTCAGTAAGCAATTATCAACTACATAAAGTACTTATACTTAAAATAGCTATATATATATATATATTTTAATTTTCAAAATGCCTCATACAAAATTCATATCCTTAAAAATGAACACTTTATGGATTAAACCATAATAAAATACTCAAAGTTGTACTTTTAACCAAATATGCAATTAAAAATATCAAGCTTGCTATCATTTCTCAAAATACCACACATAGTCAAAACGTAATTCATTGTATTAAAACACTTAATATAAAACTCATATCCAAAATAGCTATATATATTTTATTTGTTTAAAATCTCAACTATACAAAATAAATAGGTTCGTAATTAACCATTTACTCAAATCAACCGTAAATCAATAAATACTTCATAAATCGTATTTCGATAAATATTTCATAAACTGTATATCGATAAATACTTCATAAACTGTATTTTAATAAAAGCTCCATCAACTGTATCTCAGTAGATACCTCACAAATCGTATGTCAATAATTACTTCACAAATCGTATATCAATAAATATTTCGCAAATCGTATCCATCCGAGAGATAATCCCCGTATGTATCAATCCCCACAATATAATAGAATCGAGATATCTCATAATTTTGCCTAACCCTGCATGGTCTTACTCAACACTTCTTTCCCATGCCCTATTAGGTCTTAACTGTATACACAGGCCGTATTTCTCACTAAATACGGACTTTAATTAAAGCCACCTATCCAGATTACTCTTGATGGATACTAAAAATGTTATAATTTCATAATAATTTAAAATCGGAAATATATATGTGTAAATATATATATATAAAACTCATAAATCAACATCATAAAGTTTTCTCAATATCTTTACTCAATCAATTTCCAAAATATCAAATCATACTTTATTATTAAACTAAAATCATCAATAAATAATTTAAAAATATACTTTATTTCAATAAATCATAAATTCATCAAAATTGCAACTTTAACAATCTTTAATTAAAACTAAAATTTACTTTGAGAAATAAATTTATAGAAAATCACTTAATATAACCCTTGTTCATAAATCAATTATCAATAAAGTTTCTCAACAAACTTTTCTTTGACTTTTAACTCTTCAAAATATCAAATCTTACACAAATATTAATCAAATATACTAAGTTCATCAAAACCAAACTTAATCATATATACATAAACATATATTATAGGTTGAAATTGACATGCAAATACATATATAATTACTTGAACTTAACTTTAAGCTCATGTTAACAACTAAATCATAAAAACTCCAATTAATCAAATGCATGTCAAAAATCACCACAAAAATTTAATTTCTGGAAAATATAGAGTTATACATACATATATATACATAAAAACTCAAAAAGGTAGTTGATAATTACTTACTTAGCAATAATTGAGAAAATTAACACTTTAAGCCTCAATTCTTCCCCTCTAATTTTCTTAGGACGAATCACATCGAGAGAGCTCCAAATCAAAATCACACCGACCACAACATGTATTAGGATGTCTAGAAGCTACTGTAAAAATTTCGGCTCAATCGGACGGTGAAATCTCCCGATATCAAGTCATGATTGAAGGTATATAGGTTTGGATATATGAAGAAAGAAGGAGAGGTTCACATGAACAATTAGGAAATGCTCAACTCGAAAATTGCAGCATAAAATCACTAATATAGATGTCTAGTTTTGTGGGATTTGTGTTCCTAATAAGGGAAAATTTCCCTTTTCATCCCTCTAAATTTTAACTTCTTTTAAAACTTACCCTAAACTTTTAATTTTACACTTAAAGCTTAAAAATTAGTCTCCAAACTATATCCATAATACCCAATTAACTCTTCGATAAATAAATAAATATAATATAACATAATATTAGGGTATAATAACTAAAATTAGGGACACGGATGTGACAATTCTCCCCGCCTTAAAAAATTTCGTCCTCGAAATTCATATTCTCTAATCTATCTTAATTTTCTTTCTCAAATAATCTCCGAAATCACAAAGTTATTTCAAATTACAAAGATTCCTCATAATCAACATGACACCACGAATTCTAATGTTTATTTCCATTAACTTCAATATTTATCAATATCGACATCTTTGTAATAATCATTTATATATAACTCTTAGTAATTCTAAACTTCAACTTAGTTAATTCCATCACCCAATAAATCCACAATAAAACTTCAAATATCATTTGTTCAATTTTGCATAATATGATACCCTTTATGTTCATATCCTACTTACATTAAACCAAATCTCACTTTAATAAATTTAAATCACAATTGATTTCATCCATCGCATATATATCAAATATATTTCACCTATCTCCAAATTCTATAGACTTAAAAAAAATCACTTTTGAACCACTAATATGTACGATATTATATTTTTCTTAAACTTCCAATAATCTGAATCAATGATTTGCATCAATATATAATCTTATTTCATCATAATGGGCAATTCAATTCGGGTATTCAACGAGTCGCCGACCGATGAACATAACCATCCACGGAAACTACCGGCAATAATTCTTGTATCTATAATTTTTCACTCCAATTTATATTATAATCTTCAATCATCATCGTCAATCAAATATAAACCTTATTATTATAATACAATTTTCTATCAATAAGACTCCTTTCATAAAATCTTAATATCCATGTCACTCTTATAATTCTCCATTTAACTCCTTAAAACCAATTGAGCTAATATGCTATTTTTTTTCTTAAAATCACCACTATATATATATATATATATATCATTTATCAATCTAAACAAACTTCAATCTTTTCTCCAAACCATATAACCAATGAATATAGAGTACCTAAATTACGATAATCAATGTTTTTTACAAACTCGAAATGATATCCTTACATATATAAAGTCAATAAGTCTATAATGTCATTCGATTTTCTTATTTGATCTATACACATTCAATTTGATCCTTATATAAACTTACACTATATTCACTCAACTTCAACTAAAAATAACTTGACTATTATCAATGAATATACTATATAAATTCAATTCTCAATAGATATATCCTCAACTATTCATGCTAACTCCAAATTAGTGTCTATTACCATCTCCAAAATAGTAATCAAACTCCATGATAATTAGTAAGAATTTCCATATTTTATTTTCTTCAAACTTATATCTAATAATTAGGTAAGTGAACTCTGTGATCTGGATCTCCGGAAAGAGGCCTTTGCTTCCCGATGGATCGTCCCTGCGCCGGGAATGGTCCCTGCGGATACTCCGACGAGCAAGACAGTCAGAGGTTCAAGAAACTATTCAAAGTAAAGTGTCCAAAGTGGTTTCAAGTTCTCACCTCTCCCTTTCTTGAATGTGAGGTGTGTTTTTATAGAGGTTGCTTGGGCCTGAAGCCCGCCTGCCCGACTGGGCCTATCTGCCCGAACGGGCCTGATTGGGACTTCTTCATATCCCAAATCAAGTAGTCCCCCCATCGAGGAGCCCTGCCGAGTATTCAATGCGAGGATATAGGAGGCGTTGCTCGCTCGGCATGCGACAACATCCGTTCGTTTGAAATGCCAAAACGGCTCTTTCTCTTCATGCGTCTCTTTTTCAGTGCCACCATTTATGTGCTTTAACTTGCACGCGCGCCGCCGGTATTAAATGTGAATTGACAACTGTGTCGGCGTAATGAATTTGCCCCCAACTATAAATATTTTGAGGGGGGAAAAGGAAATCTCTTATTTTCCAACTCTTTTGAAAAATCTTGTGTTTGTCTTATTCCGGCTCTTTGCAACCGTATCTTCCCTACCTATTTGTTCGTGCGTGCAAGGATCCGTTTGCTCACTTGTCGTCCATTTTTCATTGTCGGGATCTCTTTCCTTGCTGCAGAACTAGCCGTGGTCTTCGTGAGGTTAGTCGTATTACTTTTTCTCTGATTTCTGCGTTTTTTTTGCTTTATTTCGACTTCGGGGTAGGGGTATTATGTCAGAGGAGTCTTCTCGGGGAGCCCTAAGCAGACTGCCGTCGGTCGCCCCAGGTGACTTCACGCTCCGTGAGTCTGCGCGAATCCGGCCAGTCGTGCGAAAGAGGCGAGCTGAAAAGGTAGGTGAAAATAGCGCGGCGGGTGAAGTTCTGAAAAAAAGGAAAATACCCGTTGCTCGCCCGCTACCCACCGTTGACCGTCCGGCTGGGGGTGTAGCCGCCGGTGTACTAGAGGTGGTAGTGACGGTTCCGGAGGGGTTAATTACTGCCGATCGTCCTCTAGCCGCAATTTACGAGGAAATGCGTGAAAAGGTGTGGTCACGAGCACCTGGTCCTGCTGGAAGCGAGGGTAAGCGTTTCGAAAAAGCTGAGCGCCCTAGAAGGCCAAAGTCCCTCGTCGTTGAAGATACGCATAGCATAATAGTTGCGGCTGATCTTCCGGCGATCTCTGCGGTGTACCGGCTCGGGGAGCCCTATGAATTAGCGGCGTTGAACAAGGAGACCAGAGCTCATCACGCGGGTAGTGCCAATGAACTCATTGTCTACGAAGAGCAGTTGGAGTCGGGGATGCGGCTGCCTCTCCTGCCCTTCTTTGTGGAAGTACTGAAAGAATATGACTTATGCCCCGGCCAAATACATCCGAATGGCTGGAGAATGATGGTCACCTTCTACTCCTTGTGTCGTTCCGCCGGATATCGAGTCACAGGCTTAGTGTTTCGTGAATTCTTCAAGCCGAGCAGAGGACAAAGATCGCAGCATGTTACATTTTCGCATTAGAAATTCTGAGTGATGGGTGGTCTGAAGGATAAACTATCGGAGTATCGTCACCGCTTCTTCTTGGTGAGAAAGCGTGACGGCGACTTTCCCTTTCGGGTTGTTTGGAACGACGATCCTATGGACTCCAGTCGGTGGCTGAAGACCCGACCAATGCTTCCTTTCGAGGAAAAATTGATTTCGCATTTAAAAGGTCTCCCGATTGACAAAGACCATAAGCAGGATGTTGACGAGCTGGTCCGCCACTTCCTTTCTGCTGGTTATTACATCTGGAATAAATGGCGAATGGCGGATGTCAATGGGTGGTCGGCAGACGACTTTGAGAAATGGAAAAAGGGGTATAACTTCAAGGCTGGTGAGCTGGCAGAATTGGAGGTAATCTCCGTGAATATTGCCGTAGTAGGTGAGGGGCTGGGATCATTTTTCTGCTTTGTCAATTATGCAGTGTGCTTATTAGTTCGAAGTCTGACGTTTCCTTTCCTTTGTTTTGGTTCGTGCAGGTCCAGGAGATCCCCGCGTCAGTATGGATTTCGATCCGAATGAATTCAGCGTTGGTCTGGAGACCGCTGACGAGGCGTTCGGAGGAGCCTCAGGGTCGCTAGTATCGTATTCCTCTCTTGAGGATGCGAACCAAGTGGTACAAAGCATGGGGGGGGGGGGGGTTCTTGCTGCCCGGGAAGGTGCTGACGGGGAGGTTGATGTTCCACAGGGGAAACCTGTAACTGTTCCGGATGCCGAGGAGCCTTCGGGAGGGGTGGAGATGATTGAGCTAGGCGAAGAGGTATCTGGTAGTCCCAATCATGGGATGGTTGCTCGAAAAAGGAAAAGGGACACTGGGAAGACCATTGTTGAAGATGTGGGCGGAGAGGGAGATGCCGAGGAAGCAATCGCTGGTGCTGGCGAATGTGGGGAGAAACCTTCCTCTGATGGTGCCAAACAAATGTTTGCTGATGTAACGGATCGGATACGGGACCATCCGGAAATGGTGAAGAGAATGGAGATGAAAATTGCCAAGTTCAAGGAGTATGTGATGGATTTGTCAGTCCATTCTGATATGATGACCTCCGACCTGGCTCGTGCGATGGCCCGCGTGGCCCGGGTTCCCGGTGAGCAACATCGGATGGATGGTGTGTCGAAAATGAACTTGGGTTTAGAGACCCTATCGGCCCTTGGTGTGGTGAGTTTTTTTATGTTTGTTTTCGCTGTAGCGAGTGCTTCGATTTTCGTTGTCTTATCTTTACTTTCATTCTTACTTGTAGTCTATTCAAAATGCAACCCGAGTGTTCGATATGTGCGTTAATGATGAAAACTCTTTTCGCGATATGGAAGCGGGTCTGCGAAGATCTGTCCAGGACCTTGAGGAGGCAAACCAAAAGCTGGTAACTGCGCGGGAAATTTTAGATCATCGCGAAGCTGAGATAGTGGTCTTGTCGGAGAAGCTGAAGGTAGAAAGTGCCGGTCGGGTGGAACTGTCGCAGCGTTTGAAGAAGGATGTTGAGGAGATCTGCGCATATCGGGTATTGTTGAAGATGGCGGTCGGGTGGACCCGTCATGTGGCAGGTATTATGAAGGAGAAGATGAGATGCTCGGCGGAGCTGGCCAAGGAGAATGAGTCTCTGAAGCGACAACTAGAGGCTGCGCGCAAAGAGGCTGCCGATCTTCGTGCCTTGGCAGGACAACGCGAGGAGAAATTAGTGAAACTGGATCGTATGATGCTGATTACTGCAGCCCACTCTGCGGGTTACAATGTTCCTCCGGAGGTGATCTTTTCTCCGAATATCTACGACAAATCTGCCCAAGTGAAAGCTGTTGAGTTTTGCAATCGTTTCAAGAAGTGATAGGGAGTTTGCTTTTCTATTTCGTAGATGTAATGATGGCTCCGTACAATTTGGATCTTTATTGGGATATCTTTTTTGCATTCAATGATGTTTTATTTGCTTGATGTGATTGTTTCTGTATGGTGCCGTCTTTCATGTCTTTTCCCCGATCTGCTATAAAAGGGGTTGGATTGCTGTGGTATGAACTAGCAATTTGTGTGTCTCTTTGCTCTCTCTTTGTTTAACTAAATTTCTTAGAAAATGTCGCTTCGGGATGTTGTTGATCCTGCTCGGGTGCTCGAAGTCCAGAAAGCCATATCGGCGATGCCGCATCCTTATGTTTACTGTCCTCCGTCTGAGGAGATCGATGCGGAGAGAAAAGTTAGGTACTCGTCCCCTATTTGGTTTAACCGTGATTTAGCTCTGCCGAAGAGAAGAGTGGAGAGTGAGAATTCCATGCCGTATACCGGGTCCGTTACTGATTCTTGCGAGGTTGCCGTAAGTGCACATTCATCCACGGAAAAGAAAAGCTGGTCTCATGAAGGCATCGGATACCTTCTTCCTGACGAGACTGTCGCCCCGGTACTCAACCCGCATCCTTCGTGGATAAAAAGGCTTTTAGCGGATGAGATGGAAAGGGTGCTGAATCTGCCCCATGAGGTGGAGTATCATCGGGTAGGGCGCCATGCTTCCCCCTAACGTCCCTATGGGTCAACCTTTGTCGACCCGCTCAAACCGCGAAGCGTAGTCTTCCTAGAATTCGCGAGGAAAGGGAGCCTCGGTCCCGTTCCGGCTAATCCTAACCACCGTGTGACTCATGTGGGCAAAGCATGTCTGTATCATAGGCAAAATGGTCATAACACTGATGAGTGTGTGGATTGGAGAGCGATGTATCAGGATCTGATGGACGAGGAGGAGATACCGGACCCCGACCGTCCGAAACTTATCTGAGCAGCTTGCGTGACTACTGTGTTTGTGTGGCCTTTGTTGGCCTTTGTAGTGTCTACTATGTACTTCTTGCTTTTAGATGAAAGAATGTTGTCGTTATTTAAAAAACTTTTCTTATTTGCATTTTTGCTCGGTGCTCTTTACTTTGGAATTGCTTGATTTGTCAGAAAATGAGATGTTCTGAACTCCCAGAATTTAGATGACGAGCCTGTCCGATGAGCATTCCAAATGCTTGATTGGCGGAGAACACGTTTGGGCTCTGAGTGCCTAAAATCGTTAACTAAGTGAGTTGAACGATGTGGGAGGCGTTCGATTTGATCGAAGAGCCTGTCCAATGAGCATTCCGAATGCTAGATTGGCGGAGAACACGTTAGGGTTCTGAGCGCCTAAAATCGTTAACTAAGTGAGTTGGACGATGTGGGAGGCGTTCGATTTGATCGAAGAGCCTGTCCGATGAGCATTCCGAATGCTAGATTGGCGGAGAACACGTTAGGGTTCTGAGCGCCTAGAATCGTTAACTAAGTTAGACGATGATGGAGGCGTTCGATTTGATCGAAGAGCCTATCCGATGAGCATTCCGAATGCTAGATTGGCGGAGAACACGTTAGGGTTCTGAGCGCCTAGAATCGTTAACTAAGTTAGACGATGATGGAGGCGTTCGATTTGATCGAAGAGCCTATCCGATGAGCATTTCGAATGCTAGATTGGCGGAGAACACGTTAGGGTTCTGAGCGCCTAGAATCGTTAACTAAGTAAGTTAGACGATGATGGAGGCGTTCGATTTGATCGAAGAGCCTGTCCGATGAACATTCCGAATGCTATATTGGCGGAGAACACGTTAGGGTTCTGAGCGCCTAGAATCGTTAACTAAGTTAGACGATGATGGAGGCATTCGATTTGATCGAAGAGCCTATCCGATGAGCATTCCGAATGCTAGATTGGCGGAGAACACGTTAGGGTTCTGAGCGCCTAGAATCGTTAACTAAGTAAGTTAGACGATGATGGAGGCGTTCGATTTGATCGAAGAGCCTGTCCGATGAGCATTCCGAATGCTATATTGGCGGAGAACACGTTAGGGTGAGTTAGTTGTATCCTTTGCCTGATAAAACGTATTTCGCATATTATTGATAATATCTTTTCAACGTTTGAACATTCCAGCTATTGTCAAAAACTACCCCCTCGAGAGAGGCAATTCTATAAGCTCCATTATGGAGGACAGTGTCGATCTTGTATGGACCCTCCCATGATTGGCCGAGCTTTCCTTGTGCCAAAGGGGACTGTGCAGCTGCAGCGTCTCGGAGCACCAGGTCTCTGACCTGAAACATGCGTGGGCGAACCCTTCGATCATGATATCGCGCCATATTCTGCTTATGGCTCGTAATGTGCAACAGGGCGTTAAGGCGCTCTTCTTCAAGTCTGTCACTGGCTTCCTGCAGCTCTGCATTATTATCGCACTCTTTGTAATCTACCTATCGAGGGGAGCGGAGAATGACTTCCGATGGTGCCATCGCCTCTGACCCGTAAGTGAGAAAAAAGGGGGTGCGCCCAGTCCCAGTGTGCGGGGTGGTTCGGTATGACTATAAGATTGCCGCAATGTGATCGGGCCATCCCCTGCCCTGATCGGTTAATCGCGCTTTGATCCCTCGAAAGACCGTGCGGTTGCTTACTTCTGTTAGGCCGTTGCTCTGAGGGTGAGCTACCGATGTGTATCGGGCCTTGATTCCCCAGTCTGCGTAAAAATCGTGAAACTGGCCGCAGTCGAATTGTTTCCCGTTATCGGTGATGAACGAATGGGGGACCCCAAAGCGGTATACGATAGCGCGCTTGAGGAAATTGATGACGTTGCTAGCAGTTATCTTGGCTAGTGCTTCAGCCTCAATCCATTTGGTGAAATGATCGACCGCCACGACCATGAAACGTTTTTGCGCTGAAGCCATTGGGAAAGGGCGGAGCAGGTCAATGCCCCATACTGCGAAAGGCCATGGAGTGATGATACCCTTAAATGGTGCCGCTGGAGTGCGATGAATATTGGCGTGTAGTTGACAAGCCTGACAACTGCGGACCAAACGTGTTGCGTCGGAGTCCATTGTCTGCCAGTAGAATCCCTGGAGGTGGGCCTTCCTTGCAATTGTCCGGGCTCCTTGATGCGAGCCGCAGACACCTTGGTGAATTTCCTTCAGGCAGTGATCTCCTTCTGTCTCAGATATACAACGCAACCAGGGGTGTGTGGCCGATTTGCGGTAGAGCAAGCCATTCTGTAATGCATAACGCCAAGAACGTCAGATGATTAGTGACGCCGCCGCCCGATCTGCCGGAAGAGTCCCGTCCTGAAGGTACTCGATAATCGGGCCTCTCCAACCTCCTTGCATGGACTCCGTGGATTCAATCGGTAATAGAGTCTGAGTTTGAAAAGCCGGGGTGCCTGCACTCTCAATCCAGGTGAGCGGGTCGCTAGATTGTTCCCCTGCTGCAAGAGCAGCGATAGCATCAGCCTCCTCGTTTTCTTCTCGCGGAACCAACACCAGGTCCAGAGTTACACCTTTGCTCTTCACATCGTTGATCAGAGATGTGGCGAGGGTCAAGTATTGACTCATTACGGGGTCCTTTGCTTCATAAGCTCCGCTGACATGGCTGACTACTAACTTCGAGTCAGAGCATATTGTCACAGTTCCCGTGACCATTGCCTTTGATAGCCAGAGGGCTGCGATAAGGGCCTCATATTTGGCTCGATTGTTGGTAGTCGGGAAATTTAGTCGAATGGCATATCGCAAATGAAGGTTATCGGGCCCTTGAATTGCTACCCCGGCCCCTGCCCGCCCCGGGGCACATGACCCGTCAACGCTCATAGTCCAGACGTCATCCGAATGAGACGGTGTTGTAAGCTTGGTGTTTGCGCGGCCGGAGAATTCGACTATGAAATCGGATAGTGCCTGAGCTTTGATTGTCGTTCTTGGCTCAAAACGGATGTCGAACTGGGAGAGACGAACGGACCAATTTGTGATGCGTCCGGAAACCTCTAGTCTCTGCATGGCCCTCCTCAGTGGATAATTCGTCTTGACAATGACTGTGTGTGCTTGAAAATATGGTCTCAGGCGCTCCGAGGCTTGAGTGATGGCGAATAAAGCTTTCTCCACCTCGGAGTACCTGATTTCAGCTCCCTTCAGCACTCTGCTCAGGAAATATATTGGGAAGAGCTCTGCCCCTTCCTCCTGAGTTAAAACGACGGCTACAGTTTCGTCTGAAATAGTGAAATACAAGTGAATATCCCGCTCAGGTTTTGGCGCCGAGAGTAGGGGGGAGCTGCGAGGAAAGTTTTTATGGCGCTGAATGCGGCCTGGCAGTCAGTCGACCACCTAAAGGGGTGTTCCTTCTTCATCGCTTTATAGAACGGGAGACACCGCTGAGCCGAGCAGGAGATGAAACGTCCCAAAGCGATGATCCTTCCATTGAGCCTCTGCACGCCTTGCAGGTCGCGTGGCGGCTCCATTGCTAAAATGGCCTCTATTTTTGCGGGGTTAGGCTCGATGCCCTTTTCCGATACTACACATCCCAAGAACTTTCCGCTGCGAATTCCGAAAAAACACTTCTCCGGGTTGAGCTTGAGGTTATAGGCTCTGAAGATCTTGAGTACTGCCGCTAAATCTCGCGAATGGTCGGCCTCTTCAGAGCTTAGGACCACCATGTCGTCAATATAGACTTGCACGGTTTTCCCGATGAGGTGAGCGAACATCTTATCCACCAATCGCTGGTATGTGGCCCCCGCGTTTTTTAAACCGAAAGGCATGACATTATAGCAATATGTTCCTTCGTGTGTGATGAAGGAGGTCTTCTCGGCGTCGTCGGGGTCCAAAGGGATCTGCTGGAAACCTGCGATGGCATCGAATTGTGACAAAATCTTTCGACCAGCCGTTAGATCAAGGAGTTGATCTATGTTAGGCAGCGGATAAGAATCTTTGGGGTAGACTTTATTGACATTGGTGAAATCTACACACATACGGTACTTTCCGCTGGCTTTCTTTACAAGTACAACATTAGAAAGCCAGTCCGGATAGTTCACCTCACAGATAAATTTTACAGCTAGGAGCTTGTCGATCTCTTGCTTGACTACCGCCTGCTTATCTTTAGCTTGCACTCTCATCTTTTGCTTGATGGGCTTGACAGCTGGGTCGATATTCAGCTTGTGCATTGCGCTTTCAGGTGCGACCCCTGTGATGTCCTCGGTGCGCCAGGCAAACACATCTGAATGCTCTTCCAAAACGGTCTTGATCTCCTCGGCTATCGGGGAAGTGAGCTTCGTTCCCATCTTTACTATCATGCCGTCTCTGAGGATACAATCCCCGATAGGCTCAATAGGTACGGGATTGTATCCCCTTACGTCCATCAGCCCGTCCTCCAGGTAGAGCGTTGCTCGAGGTTGAGTCGCCTCCCATTGCAGTTTTTTGGCCAATAATCGGTCCCCTTGGATGGTGATCTTTCCACGAGGGGAGGGAATCGTCAGGCATAACTCGGAGATATCCACCGTGGCCCTCAGGGCGACGAGGAGCGGCCTCCCGATAATGGCATTGTAAGCCAGGGGGATGTCGACCACAACCCATTCCACGGCTTGCTCGGTCTTCTCAACCTCTTCGGCCAAACTTGTTGGTAGTGAAATGACTCCTTTTACTGGCACCTCGATCTCTGACAGCCCGACCAGAGGGAAAGTCCCCGCCCGGAGGGCAGTGTGAGTATTTTTCATAGCGCGGAGGGCCGACCACGTGAGCAGATTCACCGAACTCCCGGTGTCAATCAGTACCCGATGAGTTTTGAAACCTGCTATGCTCACGGTGACCACAAGTGCTTCCGAGT
This sequence comes from Euphorbia lathyris, assembly GCF_963576675.1. Taxonomy (NCBI): domain Eukaryota; kingdom Viridiplantae; phylum Streptophyta; class Magnoliopsida; order Malpighiales; family Euphorbiaceae; genus Euphorbia; species Euphorbia lathyris. The sequence goes on along the minus strand of NC_088913.1, from coordinate 41,352,850 downwards.
GACTAGTCCGGAGTGGGGGTTGCAGTGTCAATGTCTGCCCGCTCGCCTTTCTCTTTCGGGAGCCGTCGGGCCATGCGGGGAGTGCCGGCGCTCCCTCCCTGATCACGTGTATCTCTCCTTGGTATCTTGGTTTCTTTGATTCCTCTGCCCGCCCCGTCTCCCGCTGCTTCGGGCTTTGCTCCCTTTGTCTGCTCGACCTGGGCGGCGCCCCCTGCTCCGTGATTCGCTCGACTTCCTTCTGTAGCTAAAAACAGTTGTTTGTAGAATGTCCGGAGGACCTATGATACTTGCAATACTCCTTCTCTGCTCGGGTCTTGCCCTTCTCACCGATCGGGACCTGCTACGCATATCGGTGTGGCTGATGTTGAGTGGCGTAATGGACCTCCTTGTCCCTGGACCGATCCCCTCTCCGCTCTGGGTGGCTGCGCTCTGCCCGGGTGGGATAGGGCATTGGAGCCTCCCCGCAGACCCGGACGTCCTCACGCGACTCCGGGACTGCTCGGCTCCTTTCTTGCTTCTGTGAGTCACCCTTGGCCTTATCCTTCTCCGTTTCCTCATAACCGACCGGCCGGTCGCAGTCATCGTACCGGACAAAGGTCTGTGCCATAGTCATCAGCTCTTCGAAAGACCTGGGCATTTTTTAGAAACACTTCTGCTTGAGAGGCTCGCAGGTGGTCCCCTTTGCTAAGGCATCGTGGGCCACCTCCAGATTAAGACCTTTGACTTGCGATGCCATGTGATGGAACCTTGATTAGAAGTTGCACAGAGGCTCAGTTGCTCGCTGCTTAAGGCCATTGAGGTCCGAACTGATTTTTCTAACCTTTGCCGCCGCGGCAAACCGAGAGAGGAAAAGGTCTTTCAGGAGATCAAAAGAGACGATAGATTCCGGGGCAAGTCCCCGATACCACTCCTGCGCGCTGGAGGAGAGAGTGGTGGGGAAGACCTTGCACATGATGTCCTCGTCTTTCGAGTACAAATTTATGGTACTCATAAAGGACGCCACATGATCATTGGGGTCCTCGGTTCCTGAGTATTGGGCCAGTCGAGGAGCTTTCCAGTCACGCGGAAATCTCTTTTCGATAATCCTTTGCACCAACGGCGTTTTGCTGGATGTAACGTTGCCTCCCATCATGCCCCCGAGCGCCCTCTTGTCCAGGAAACGCTGGATTTTCAGCTCCAACAAATCTTCGCCGCTTGCTGCCGTGGCTCCAACTCCTCGACCCTCGCCTTCGCCGGCGACTGCGGTTGCAGCTCCTCTCCCTGCGATGATCACTTCTTCTGGGGCAGTTCCTTCCCTCTGTAGTTCCACTGCTTCCTTCAGGTACTGCCAAATCTTAGCGTTTTCCTCCTGCAGGCTTCTCTGCTGGTCGATGATCTTCATTTGAGCCGCCGTGTGCACGGCCTGTGTCGTCTGAAAACCTTGCACTGCGCTAAGGAGTTGAGCAGCGTTAAAGGTCGCCTCTTCTTCCGGGCCTACCTCTTCCAATAACGGCCCAAGGTTTCTGGGGGATATCGGAACGTTCAGGACCACGCCACCGGCGTGCGTGATGGAGCTGGTCGCTCCAGCTTTTCGTAGCGTCATTGGCGTCGGGTCATTAGGGGTTTCCATCTTGGCTGAAGATCCGGGGTCACTCGTAGTCCACGATCACCGCACCAAATAATTAGGTAAGTGAACTCCGTGATCTGGATCTCTGGAAAGAGGCCTTTGCTTCCCGATGGATCGTCCCTGCGCCGGGAATGGTCCCTGCGGATACTCCGACGAGCAAGACAGTCAGAGGTTCAAGAAACTATTCAAAGTAAAGTGTCCAAAGTGGTTTCAAGTTCTCACCTCTCCCTTTCTTGAATGTGAGGTGTGTTTTTATAGAGGTTGCTTGGGTCTGAAGCTCGCCTGCCCGACTGGGCCTGCCTGATTGGGCCTTCTTCATATCCCAAATCATCTAATATCTCCAATTCGTCAATTTATCATTTCTTCGATTATTTTTACTCTTAAGAACATAAACTCGTCATATTATTCCAAGTCTTCTAGCCTTATTTCTCATCTAATACATATAGTTGTAAACTAACTATTAAACTCACAAATAACAATTCCAAGTCATACTTAAGATCAAGTATATAACCCATGTCTCTAAATATCAAATAATTTACCCATTTCCATATACCCAATGTATTAATAACCATCAAATCTTATTTTTTTACCCCTCATTAGCTGGTTCCTCAATCCTCAAAAAAAAATTCCCAATTATTTATTAACTATCACTAAATATCCACATTTCTCAATTACTATCAATTATTTCTTAGCTATCACCAAATATCAATATCCTCAATTCCTATCAACCTTAGGTCCGAAGAATTTAACCTAGAGCTCTGATACCAAACTGTCACACCCGACCCTAAACGACCTCAATCGGCATCGGGCGTGAAATAGAAAGACCACAATCAACACTTAATAGTCTCCAAATTATCCAAATATCATAAATATCACTTTCATAGGCATTCCTCTTAAATGTATTTTCTAAATAAATCAATATTCCTACTACATTATTCATTCAAGAACCTCAACATATTTACCAACTCTCCATCATATTACAATTGAAATACTAAGGTTCTTATAATAATTCTAACAATAGGCAATATCTTCCAATCTTCGCCTAATCAGTCGGTAATCTTCTCTATATCATGTACTTTCACCTAAAAACATTAAAACATTTAAAACGGTGAGACAAAAATCTCAGTAAGCAATTATCAACTACATATAGTACTTATACTCAAAATAGCTATATATATATTTTAATTTTCAAAATGCCTCATACAAAATTCATATCCTTAAAAATGAACACTTTATGGATTAAACCATAATAAAATACTCAAAGTTGTACTTTTAACCAAATATGCAATTAAAAATATCAAGCTTGCTATCATTTCTCAAAATACCACACATAGTCAAAACGTAATTCATTGTATTAAAACACTTAATATAAAACTCATATCCAAAATAGCTATATATATTTTATTTGTTTAAAATCTCAACTATACAAAATAAATAGGTTCGTAATTAACCATTTACTCAAATCAACCGTAAATCAATAAATACTTCATAAATCGTATTTCGATAAATATTTCATAAACTGTATATCGATAAATACTTCATAAACTGTATTTTAATAAAAGCTCCATCAATTGTATCTCAGTAGATACCTTCCAAATCGTATGTCAATAATTACTTCAAAAATCGTATATCAATAAATATTTCGCAAATCGTATCCATCCGAGAGATAATCCCCGTATGTATCAATCCCCACAATATAATAGAATCGAGATATCTCATAATTTTGCCTAACCCTGCATGGTCTTACTCAACACTTCTTTGTCATGCCCTATTAGGTCTTAACTGTGTACACAAGCCGTATTTCTCACTAAATACGGACTTTAATTAAAGCCACCTATCCGATTACTCTTGATGGATACTAAAAATGTTATAATTTCATAATAATTTAAAATCGGAAATATATATGTGTAAATATATATATATAAAACTCATAAATCAACATCATAAAGTTTTCTCAATATCTTTACTCAATCAATTTCCAAAATATCAAATCATACTTTATTATTAAACTAAAATCATCAATAAATAATTTAAAAATATACTTTATTTCAATAAATCATAAATTCATCAAAATTGCAACTTTAACAATCTTTAATTAAAACTAAAATTTACTTTGAGAAATAAATTTATAGAAAATCACTTAATATAACCCTTGTTCATAAATCAATTATCAATAAAGTTTCTCAACAAACTTTTCTTTGACTTTTAACTCTTCAAAATATCAAATCTTACACAAATATTAATCAAATATACTAAGTTCATCAAAACCAAACTTAATCATATATACATAAACATATATTATAGGTTGAAATTGACATGCAAATACATATATAATTACTTGAACTTAACTTTAAGCTCATGTTAACAACTAAATCATAAAAACTCCAATTAATCAAATGCATGTCAAAAATCACCACAAAAATTTAATTTCTGGAAAATATAGAGTTATACATACATATATATACATAAAAACTCAAAAAGGTAGTTGATAATTACTTACTTAGCAATAATTGAGAAAATTAACACTTTAAGCCTCAATTCTTCCCCTCTAATTTTCTTAGGACGAATCACATCGAGAGAGCTCCAAATCAAAATCACACCGACCACAACATGTATTAGGATGTCTAGAAGCTACTGTAAAAATTTCGGCTCAATCGGACGGTGAAATCTCCGGATATCAAGTCATGATTGAAGGTATATAGGTTTGGATATATGAAGAAAGAAGGAGAGGTTCACATGAACAATTAGGAAATGCTCAACTCGAAAATTGCAGCATAAAATCACTAATATAGATGTCTAGTTTTGTGGGATTTGTGTTCCCAATAAGGGAAAATTTCCCTTTTGATCCCTCTAAACTTTAACTTCTTTTAAAACTTACCCTAAACTTTTAATTTTACACTTAAAGCTTAAAAATTAGTCTCCAAACTATATCCATAATACCCAATTAACTCTTCGATAAATAAATAAATATAATATAACATAATATTAGGGTATAATAACTAAAATTAGGGACACGGATGTGACAGAATATGTTTTCATAAAAATGAATATCTCTAGATTGTACACCTTACTCCCCTTTTGTCCAAGAGATAATCCTAAATATGACCCCTTAAGTGCTTATGAAGAAAATTTATTTGTGTGCTTGAGTGTATGCAATATAACAACTTCTGAGATCCTTATGTGATAAAATCGGTAATAAGATGGGGCACAGAAGTTGGGGATTCTTGTGTTCATTGCGGGTTAGGCGTTAAAGACAAATGACATGTTTTTGTGACAGGAAGCAAGCCAATCTTCAACAGACTGATGATTTCCCTAAGTTTCTATTCAACATTCTTATTTCCACCCTCCAAACTCTTTCTTATAAGTTCCTAATGATTTTATGGAGTCTCATGGCATTAAAGAATCGACAAGCTTTGGCCACATGTCACCACTTCTGTTCGTCAAACTGTCTTCAGCCCTGGCAACTGGGTTCGACCCCAAAAATTTAAATATGTTGCTGTAGTTTCACTGGTTGTAGGGCCTGATTCTGTTTGGGTTATGTAGGAAACAAAAGAGGGTTACAGAAAAAAACCGAATTGAAATTGAAAATGGAAATCGAATTGTGCCGTGGCGGAGGCCACTGCGTGCAATCTGTAATTCCGGTCGCTCCCCAAGGTTAACACAGAAACCTTCGAACTTGTGCACTTAAATTCGAAGATGATGGAACAGCAAGAGTGTATCTTTAAATTCCCAGAAAGTTTGATTGAAGAGATTAGATGAAAAAACTGTGTGTAGAAAAGCTGGAAACTTATTGTATTTATAGGCCACAGAAATATGAACGTTAGAACATTCATATACACGTTAGAACGTGGAGTGAGACCAGGAGATAAATAAGGTTCCGTTTTTTACTAATTAAAATGCTGAAGAAAAATTCAAAGAAGTTGAAACGGATAAAAAATAAAATAAAATTCGGGCCCAGTCGGGCGTCGCGCGAACGAGCGAGCGCGCGTGTGTGGTATATTTGCTAAAAACCACTTAACACAATTTAAAGGCTTCTAAAGCCCAATTCTATATATACCCACTCAAAGGGTTATAAGTTTCCCACGTGGGATTGTAAGAGTGCTCTTGAGAGCAAAGTGGTTAAAGACAAATATACCCCACACTTTCAAAGCCATTTTTATTCAACACACCAAAGCCATTTTTCTAACAATCCCCCACAAATGGCTTTATAAAAAACAATTTTAAAATAGCACAAAGAAGATAATTTTCTGGGCAAATAAAAAGAATACGATAAGGTTATGAAGAACTTAAGTATCAATGTCTTTCGATTGAATTGATACGTAGTGAGATGAGGCAACATGGTGACGTTTTAGAAGTGAATTACTCTTGAACTTCTAAAACTTCATCTGAGACCCCCACAACACGTAAATAACCTTAAAAACTTTTGTTGTTCCGCGATAATACATTACAACGCTTTTGAAGGCCATGCGTACACCTTGGGTCTCATGAGTGCTCTAGAAAGACTGCCTGAGTCTTTCATAGAAGGCGGCCCACCTCCACACTCAAGTAGGTGATCTCAAAATGATATCATTAAGAGTTTCTCGTAACTCAACCTTCAAAACACATCCATCAGGTCCATTATCATGAACCACCACTTAATCGGGCTATGGATTACACACGCACTATTATCTGCCATAGGAATGGGAGTAGTATAGTGCATAACAAGGACAATATGGTTTCGTTTGACCACGAATGGTGTCCACCATATTTCCTTTACTCAATAGGCTTTAGTCCCATTCCCCTCGACGACTCAAGTACAACTCTTCTAGGTAACCCTTTGGTAAAAAGATCTGCTAGATTCTTTTCCGACCTCACATAGTCTAAGGCAATTACCCCATTCTTCAGGAGTTGTTTCAAAATTCCATGTCTAATGCGAATAGGTCTTCTCTTTCCATTGTAGACACTATTCTTTGTTGTACCGATAGCTGCTTGTGAATCACAATGCATTGAAATGGGTGCAGAAAAATTCCCCCACAATGGAACATCTGCTACTAGAGCTCTCAACCATTATGCTTATTGACTAGCCAGTTCAAGAGCTATAAATTCAGATTCCATGGTTGATCGAGCAATACAGGTTTGCTTGGATGATTTCCAAGACACGCACCACCACCTAGAACAAAAACATAGCCACTGGTGGAACTCACCTTATCATTGTTAGATACCCAATTTGCATCAGTATATCCTTCTAAAACAGCAGGAAATTTAGTAAAGTGCAAACAATAATTCATGGTACCTCTTAAGTATTTCAATAAGCGATAAAGTGCAGTCCAGTGTTCATTACTTGGACAGTGAGTATATCTACTCAATCTACTAACAGCATAGGCTATGTCAGGTCTAGTATGGTTCATTAGGAACATTACACTACCTATGATCTTAGCATATTCCTCTTGGGAGACACTATTTCCTCCCTTATTACTTGTTAAATTTACACTAGGATCATAAGGAGTTCTAGCTGGAACTACATCAAAACTGTTAAATTTTTTCAACAGCTTTTCAACATAATGTGAATGTCCTAATGAGAACCCATTTTCTGTCTTAGTAATTTTGATGCCAAGAATTACATCCTCTTCTCCCATGTCTTTCATGTCAAAGTGAGAAGATAGAAATGATTTTGTGTCATTAACCATATCTAAGCTTGTCCCTAAGATAAGCATCTCATCTACATATAGGCATATAATTACATAATTTCGAATCACAAGATTTAGAATAGACACATGTATCTGATCCATTAACCACATACCCATTGGAAAGTAAAACACTGTTAAATTTTTCATACCATTGCTTGGGTGCTTATTTCAACCCATAGAGTGACTTTCTCAATTTGCACACTTTGTCCTCGTGTCCAGGTATGTCGTGTCCTTTTGGTTGGTGTACATAGATCTCCTCTTCTAAATCCCCGTTTAGAAATGCCGTCTTTACATCCATTTGATGTATCACCAGGTTATGAATTGCTGCAATGGCAATCAGAACTCTAATAGTAGAGATTTTAGTAACAGGAGAATAAGTATCAAAATAGTCAATTCCTTTCTTTTGACTATAACCCACTACAACTAATCTAGCTTTAAATTTTTCAATGGATCCTTCAGGCCTCAATTTTCGTTTAAATATCCATTTACACCTTATAGGTCTAGAGCCTTTTGGCAGATCAACTAATTCCCATATATGGTTGGCCATAATGGAATCTATTTCACTCTTAATAGCTTCTTTCCAAAAATCAGCATTTATAGAAGTGACTGCTTCTTTATATGTTTTTGGGTCTTCTTCTATTAGATAGGTAGACATAATCTCATCAGTAATGTTATCTGGATTTTCTAATAGAAAGGCTGAAATGAAATCTGGTCCAAAGCTATTTTCGATTCTTCTTCTTTTGCTTCTCCTAGGTTCAAAAGCAACATCATTTTCATTCTCATCCTGAGGTAGAGATGAAGCAGACACAATTGGAGTAGGAATAGGTAATGAAGTAGAAGCACTAGTTGCATCACAATGTTTGTCTTTTTTTAGGGGAAAGGTGTTTTCAAAAAACACTACATCTCTAGATTCACATATGCTATAGTCGTTTAGATTCATGAACCTATAAGCGGCACTATTTGAGGCATAACCAATGAAAACACAATCAAAGGTCTTGGGTCCTATGTTTGACTTTCTAAAGGATGGAAATGCAACTTTAGCAAGACAACCCCAAACTCTCAAAAAAAATCAAATTGGGTGCAAAACCCTTCCACAGTTCATAAGGAGTTTTATCTAACTTTTTATGAGGAACCCTATTCAGAATATAACATGCAGATAAGACAGCTTCCCGCACATGTTATCAGATAACCCAGAACTAATTAACATGGCATTCATCATCTCTTTGAGAGTTTTATTTTTCCTTTCAGCTATACCGTTTTGTTGAGGTGTATACGGCGCACTAGTCTCATGTACAATGCCATTATTCTCACAAAAGGACTTAAGGAAAAAGGTTCCATACTCACCTCCCCTATCGGATCTAAGCTTTTTTATTTTCTTATCTAATTGATTTTCTACCTCTGATTTAAACTTAATAAACATATGCTCAGCCTCATCTTTTGATTTTAATAAATACACTTTGGTATATCTAGAGAAGTCGTCAACAAAAGTAATGTAATATCTTTTGCCACCTTTGCTAACAGAATTTTTAAAATCAGCCAAATCAGAGTGAATTAAACCAAACAGTTCTGTACTTCTACTCTCAACAGGTAAGAAAGGTTTCTTTGCAAATTTTGCTTCCACACATATAGAGCATTTGGAGTTAATTTCAGAATTAGTGACATTTATAACATGCATATTTCCCAATTTTTTAATGGAAGCAAAATTTACATGTCCTAATCTACCATGCCACAAATCAATGGATTCACTCAAGTAAACAGAAGCAGATGTAGTTGCATTAATTCCAACAGAATTCACATGGACAGTGTTCAAAATAAAGAGGCCATCAACTAGGTACCCTTTTCCCACAAAAGTCTCATTCCTAGTGAGAATAACCTTATCACCCTCAAAAATAATTTTTAAACCAGCCTTATTTAGCAAGCTACCAGAAATAAGATTTCTACGAAGAGCAGGCACATACAACACATTATTTAAAGACAAGCTTTTTCCAGAAGTTAACTTAATTAAAACTGTTCCTTTACTGACAACACCAGCAGTAGTGGTGTTTCCCATGTAGACGCATTCCCCATTGGCAGCGTCCTCAAAGTGATTAAACAGGCCCTTGTTTGAGCATAAGTGCCTTGTAGCTCCAGTATCTAGAACCCAGTCCGTTTTGTTTTCAACCAGATTAGCTTCCACCACAACAGCAGCAATAATTTCTTCATTTTCCACCAGATTGGATTGTGGAGCAGCTCTGTTGTTTGGATTCTGATTGGTGTGTTGTTGGTTCTTCCTTTGGTAGCACCGAAATGCCTTGTGGCCAGATTTACCACACACAAAACATTCCACTACTTTAGTCTTCTGAATTCTTCCATTCTTCTTGAAAGGCTTGTTCTGGTTTGAGCCTTTTTGGAATTTGGTTGAGGGTCCTTTGGTCCTGTCTTTAGGCACCACAGCAGATTCAACAATATTAGCATTAATTGAAACAGATTTTGAGGAAAGTTGCTTATCTTTCATTCTATTTGCTTCTTCAGTTCTCATGTGGCTGACAAGCTCTTGGAGACTGAAGTCCTTTTTCTTGTGCTTCAGATGGTTTCTGAAATCACTCTAGGAGGGTGGAAATTTTTCCAGGAGGACATTGGCTTGCAGCAGATCAGACATTGTCATGCCTTCACTTAGAACTTTAGCAACTAGATTCTCATATTCATGAATCTGGTCATTGATTGGTTTTTCATCAACCATTTGATAATTGAGCCATCTTCCAACCACGTATTTACGTTTACCTGCTTCACCAGAGCCGTATTTTTCTTTCAGGGTATCCCAAATTTCTTTGGCAGACCTTTTATTGACAAAAATATCGAACAGTGGGTTCGACATATGATTTAGGAGATGACCCCTAACTGTTTTGTTGTCTTTTTCGTATTTTGCAGAACGAGTGTCGTACTGCTGAACAATCAGAGACATGGCAGGACCATTTGGGTCAGAGGGTGGATCCTGGACAACAACATAGTCCAGTTCGAGCTGTTCAAAGAAAATCAGAATTTTCTGCGACCAACTTTTGTAATTAAGACCGTCCAGAGGTTCAAGTTTGGAGAGGTCAGGACGGGATTTCGCAATTAAAGCAAACATAATTGCGAAACAGAAAATCGCTTTCAAATTGTAGGAAACAAACGAGGGTTACAGAAAAAACCGAATTGAAATTGAGAATGGAAATCGAACTGTGCTGCCTTGAAAGCGATTTTGGCAGACCGAGGTGCAATCTGTAATTCCGGTCGCTCCCCAAGGTTAACACAAAAATCTTCGAACTTGTGCACTCAAAGTCGAAGATGATGGAACAGCAAGAGTGTATCTTTAAATGCCCAGAAAGTTTGATTGAAGAGATTAGATGAAAAAACTGTGTGTAGAAAAGCTGGAAACTTATTGTATTTATAGGCCACAGAAATATGAACGTTAGAACGTTCATATACACGTTATAAACGTCGAGTGAGACCATGAGATAAATAAGGTTCCGTTTTTGACTAATTACAATGCTGAAGAAAAATTCAAAGACGTTGAAACAGATAAAAATAAAATAAAATTCGGGTCCAGTCCAGTCGGGACGGGCGGGCGCCGCGCGAACGAACGAGCGAGCGCGCGCGTGTGGTATATTTGCTAAAAACCACTTAACACAATTTAAAGGCTTCTAAAGCCCAATTCTATATATACTCACTCAAAGGGTTATAAGTTTCCCATGTGGGATTGTAAGAGTGCTCTTGAGAGCAAAGTGGTTAAGGACAAATATACCCCACACTTTCAAAGCCATTTTTATTCAACACACCAAAGCCATTTTTCTAACAGGTTAAACATGTACAAAAATTGGCTCTAACAGAAGAGAAAAAAGTATATATATATGGCGCGTGGCTTGAAATCATCCCACAACATTAATTCCAAAGCTTAGTTGTTTTCTCTTCACCGCGTTAAATTCTGGTGTTTTCTCTATTTGTTTATACTTTACCTTTCAATTTGCTAGTTGTTTATGCAACAAATCCTCCTCTCAACTTCCTCAAATGTAACATTGATGCATCAATTTTCTCTTAGGATTCGCAGGCTGGCGATAAGCAATTCTTCCGGATGTGCGGCTCACGCAGCGGCCCAGTCCTTACAAAACAAAGGTCAGGCAACACTAGGACAATCCCCAGAAATTACCATGGTTGAATGTAAACTTTTTGCCCATTTGGCTAAAGTATGTGCTACTTGATTTCCCTCCCGATGCACAAAAAGGAAAGAGCATTGGGTAAAGGTTGAGTCAAGGGCAGCCACATCCCGATACAGGTAGTTGACGCGGCCTTCCCGCGGTCGGTGAAGAGAGAAGGAAGGCCGATCTTAGGGATAAGTGTACACCGTCGTTATCAAGTAATAAATTTCTGGAAAAGTCCAGGTTATCGTCCACAGGATTTATTTCTGCAAGTATCGAGCTACTCAGTCTCGGATGTTATCTAAGCTTTGGGGGTTTTGAGTTGGTTTTGTTTAAATTAATCTACTTCTAGGTTGAATTATGCTACTCCTAGCTAAGTTATCTGATTCTAACTAAGTTATTCTACGCCTAATTAAGTTACTCTACCCCTAATTAAGTTAAACTACTCCTAAGTGATCTTTTACCAATGCAATTATCCGAAGGAACATGAAGGGATACGATGATAATGAAAATAAATTGTTTAAACAACGGAATTAAAACCTAATCTAGGTCACTTGTGTCCGAGGCGATTAACCCGACCTATCCTCCTAAAGTCCCTAGTTCGTGATTCCCTTGTAAGGCCGAAACTAGCTCTAAGGCTCAGCAATTTGGGCTTAATCTTCTATAGGGTCGTCAATCCTATAGGCACTGACTAGGTCAGATTCAGCTCGCAATATGTGCCAACTTGATTTTGGGATTATCGAATGAGTTAAACCAATCAGACAAAGCGTAAGACAAAGATTAAAGCAATAAAACAATTGAAGAAACAAAACTATAATATATATCAATGATGGAAATTATTGTCACGAAGTTACAATGAGCCTAGGATTCATAACATGTATCAAAGGCTAGACATAATATAAAAGAAGAAAAATCCCTTTCAGGGAACCTGTCTACCAATGAAGGCGTCTTCCTAGGACTTAAGGATGGAGCTTGAGCAATCCTCGGTGAACGGAGCTTCGGAGGTGTCTTCAATGGAGGTTTGAAGGATATGGAGGAGGTGGAGAGGATTTCTCAAGATGAAAAGCTAAGAAAATTACAAAGATAAAAGATATCTAATTACATTGGAAAAACTCTATTTACAGACGCGGCTCGGGCCCTTTTCTTGACCTAATTCGTGTCCTTTTGCAAATAGGAAGTCGTGGGGTCCATCGTGGAGTCGTGGGGGCGGAATTGGTCTTTTTGACCAATTCCCGCAAGTCTGCTCGGCGAGCAGGAGCAGTGCCTGGGCGGTGCCTGGGCAGCGCCTGGGCTGCTCACCGATGCTCAATTCGCCGAGCGACTGCTGGGGGTCCCCGAGACACGATTTTTGCCTGAAATTGATCATGTTTTAACCTGCACACGCACATAAACTCCAAACAACATTAGTCCAAAGGCTAAATTGACCCGCCAATCGCTTATTTTGAGCAAACGCTTCGTTTGGTGCGACTTTTGACGGATCAATTAGCTTCAAAAGATAACAGAATTATAATATGCATGCCATTTTGGCCGTATTTGCCTAAATTGATCATAAAACGAGCCTGAACAACGGAAAGTAAATAAAACATTTCCAATTTCTAACTAACTCACACAAAAGCATTTAAATGCGAGAATTGCTCGCTTATTAACTAAATAACGCTAAAAACCGTTCTAAAACCGTACCCAAAGATAGGGGTTTTTGACCCCTATCAAACCTCCTCGCACTTAAAACTTTACTTGTCCCCAAGTAAACTAAAAAACTAAACCCGCAATCACAAGCAAGCTAGAAAACCTCCTGGTTTGACTAGGTGCTTGACACAATTTCGAGCATCTGTAATTACATGCATTCGGAAATACAAAGTAGAGACACGATATCCAAAAGTCGCATTTCAATTATCATAGGTCATATGTTTTAAGAAAAAGAACACATGTTCAATTAAACGAGCTTGAGGGGATCGCTAGGAAAAACACCTCACCATAGGTAGTTCTCCCATTTCACACAATTTTGGTGGCTAAAGTGTTTACTCTCGGCTTATGTTCTTTTGCTTAGGATTACGTTGATTTTGCAGGTTCATCCGAGTTCCTCTACTATGCTATATGACTCCGATGATATCAAAAACAGCCTCGAATTGGGGTTGTAATGTGGTTAGAGGGTTAAAGGTACAACAAGAGCTAATAGTTCTAGCGCTAGAAAAACAAAGTTAAAATGGCTTTATCGAGTATGAAGTGACTGAGCTTTTTATTCGTTATATTTTCTTTGAGACGTTTTTATTTTAAGAACTGGGAGATAGAGTTCTCCTTCTTTTGTTCGTCTCTTTTCTTTTCTTTTTCTGTTTTTCTCTCTCTTTTTTTTTGGATAGCATTGCTCAATCACTTCTTAGCCTTTTGGATTGCTACTATGATGCCATAAACAAGGATAAAGCGCTAGAAACGACAAAGGCTCGATGTGAGCTTTGCAAAAACTTAGGGTTAAGTAGCAAACCAAATGATGGTTTGCAAAAAATTGGGTTAGAACGAAAGAAAAATCTATAAACTACAAAAATATAGGCTCAAAGGGGCTTCCTAGAGTGGATGAAAAAGAGAAAATAAGGTAAAGAAAAGGGTTAATTCTAATGAGGCTGATTTCATCATCTACCATCTCAAATCATTGCATGTAGGTTCAACACAGTATTATGTGCAAAATCTATAATCTTTCCACAAGTCAAAGCATTCACACAAAAATGTCAAGAAAAAGAGCTTTTTGATGTTCGCTCTTGGGCTCAAATTCAACTCACAATTCTTTGGGTTTCAATTTTGTGTTTACTAGTTCTCCCGAACTCAAGTTTAATATCACATGCCTTCAATTCTTAAGTTATCTACCTAAGTAATTGATGACAAGTGGAGAAATTCCGATCAACTTCCGTCCCTGTGGGGGCGTCGTTGGGTTCGACGGGGGGAAGCTCCGATGCCAAAGTCAGTAAGGATGAACAGAAAGGCAAACTGAAGTGACAAAGGGTAAAGGATATGTGTGTGTGTGTACCTGGATAGCCTGAGACGTAGGCTATATATAGCTAGAAAATCGTAACCTTCATAAACTAGAAAGCCTCCATTAATGCTCCATTAATGGCGGTTACAAGTTATCCTTAAGCTGGCGGTTAGCTAATTGATAGCTCATTAATGGTCTTTATGGCCAGGTCGGCTCAGCCGTTATAATGGCGAATGAATGTTCAAGGAGATTCGCCTCATAGGTTCGCCGGCAGATCTCTTTTAATGGGCCCTTGGAGATCCAGTGATCCGCCAGGCGGATCTCATCAATACGCGGCGTTTCCTTAGGTGAATATCCCTTTAAGTCCTCGGGATAATATCTCAATGTTATCAGAAGCCCCCCCCCCCAAGTTCCTTTAAAGTCCTTTAGGGCTTTTGAACTTCTGGGCGCCGTCATGATTACCTACATTAATGAGCACTCTGTTCGATGCCAATCGTAGAGTGACACGTGTAACGTGCGCTTTTTTCAAGGAAAGAGAAGACGCCTTCTTCTTCTTCTCCCTCTTTTCCCCATTCCGTCTTTATTTTCACTTGCTCGAAGCTTTTTCTGGGAATTTCAGAGTTCAAAGTTTTTCGATTTCATGTAAGTTCATCTTTCCTTACTCTAATTGTTCTGAATGTTTAGGAGTTCTTCATCATCTTCTAGATCAACCTCTGAGGTCTTTAATTCGACCCCTTCTCCTGAAATTGTAGTTAATTTTAGTTGGACCACTTCGTCATCGGAAAACTCATCTCCCTCCGAGGACACAATTATCTCCGATTTAGCTGGGTTATCTAACTCGGCATGCAATCGTTATCAAACCCGTTCAACCAGAAGCCAAACTCTTTCTACTTCTGTCTCCGGTACTGCTCCGACCGTTAAGCCTTGGTGTTTTCCGGGAATAATGGCTTCTCCTTTCGTCCAACCTAGGAAAAAGAATCCTCGAGCGGAGTCTACTCCGTCTCGTATGAGTGCCGCGGATTTAGCGGACCTGGCGGACCGCTTCCCTTGGATTGATAATTACGAGACTCAGTTAGCCGCAGCCCATCAACGACCCTCCTGTCCGCCTAGCGGTTTTCTAACCGTATATTGTAGTCATGTAGAGAGAGGGTTCCGACTTCCTCTCCCAAAGATGATGGCGGACATCCTCTCTTACTTCGATATTACTACCAGCCAACTACACCCCAACGGTTGGTTGGACATCGCTTTAGACTGCTACCTCGCCTCAAATTTAGGAGTGGTATATACGGGTCGTGTCTTTAGAGCTTTCCATAAACCCTCAAAACGGAAGTCCGAGTCTTACCTCACTTTCTCAAAATTTGGAGTGTATTCGCCATTCAGTGACAAAATGTCCAATGTCCACTGTTGGGATGAGAAATTCTTCTATGTGAAGATAAAAGAGGGCGAATCACTGGGTTTTCCCTCGTTTTGGAATCCCAAGCCTTTACACATGACGGGCGATATGCGAATATTGACCGATAGCGATGAAGTGGTGGCGGAGCTCATGAAAAAGGTCAAAGCGGATGCATGGACATATGCGGACGCTTTAGCCTTCATGATGAGTGATATACCGTTGATCCGCCGAGAGGGGGAGCAGTTCATTTACTCCAAGATTGCGCAATTTGATCAAGGTAACTTTTATTTCTTCTTAAACCTTGATTACTTTATTATGTTCTTTGGCAGGGGTTTATCTAAGGCCAATCACGCTATTGCAGAGAAGCGTAGGAAGTTCCTAGAGGCTGAGGCACGTAGGAAAGATCAAGCGGCGAATCCTCCAAAGGATGCCGGGAAACGTCCCACTGGAGCAATGGTTGACCCGCCACTAAAAAGGAGGAAGCCTACAGCTACTGGAGGCCCTAAGCTTATGGCGGATGCCATGAAGTCCACAATGCCCGCAGTGGAGATGGAACAGGTAAGTTGCCTTTTTATCTTTTCATGTTCATCAAGTTTAGGATCTGAGTTTTGATCCTTGAATATTTGTGTAGATGGCGAAGCCTGATCTGGGCGGATACTGGTCCGCCAAGTATGGGGCCCAAGGATCTTTGGAGAATGAGTCCGTTATAAACGACCTAGATGAGGCTCTGGGCCAGTTGGGCGAAGTGCAAAGGAATCAGAACCAGATCCCCGGTTCCACTCATGCGCAAAAGGGGAAAACGGAGCTCCTCACGGTAAGCCCCCCGACTAAAAAGGATTTCTTTTTGTAGACAACGTTGTTCCTTTGCCCTTTTCTTTTGACGAAATTGTTTGTCTTTGATAGATGTACACTCGCATACGTGCTATGGAGGCTGAGCTCCTTCATGGCGTGGCGGATAAGGCCACCATTGAAAAGTTGGAGAAAGAGGTAGCGGATGCCAATACGAACCTCGCCTCTGCCAATGCAAACCTTGCCGCAGCCGTGTCCGCCTTGGCTCTTAAAGACGCAGAGATCAAGAAGCTAAAGGACAAGATCGCGACAGATGCTAAGAACTATGAGGTGGCTATAGGTGAGGCAGAGTATACGGCTGGTGAGCAAGCTTTCTATTATGGCGAACTGCTCATGACGTACATCTCCCTGGCACATCCCGAGATTGATTTCACAGACCCGCAGTTCGCCGTCCCAGACCCAGATGATGTAGCCAAATATAACAAAATGCCAGACGCTAAGGACTACCTCCGCGATTATGTTCGGAGATGGATGAAGGGACCCATGGAAGAAAGCAAACCCCCCCACTGACGTCGAGCTAGTGGAGCTTGAGGAAGTGCCCCCCAAGGCGGGTGAAGAACCGATCATCGATAACGCCCTTCCTCTTAGTCCAACATCTTCCGTGGAGAAGGAGGTACCCTTTGTAGGCGTATCTGAGGCTGTGGAAAAGGAAGCTTCTCAAGCAAGTGTCGTAAGCGAGAAGAGTGCAAAGGAGGATGATCCCATTATTACTTAGTCTTTTATTCTTGGGTTGTAATAATAAAAAAAGCTTAAGTACAATTTGTTTAATCCTTTATGGCAGCTACTTATTTTGCTATTACGTTTGCGTAAGTAAATATATAGGCATTTAGGATTTATTTTGAAGTAGGTGGCCAGCCATACTCCGTCGTATGAACCTTTGTGAAGGTTAGAAGCTGTTTTATTCCATTGGAGGAAGTAAAGCTGCCTAGGGGATCAATTTGCTACCTGTCTTTGAGGTAAAGTGATCCGCCCGTAGGACTTGTGAATCCTTTATTGGGAAGGATGTAAGAGAGTGTAAAGACCTTGCGTCCAAGGATCGTTTTAACTCTATCTGAGGAGAAAAAGTAGCTATGAGATAGCAGTACTTTTTAATGCGGAGAGCGTTGGATGCCCCCCTTCTTTTTAAGACTGGAATATTAATATTGCTGTAAGAAAAACTTTAAAAAGAAGATAGAGAATAGAACAATTGATGTTTATTGATAGGAGAAATGCTTTATTACAGTAAGCAGGTCTTACATGTGAGCCTCGTTAAAACCTTTAATAAGAAAAACCACATGGGAAAAAGCTTACTATAGGAAAAAGAGTACTCAAGACCGTATGCACTCTTTATTTTCTGACAAAATATTTGCGGAGATTTTGGAGGTTCCAGGTGCGTGGCAATGTGTTTCCCTCCATGTCTTGAATTTTAAATGTGGCGAATCCAATCTTGTCTACTATTTGATATGGTCCCATCCAGGTGAGCCCGAGCTTGCCCTTCCCTTCTCGAGACTGGATTTTGTCAGCTTTGCGGAGCACGAGATCACCCACATTTAGGTCCACTAGCTTGGCATTTTTGTCATGGTAAGCGGCGATCCGCTGCTTGTATGCCGCCATACGTACGTAGGCCTGGTCTCTTCGATCTTCCACTTGATCAAGACTCTCCTTTAACCTGTCACCATTGTCCTCCTCACAATAGAAGGAAACTCTATCACTGGGGACCTGTATCTTAATCGGGATCACGGCCTCTACACCATGAGAGAGGGCGAACGGCGTTTCTCCTGTGGCCGTCCTAGGAGTTGTGCGATAGGCCCATAAGACGCTTGTTAGCTGATCCGCCCATTTTTTTTATCATGCTCCCCTAATCTCTTCTTTATGCCTTTTACGATCGTCTGATTCGTAACTTCAGTCATTCCGTTGGATTGGGGATAGTAAACGGAGGCGAATCTGTTTAGAATGCCCAATTTCTCACAGAAAGTTTTGAACTCGTCACAGTTGAACTGTGTTCCATTATCGGTGATGATGGTGTGGGGGATGCCATATCTTCCCACGATATTGTCCTTGACAAATTCCACCATTCGTTCAGCAGTGATGGAGGAAACAGCTTCGGCTTCTACCCACTTGGTGAAGTGATCTACTGCCACTACCACGTACTTCCTCTGCCGGCGGGTAGGAGGGAATGACCCTACAATGTCAATGCCCCAGAGGGCGAATGGCCGTCCTTCTATGATGGGCCTCTGGAGATGCTTGGTAGTATGTGATTCATTCGCATGAATCTGACAATTATGGCAAGTTTCCACCAACTTTTGCGCATCAAGTTCGGCTGTTGGCCAATAAAATCCTGCTAACCTGGATTTCTTCAAGATTGAGGCGGATGCTTCATGGGCCCCACATGATCCTTCGTGCAGCTCCTTGAGGACTTATCGTCCTTCTTCTAGCAGGATGCATTTTAACCAAGGATGGCAAAAAGATTTTCTATAGAGACCATCGTTGATTATGGAGAAATAAGCCGCTTTTCTGACGATCCGCCGTGCCTCTTCCTTATCCTTAGGTAGAGTTCCACTCAGCAGATATTGGCAAATGGCCGATCTCCAATCATCTTCAATTGTTGTGAGCAGGGATACTTCCTCCGAGGAGAAGACTGGAGCTATTTTAACTTCGAAGGGACATTGCTGGTCCGTCCAGTTCTCCTCACTAGAGGCCATTTTGGCTAAATGATCCGCCTCAGTGTTGGATCCCCGGGGCACATGATTTAGTTCCCACTTAGTTTCTTTAGCCTCAAGGTGATCTAGCAATTTTTTGACTTCTGCTATGTATTTGGCCAAAACATCATCTTTTACCTCGTAATTCTTGATTACTTGATTGACCATTAGCTTGAAGTCACTATAGTTCACAATCCGCTCGGGGGTGATTTCTTTGAGTAGGCGTAATCCCAATATCAGAGCTTCATATTCGGCGGCATTATTAGTTGCATGAAAATTCAATTTTGCTGCGTATCGTAACTTTATGTATTGGGGACCCTTGATCACAACGCCTATGCCAGCTCCATCCGCCGAGGAGGCACCATCGGTGTACATTGTCCACTCTTCCACTTGAGATTTGGGATGATCTATCCCCTCTTCGGTGAATTCATTCACGAAGTCTGCCAAGACCTGACTCTTCAAAGCTGACCTGCTTTCATATCTCACATCGAATTCACCAAGGCGAATTGCCCATTCCATCAACCTTCCAGAAGTGTCCGGCTTTTGCAACACCTTTCTCATTGGTATATTCGTTCGAACTACAACAGTATGAGCCTGAAAGTATGGCCTAAGGCGGATTGCTATGGTGACAATAGCCAGCGCCATTTTATCAAGCTTAGAATATCGGGTTTCGGCATCTTTTAAAACCTTGCTCACATAATAAATCGGAAACTGCTGGCCATCCTCCTCTCGTATCATGACCGTGCACACAGCTTTATCCGTAACCGATACGTACATGTAAAGGTCCTCACCTTTCACCGGCCGACTCATCATGGGCGGCTCCTTGAGAAACCGTTTGATCCCTCCAAAGGCCCTTTCACAATCCTCGTTCCATTCGAACGACTTTTGCTTCTTGATGACTTCGCAAAAGGGCTGACATCTGTGAGCTGAACAGGAGATAAACCTGCCCAAGGCTACGATCCGCCCATTAAGACGCTGCACTTCCCTGATGTTCCGTGGTGCTTGCATTTCTAGGACAGCCTTAACCTTGTCAGGATTTGGGCTAACTCCCTTCTCGCTGATCATGAACCCTAAGAATTTTCCATATGTTGCACCAAAAGTACACTTCTCTGGGTTCAACTTAATATTGTGGTGTCGGAGTACGTCCAGTACTTCCTTCACATCATCTGCATGCCTTTCTACGGTTGTGCTTTTAATGATCATGTCATCCACATAAACTGAGTAGTTATCACCCTTGCTTTCCGCGAATATCTTGTTCATCATCCGCTGATAGGTGGCTCATGCGTTCTTAAGCCCAAAGGGCATGACTTTGAAGCAATAAGTGGCTTGGTGAGTCATGAACGAGGTTTTGATTCTATCTAAAGGCTCCATAGGAATTTGATGATAACTTGACTTCACGTCTGTAAAGGAGTACATAGCGTGCCCAGCAGTTCCGTCCACGAGTATGTCAATACATGGCAAAGGGTAATTGTCTTTGGGACAAGCCTTGTTAAGATCTGTAAAGTCGATACACATGCGGTAGGATCCGCCTGCTTTTTTCACCAAAACGACGTTCGCGAACCATTGAGTATAAATACCTCCTCAATGGTGTCCGCCCGTTGGAGCTTGGTGATCTCTTCTTCTATCACCTTCTGTCTTTCAAGCCCGTGGTTTCTTCGCTTCTGAGCTACAGGAATTGCATCTTTGTCAATGTTAAGCTTGTGAGTGATCACATCTGGACTGATCTCGGGAAGGATCTCATCCTTCCATGCAAAGACATCCTCCGCTCCATGGAGTACCTTAGTGATTGCGTCTTTAATTTTGCCCTTGAGCCCTTTAGCCATTCGCACCTGTTTTTCATCCGCCATGAGGTACATTTCTATCTCGCCCAAGGCCATTGTGACGAGCTCCTCCTCATCCTCCTCCTTAGATTGGGGGCGAATCATTAGTGATGCCGAATACGTCTCCTGAGCCGCCTTTTGGCTCCCTCTGATCATTACACCTCCCTTAGCCGTGGGGATATAAAGCATTAAGTGGCGTATGGAGATAAGGGCTGCGGCTTCGGAGATAAAGGGCCGTCCGAGGATGATATTATAAGCTAACTGACCATCCAAAACAGAAAATTCCAGATCACCTTTCCAAACCTGATCATCGTCTGCAAGCTCGCAATCCAAAGTGACTTGGCCTTTTGTTTGGACGGTGTGTCCTGTCACTCCCAGGATATCTACCACAGTTGGCTCTACTTGGACTGGATCAATCATAAGTTTGGCGAAAGCTCCTCTGGTGATGACATTGCACGAACTCCCAGTATCAATCATCACCCTTTTCATCTCCCAGCCTTCCACCATCATAGTAACGACCAATGCATCCGCATGGGGAGAGATCTCAGGACCTACATCGGCAAAGGGGCGATTCAATGATGCTCTGTCAAGAGCAGTGGTCTTTGCCTTTTTCAGCATCGGTTGATATCCAGGTCCGCCTGCTATGACACTAATGGTACCCTTTCCCTTTTTCTTTAGGTCTTCTCTGGATCTATCGCCATCTCCCTTCTTGCCATCATTTTGGATGAACCGATCCAATTTTCCTCTCTCAATGAGACGCTCAATTTCCCGAGCTAACTCCCAACACGCATCAGTGTCATGGCCATTTTTCCTGTGATATTTACAATAATTTTTAGGATTTTTACCAGTATTGGTGTACTCCCCCCCCTTTTGGTTCGGGGTATGAAATGCTCCGTTTGTGTTGACTGTTCTCGATCCACATAAGCACTTCACTTTTAGAAGCATTGAGAGGCGTGAAAGAGGTGACAAATGCCGATTTGTTCTTAGAACCTTTTCGCCGACCTCTAGAGGAGGAATCCTGGTGCTTGTACTTTTCTCTATCTCGATGGCGAGAATCGCCTTTGTCCCTTCTAGGTGGAGATAGAGATTCGCGGCGAATGTCATCCACCTCTATAAAGTCCTTGCAGCGCTCTATTAGTTCTGCCATGCTGGTAGGCTTCTTGCGAATTAGATCCTCCTGTAAACTTTTACAAGTGGTATTTTTTACCAGAGATTCCACTGCCATGGAGATATCTACATCCACAATTTGTATACACAATTTGTTGAAGGAATTTATATAATCGTGAAGGGATTCATTCGCCTTCTGCTTTAATTCAAAGAGCTTCCTGGATTTGACCACTGGAGGGATACAGCCAGCGAATTTAGCACAAAACTCTCTGCTTAGTTGGTCCCAACTATCAATCGAGCCAGGAGGCAGTGATTGAAACCAGCCATAAGCGGGACCTCCTAACGTGGTGACAAACATTTTGCATAGTACTGGCTTGGTTGCACGATTGAGGCGAAGCAATATTCGATATTTTCTGACATGCGCCTCCGGGTTGTCAGCACCTGTGTATATAGCAAGATTAGGTATTTTAAAATGCCTATCCGTCTCCTCTACTTCAATCCAAGCCGTGAAGGGCGAATCCCGACTGGCGAATGGGTTATGCCTGGCATTCTCCTCATTCATACGGAGTACCGCTGCTCGAACTCTGTCGTCAAAATTCTCTGGATCCGCCCTTGGGCGACCCCTCCGTGGAGATTGGCTTGGAGAAGATGACGAACTGGATCCTGAAGATGGATCCGAGGGTGATCGCCCGCCACGTCCGCCTCCGCCTCCATGCCCGTCTCCATCTCCACCTCCACCTCCTCCGCCTGGGGGAGCCTGACCGCTATCTCCTCCAGCGCCTCCTGAAGGAATATGCCCATCATTCCTCTAGTGTGGTGGTGGTGGCGGCAGCCCACTTGGATGGGGCGTGTCTAATGGCCTTTTACTCTGCCTACGTCCAGTAGATGGGGGTGACCTGCCTCTACGGGAGGATCTCGGCTCTCGAGGCGAAGGTGATTCAGACCGCCTACTTTTTTCCTTTCTATGCTTCTTATGCTTTCGCCCTTCCGAGCCACCCAAGGAGAGATTTGACCGTGGTCGCCTTGGGATATCCGATCCGCCCAAATTGATCCCATGGCTAGTAGATCCGCCTGCTAGAGTTTGATTGTTCCTTTGACTTCCTCCTACGCCAGCAGGGAATAACTCTCGAGTGATCGGTCGTTCTCCCAACGCCGCCGTGGTAGTTACAATAGATTCTGTATTGTGGGCTTAGAGAAACGAAGAATTGTGGGCGTTTGGTCCCAAATTCATCTAGGGCCAAGAGGATATCGTAGATGAAGGCGCTAAACTCCAAACCGGAAAAATGGTCATAAACGACCGTAGGCGATCACCTGTTTCAGAGCCAAATCTTTCCCTTATAGCTTCCGCACACATGTTAATGAATGCGTCCGGGGGCATACTACTTTCAGCTTGTGTTGTGGGAATATTCGAATCAGTGCGGCCAGCACTCGTTATTGGCAGTGTTTCAACCCCTGAGGAGGGGTTATGATCTCCATTTGTCATATTTCTTATAACCGTGAATGAAAACCCTTTATTTGTTTAAGGATTCCACCTTCACCGCACCAATTGATGACAAGTGGAGAAATTCCGATCAACTTCCGTCCCTGTGGGGGCGTCGTTGGGTTCGACGGGGGGAAGCTCCGATGCCAAAGTCAGTAAGGATGAACAGAAAGGCAAACTGAAGTGACAAAGGGTAAAGGATATGTGTGTGTGTGTACCTGGATAGCCTGAGACGTAGGCTATATATAGCTAGAAAGTCGTAACCTTCAGAAACTAGAAAGCCTCCATTAATGCTCCATTAATGGCGGTTACAAGTTATCCTTAAGCTGGCGGTTAGCTAATTGATAGCTCATTAATGGTCTTTATGGCCAGGTCGGCTCAGCCGTTATAATGGCGAATGAATGTTCAAGGAGATTCGCCTCATAGGTTCGCCGGCGGATCTCTTTTAATGGGCCCTTGGAGATCCGGTGATCCGCCAAGCGGATCTCATCAATACGCGGCGTTTCCTTAGGTGAATATCCCTTTAAGTCCTCGGGATAATATCTCAATGTTATCAGTAATGATTTTAGCATTTCTTCAAAAGTAGGGTCTAAATGCAAACTTTAGCTCATGCTTTTACAGATACAAGGATTGTGTCCTACACCTAAACTAGTTGTCATGCAATCTTAGATTCGGTTCTCAGCCCTCAAGGACAAATAACGAAGTTTAGATTCGAAGGAGGTTCACGGTTTTAGGTCCTAACATGCAAAACATAAATAAAACCCGAAAAACGCAAAACTAAACTAGACACAACGCAATAAAAATTTCAAAAATTATACAATTTTTGTAAGTTTATCTACCCCTCCTCCTCACACTAAAAATATGCAATAAGTTCCAACATTGCATCACAAACCATAAAGTACAAGTGCAAAAAGTTAGGGTGGAGAAGACAACTTACTGATTTTATCGCAATCGTCAAAAACTTGATGATTTGCGATGCCAAATTTTTTTTTTATTATTATTAAATTTTGTTTTTTAGCTCCGTTCGAGATTTAAAAATCCCGAACAGTTTGCTTATCGCGGCCTAGCGGCGGGCTGGGCGCAGTGCCCAGCTCGCGGCGAGCTGGGCCTCCTGGGGCCATTTTTTTTTAATTTTATTTTAAACCTGAACACTTAAAAAAAATAAAAATAAAATAAAAGAAAAGAAAACTAAACAACTAAACTAAAATATCAATGTATAATATAAATAAAATAAACCTGAAGAGTTTTATTAAAACTTGGGTTGCCTCCCAAGAAGCGCTACGTTATAGTCGGTGAGCTCGACATAGAATTCCCGCCTAGGTGTATGCTGACATTCGCGTTAGGAATTCAAATTCCTGAATAAATAATCCGTACTTTTTGATTCTCTAGGTAGATCAAAGAGAATGAAAATTTCTGGACATGTAGCAAACCCGAACTCTTCTATTTTTGGATTCTTCTTTAGAGGCTCAATTTCAACTGGACATGTAGCCATTTTCTCAAAAAGAAGAATCATTAGAAATAACAATAAAAATTAAAAAACAAATATTCACACAAAAATATTCACAAAAAGAAAAGTATAAAGGATAATATATAAACAAGTATGATCCAATCCGTACAACATATAAACAAGTTCACAGTAGCATGTAGATATATACAGACGGTAAGTATCAACAGATGTAGACCGATATAAACACGTATAAGGTATAGATAATATAAACAAGTATGATATAAACAAAGAATAATGAACAAATGCACAGACTATTTACAGAGAAAAGTATAAAGGATAATATATAGACAAGTATAACTATTATAAACGAGTATATAAAAACAAGTATAAATGGTATAAACAAGTATGTATAAACAAGTATAAACGATATAAACAAGTATAAGAATAAACAAGTATAACTATTATAAACAAGTATATATAAACAAGTATGAACAAGTATAAGTATAAACAAGTATAGTTATTATAAACAAGTATATATAAACAAGTATATATATAAACAAGTATAAATGATATTAACAAAGATATTCACAAAGGAATGCCTAAACTAACAAATCGACCTTTGGTTCGATATTGCAGAAGAAATAAATCCCCGGCAACGGCGCCAAAAACTTGACGCGGCCTTCCCGCGGTAGGTGAATAGAGAAGGAAGGCCGATCTTAGGGATAAGTGTACCCCATCGTTATCAAGTAATAAATTTCTGGAAAAGTCCAGCTTATCGTCCACAAGATTTATTTCTGCAAGTATCGAGCTACTCAGTCTCGGATGTTATCTAAGCTTTGGGGGGTTTTGAGTTGGTTTTGTTTAAATTAATCTACTCCTAGGTTGAATTATGCTACTCCTAGCTAAGTTATCTGATTCTAACTAAGTTATTCTATGCCTAATTAAGTTACTCTACCCCTAATTAAGTTAAACTACTCCTAAGTGATCTTTTACCAATGCAATTATCCGAAGGAACATGAAGGGATAGGATGATAATGAAAATAGATTGTTTAAACAACGGAATTAAAACCTAATCTAGGTCACTTGTGTCCGAGGCGATTAACCCGACCTATCCTCCTAAAGTCCCTAGTTCGTGATTCCCTTGTAAGGCCGAAACTAGCTCTAAGGCTCAGCAATTTGGGCTTAATCTTCTATAGGGTCGTCAATCCTATAGGCACTGACTAGGTCAGATTCAGCTCGCAATATGTGCCAACTTGATTTTGGGATTATCGAATGAGTTAAACCAATCAGACAAAGCGTAAGACAAAGATTAAAGCATTAAAACAATTGAATGAACAAGAACTTAATATATATCAAAGATGAAAGTATTGTCACGAAGTTACAATGAGCTTAGGGTTCATAACATGTATCAGAGGCTAGACAGAATATAAAAGAAGAAAAATCCCTTTCAGGGAACCTGTCTACCAATGCAGGCGTCTTCCTAGGACTTAAGGATGGAGCTTGAGCAATCCTCGGTGAACGGAGCTTCGGAGGTGTCTTCAATGGAGGTTTGAAGGATATGGAGGAGGTGGAGAGGATTTCTCAAGATGAAAAGCTAAGAAAATTACAAAGATAAAAGATGCCTAATTACATTGGAAAATCCTATTTATAGGCGTGGCTCGGGCCCTTTTGATGACCTAATTCGTGTCCTTATGCAGGTAGGAAGTCGTGGGGTCCATCGTGGCGTCGTGGGGGCGGAATTGGTCTTTTTGACCAATTCCCGCAGGTCTGCTCGCCGAGCAGGGCGAGCTGCTCGGCGAGCAGGCACAGCCTGCTCGGCGAGCAGGCACAGTGCCTGGGCAGTGCCTGGGCAGTGCCTGGGCGGTGCCTGGGCTGCTCGCCGAGCAGCGCCTGGGCTGCTCACCGATGCTCAATTCACCGAGCGACTGCCGAGGGTCCCCAAGACACGATTTTTGCCTGAAATTGATCATGTTTTAACCTGCACACGCACATAAACTCCAAACAACATTAGTCCAAAGGCTAAATTGACCCGCCAATCGCTTATTTGAGCAAACGCTTCGTTTGGTGCGACTTTTGACGGATCAATTAGCTTCAAAAGATAACGTAATTATAATATGCATGCCATTTTGGCCGTATTTGCCTAAATTGATCATAAACGAGCCTAAACAACGAAAAGTAAATAAAACATTTCCAATTTCTAACTAACTCACACAAAAGCATTTAAATGCGAGAATTGCTCGCTTATTAACTAAATAACGCTAAAAACCGTTCTAAAACCGTACCCAAAGATAGAGGTTTTTGACCCCTATCAGTAGTGGAGAGTGGAAAGTGGAAAATCACCCCTAGTAAGTGTGTCAATCATGACCTTGGCGTCCGATTCAATGCAAATGGAGCTGAAATTGTACCGTTTAGCTAAGCCAAGGCATTCCCAAATGGCGGATAGCTCAGCAACTTCGACCGAGATGCACGGTTTGATTGGTAATCCGGCACTGAGTTTGACTTGCACGTTTGGGTTCTGTGCAATCGCCCCGACCCTTGCGGAGAGGCCATTATCCTCCCATGTGGCGTCACAATTGAATTTAGTGACACCGTTGGGAGGGGGACACCAAACCTTGTAAGGGTCAAGAGACGTGTTACCCGGAGACAGCAAAGGCAAGGATTCATGAACCTGATGCCATTCGGTTAGCTTTCGCCAAGATTATGTCAGTATCCAAGGCCTTTTTTCATGAATAAATGGGTTCCAGTTGTACCACATCCACCATAAAATAATCAACCCCAATTCACATTCCTCCGGGTTAGAACGTTTCCAGCACTCACTGAGCCAGCTGAGCGCATCAGTAGAATAGATTTTATCCCAACGAACCGAGAACAGGGCAGCCTTCCATGCTCGTGCAGCAGTTGGACAAAGGAGAAGAGCATGCCTTTGGTCTTCCACTAGATACGAGCATAATTTGCATGACGAGCCAATCGCGATTCCTTTTTGCTGAAGCCGATATGCAGTTGGTAAGAGATTTCTGAGAAAACGCCAGCTAAAGTGTTTCACCTTTGCCGGAATGTCAGCACGCCATAATTGACGCCATATTTCCAGTGTTGCGGAGGAAGAAGAGGATGGTTGCGCCACCGCCGAGCGCCTTTGCTCTAACAAATAGTAGCATGTACGAATAGAAAAATGTCCGTTTGGAGAGGGACCCCAAAACAGCACCTCCTCTGCACGGGCTTGGCTAATTCAGATTTTCTCAATTTCTGAGACATCAGTATCAGTAAAAACAGAATTAATTAGAGGTAAATTCCAAGCCGTACCAGTTTAATCTTTTTTCTCTTAAAAAAGAATAAGGTTGTTTTTTTTAGAAAACTTAACGTGGTTAGTTTTAACAAATCTAAACATTATGTTTATTTCATATATAAGTAACATTAAATAATACTATATTCCTCTTATTATATAAGTCCTTTTAAAGTGGAGAATTACTAAACTAGCCCCTTTTAAGGGGTTAGTTTACATTTCTAGTTATTTTCAAAAAAATTCCAAAACTAACATATTTTACCAGATAACTTCCAACTTTGTCATCGTCTTCTTCCTAAACATAACGTTGTGTCTTTCCCCCTCTCTCTCTAAAGAACAAAACAATCTACAGAACGACTACGAATACTACAACAATCAATCCAACCCACAGTTCATACAACAAGATTTCTACAATAATGTAAGTTTTTCATTGGTTATTAGTTTCATTGAAAAGATTTAAAGCTTAGTCCATTCATCATTAAGATCTAGCAGTTTGTTTCTGTACAACTCAATGTATATTGTTTCTCTTCCTTTTTCATGTTTTTCCTTGTCGTGTGAACCCCAAAAACAATGGCATTGTTGTCTGAAAATGCATTTTGGTTGGAACATCAGTTTCAGATTTTTCCCCGACAGTGTCAATATCTGTCGATTTCTGATCAATATCGATAGATATGATGATAATGCATCGTATCGATATTGGTCGATATATGTCGATATTGCATTCGATATCGACATATATCGACTGAAGTTATATGTCGATATTGTATTTGATATCGACATATATCGACCGAAGTTATAGCCTTCAATGTCGATATATGCCGATACTTGTCGATATCAAATACAATATCGACATATATCGACCGAAGTTCTAAATAATATATGTTGTGTTCTAAACCATATTTTGTGTTCCAAATAATATATCTTGGTTCTAAACCATAAGATTCAAATTCATAATAATATTTTTTATATTAATAAAAAAACAACACAAAACAAAAAAAAAGTACATAAGTATAAAAAACTAAAATACATAAATTAAAAAAACCTACAAATAAGTATTATCAGGACCCAATATTGCATCAGCAAAGTCCTTCTTAGCTTTCTCCAACAGCCTTTTGAGATCCTTCACTTCTTTTTTCAATCTTCTCTTTTCATCTTCAACTGACTTAAGATAATCAGTCATTGATTCACAGACAAAAGACATGGTCTTTGCCATGCCTTTCATGAATCTAATAATTTCTTCCGTGTCACCATCACGGAAGGAACCATGAAAATCAGAAATGAGTTTATCAAACTCAGGAAGAAGAACTGGTGGTGGAGGTGGTGAAGAAGGTGGCGCTTGAGATGCAGAAGTTGATCCTCCTCCATCTTAAATTCTAAAGGGAAAAATGAAAGTTACTAGAATGAAGAATTATGAACAGACAAATCGTATATTTATAGAAGAAAACACTGAAATGTTCATGGGGAATCTCAACAGCCAACACAAAACTTTAATGATAGATGATATTCGAAAAAGACTATTGAACTTCTATTCAAAGTCATCATTAAATAACTGCACTTAAAAACGTCTCTTGCTCTTTTTTCGATATCTGTCGATATTGCATTTGATATCGACATATATCGACCGAAGTTATATGTCGTTATTGTATTTGATATCGACATATATCGACCGAGGTTATAGTCTTCAATGTCGATATTTGTCGATATCAAATACAATATCGACATATATCGACTGAGGATATAGTCTTCAATGTCGATATATGCTGATATTTGTCGATATCAAATACAATATCGACATATATCGATCGAAGTTATAGTCCCAAATGTCTATATCCATTGATATGTTTCGATAGCTTTCTTTAAGTTACAAATAATATATAATTCATTGTTTATGAAATGCATAAATATGTCCACCCCGAATACTTGTTTGTGTATGCTTTCTTGGGATGGAGAATGGAAAAAAGAGGGGCCCATGGACACAATGATATACGTTGGTGGTGAATCGAATGTGCTCCATTTGTCAACGCCAATAGATTATCAAACATTAAGAGAGAGAATTTACGCTTTATTGAATGTTGATGCAACCTCACATGACATACATATGGCAATGCACACAACATACGGTCCAAATAAACTTTTTGGAAGATTAGCAGCCATAGTGGAGGACAATGATACTGCTGGATTCGTAGAGTTTTGTCGATGGAATAAACCTGATGTGATGTCATTATATGTTTCTATGACACCGCGAACAAGTGTTGCGGAAGTACGGTGAACAAGTGTTGCGGAAATACGGCAAACAAGTGTTGCAGAAGTACCGCAACCGCGCAACAAGAAGCATGTTGGGCCAAGTAAACCATCCAGATTAAGTTCTTGTGTTCCCAACATAGAACTTGAGACTCGTGGGCCTCTTGAAAAACATGTCATGAATCCAAATACCCAATCTCCTCTTGGGCTGGACGATCATGGATATGATAATGACGATCATTTATACGATGATCATGATCGCGATATCGGTAAATCTGTTTCAGACCCATCGATTGATAATGTTCAACCAAGTTTGAATGAG
Organism: Euphorbia lathyris; assembly: GCF_963576675.1. Taxonomy (NCBI): domain Eukaryota; kingdom Viridiplantae; phylum Streptophyta; class Magnoliopsida; order Malpighiales; family Euphorbiaceae; genus Euphorbia; species Euphorbia lathyris. Next base: position 41,321,848 of record NC_088913.1, on the reverse strand, counting down.
ATTGATGAGGAAGCCAGAAGGAGAAGGATAACAGATCCATTTCGGTATGGTCCACAGGTACCAGAGGAACCGACTATTCTGATGAATATTACAGGATCTTCAGGGGAGGGTGGTTAGAAGGCGCACAATATTTTCAAAAGCAAACAAGAACTGCAAGATGCACTTGGAAGATATGAAATTGATAATTTGTTCGAATGGAAGGTGCACAGATCAAACAAGTCATTGTTTAAGGTTCGATGCAAACATTTTGACACATGCAAGTGGCGGGCTAGAGCTGGAGTCATACTAGGTTCGGATATGTTCCATCTCACAATACTGCCCGAAGCAACTCTGGTTAAATAGCTTTCTTTGTTTTGATGTTAAATTGTTCATTATATTTTTTTCCTGAATCTAAGTTGCACCTAATTGTGATGACGCTTTCCGTTCCAAATGCTTTTTTATACTTATATTCTGAACCCTCCCTGGCTTTCTTAGAAGAAGAGACATGCTCATCTCTCTTCCTCTTTTGTCCATGATCATACTGAAATTTATTGTAGATATATCATAAGCTAACATACAAGTAAGCTAATAAAGAAGTTAAGCTAAAATGAGCTAACATAGGCTAAAATAAGAGAGATATCGACAATTAGGTTGTCGATATCACATAGTTATCGAGAACCTAATTATCGATATCTATGTGATATCGACAATTAGGTTGTCGATATCTATGTGATATCGACACATATCGACCAAACACTTATCAATTGCAGATAGGATATCGATTGATATTGATAAATATATGCACGAAAATAGAAGATAAACAAACAAGGAATGGAGGGTTTGTCGATATCACGTTGATATCGGCAACTGCAACCCGATATGAACCCTAACACCAGAAGAAGTAAGCAAAACGAAAGATTCCTTCTCAAACCCAGCAAATGTACATACAATACAAGAACCCAGCAAATGTACATACAATACAAGAATCCATAAGTAAAATCAAGTTATTTACCCTCTTTTTCATCATTCATTCTGAATCTGATTCGTTGTCTGAGCTTCGCGTTCTCGCCATGTCCACTCGAAGTAAGAGAGATTCGCCGAAGGAAATCGTCGGATTCGCGCAATGAAACGCCGGTAAGTTAGAGAGAGAGAACGAGGTGTTAGGTTAGAGAGAGCAGAGTGTTAATGACGAGGGCAAAGTTGGAAGAATTTGTTGAAATATGTTAGTTTTGGATTTTTTTTAAAGGAGCTAGAAAAGTAAACTAACCCCTAAAATGGGAATGGGCTAGTTTAGTAATTCTCCCCATTTTAAAGTGTTTCACAAAAATTAAAAGATACAATTAATATATAATTAAATTAATGAATTTATATTGGTTAACTTAAAAAAAAATTATCTCTAAGAGCATCTCCACCAACCTTCGAACTCTTAAGTTAAATTTTGAGAAAAGAGAGTTAAAGATCAACTCAAATCACTAAGAGCATCTCCAATCAGTGGTGAATACATGATTTGTTGGTTGAGGAACCGATTTTACACGCACATGCGTAAAAAAATTGCTAAATCGAACTTGTTCACATGTAAAAAAAATTTATGTCTAATAAAAAAAATTGGATTTAGAAACAATTTAGAAATTTGGATTTAAGAAGGATCTAACATGTCAAAAAAAAAAAATTAGACATTAGAATTTAAAAAGGGTTTAACATGCCACAAATTTTAGAAATTTGGATAATTAAGGAGGGCCTAATAAGCCAAAGAAAAATTAGAAATTTAGATTTAGGGAGGGTCTAACTTTTGGCCATTCTTAGGTCAATTTTGGGACTGCTAATTCAGCACCCCTTCAAATTTTCTTGGAGACAGGGAGGCCGGAACCACCACAGATAATTAAATACAACCTCAATAAGTTAATTTTTTATTAATCATATAACAAACCCAATTTATGAAATCTCTAATTTATCAAATACTCAATCAAAGTTTTAAGTCAAATGCCAAATTTATTAAATATCCAATCAAGGTTTAATTAAATCACCAATTTAACACCCTATAATATCAAATTTTGTACAGACACAGAAGACCGGAACTACCCCTAATCATGGTGGTTTCAGCGGCCGAAGTACACATGAATTTATAAAATATCATGTTAATCTTTTGAATTTGTTTGAATAAGAAAAAGATTTAACAAAAAATATATATGAATTTAAACCAGTTAAAAATGTGCATAGATTAAGGCCATGTTTGGGAATTAGCTGTTAGCTGATTACATTAGCAGTTAGCTGTTAGCTGATTACATTAGCTGATTTGACTAGCTGATTTGACTAGCTGTTTGTGTAGACCTGTTTGGTAAAAATTAGCTGATTGATAATAGCGGTTTGTGCAAAAAGACGAATAAGGGCATTTCTTTTTTTAATACATAAAAATATACATAAAATAATTAGGGTTAAAGAAGTCCATTAATTTTAATATTGGAGCTTTTTCAATTAGCGTTTTCATCTCAAAACTCTCTTTCAAACCTCTCTCTACCAAACACTTCAATCAGCAGTTTCGGTAGTCAAACCGTTAAAGTTGGTCAAAATCGCTCTTTTTATCCCAAAACGCTCTTTACCAAACAGGACCTAAGAGTACAAACAAAATTTTGGGGTTTTTTTTTTTAATAGTTTGGTTTTATTTAATTGAAGTAAAGAGAGCAGCAAGTCCTGAAATTAGGTAAGTTTAGTAAGAAAAAGAGTAACCGATGGAATTTAATACGATTTTGTCGTTCTATGTATCATCTTAACTCAGCATTCAAACCACCACTTCAAACTGCTGGACCCACCTTTTCAACATTTAAATTATTAATATTAAAAAACAATGTTTTGAAAACTGGCTCCGATATAAAATTGGATTTATACAGTAAAACCTCTGTATAGGAATACGTTTGGGACCGGACAATTTGTATAACAATTGGGAGGTTATTCTTATATAGAGTTTGGTATCCAAACACTTAAAGTTTATAAATTTAATGTTTAGTATATCAAGTCTACGAGTTTTATTTCCAATACCTAAAGAATTGGAAGAGTTTTGACTTTAGTTTCCAATACATAAAGAAAAGAGTTTTATGGGAAAATGGTAAGAATTTATAGTTAAAGTTGGAATTTGTGTGCCAACTCATATTTAATCTCAATAATTTTTAAATTTTTTAATAAATTTTGTTTAAATCCTTAATACATATATACATTATTTACATAATTATTCCTATATAGAGGTATAGTTTCTAAAGGTGGGACTTGGATTATGTATAACAATTAACATTTGGGAGGTTATTCTTATTTATAACCGGCCCAAGTTGGGACCGAAATTTTTTATAACAAATTGGAGGTTATTCTTATATAGAGTATTCCTATATAGAGGTTTTACTGTAGTTAGATTACTGGTCTTGGTTCAATCAAAATGACTCCGTTTAACTAAACCGGATGATATAAGAAATAAATAATATATATTGATAATATATAATTAATTTAATTTTTATTATACATATATATACAATTAATTAATTCATAAAAATAGATTTGATATCTAAAAAAATTATTACCAAATATAAAATATAAAATCATAATAAAGTATATAAAACAATATACATTAAATGGCATGTTCCACCTGATGGGTGGTTAAAATGCAATGTTGATGCCGGTATTTTTACGTCGTCTAGACAGTTCGGTGTAGGAGCTGTCATCCGCAACGCTAATGGTCAGTTTATTGTCGCTCGGGTTAACAAGAAGGAGGGGCTTCCGGGGGTGCGGGAATGTGAAGCTTGGGCACTTCGTGAAGCTTTGGTATGGACTGTTCATAGAGGATATCGGAGAGTAATTTTCAAGACCGATGCTCAAGTGGTTGTCAACGCTATTCATTCTACGGTTACTGATATTTCGGAGTTTGGTTGATGTGATTGATAGTTGTCGTCTTTATCTTCGTTCTCATGACTCTTTTAGGGTCACTTTCATTCGGAGACAAGCAAACGTGATTGCTCATACTTTAACTAGAGAATCTAGACTTGCTTCTAGTCCCGTTATTTTTTAGAATTTACTTTGCTTCTTAGCTGATGTAATCAACATTTTTTACTCAGTTATGGCCCATTAATTCAATATTCTTTCAAAAAAAACAATATACATTACAAAAATCTTAATTTTAAAAATGTAGAAATTATTGATGTATTTTCTTTGGTAAAATTTAAAAAGATTAATGCATTTTAGCATAACTCAAAAACTAAATATTTCACAAGAATTGCTGTTTTTTACATATATTTAATTCTTTCTTTTATTTGTCTAGTGAAATGACAAAAAAAAAAAACCTAGGAGGGTAGATAAGTTAGTTAGTTCAAAGAAAGAAAATGGAAAACTAAAAGGATCCCACATCAATTTGTGAGGACAAAGATGATGTAGGGAGGGTTAACAGGAATCTCAACAAAGCCTATGATCTAAAGTTATAACTTTTAGAAAGAGTGCTTATTAAGGTTAATGAAATTTTCTCTTAAAACCAGTCATTTCAATTTCCGGTTAGACCGATGGGTGAGTCGTTAGTTAAATACGATTCTCAGCAAGTTGTTGTGAATTCAAAAACCTAGCATGACTCGAACGGAAACTCTATCTGGTTTCCGATTGGACCAATCCAACCGACCGATCTAGTCCGAATTTAATAACATTGCTAAAAAATGTTAACTATGATTTTTTTTCCTTGTATTCTTATATAAGTATATATAGATAGCAAGTGACAAATCTCATGTTACCACGTGGAGTGACAAAACAATAGATTTGAAAAAATGATTAGAAGCATAAAATCTTCATGTTAAATGAAAGATTCTCCAAACATATTTTAATATGTGTATTAAAGTATTGTCGATATTAAAGATTCTCCAAACATATTAAAGTATTGTTCAACATTAACAATCAATAAACGAACTATTAGTTTAATATACATATATATTTATCTATACTATATATAATAACAGAAACAGAGACGAATGAACAAGAATGGTTTTAAAGTATTTTTGATAAGTTGTCAAAATATTAGCAAAGGAAAATTGATATTTGGAAAGTCCGGGTATCAAATTCTCGGGATTTATACTGCAAGTACCAAACTATTCAATTCCTAATTGATATTTAAACGGTAGAAAATGGATTTGGTTGTTTTTCTAAACTAATTACCAATTTTAAGTTCGATTTAGATTAAATGTCAATTCCTGTGAATATAAATGAGGATGATAGGATAATAAGAATATTCAAATGACATTGCCGAAGTGGTAAGGTCATTCTACGCATGTTCCCGCAATAGAAGAAGGATATTCGCTACAGATAGATCGTGCGGACGCAGCAAGCTCAGGGTGGCGAAGCGACATTATCAACTACCTCCAAGAGGGAACCGGCAATCCAAAGACATCTTGAGGTGGAGCTTGAGGTGGAGACTTTGGCTGCACTTGGAGTGGTAAGGTCATTCTACGCATGTTACGTCGAATGTCATGTTGTATTTTTATTATGTCTAACTTGCCTTGTATTCAGGCTACGGCCAATGCGAACAGGATTTTTGATATGTGCATCAATGATGAGCATGCCTTTCGCTCAATGGAAGATGGGCTGCGGAAGGCGATCGCTGATTTGGAGACATCCAACTCCAAAATATTGAAGGCCAGCAAACTCTTGGAGGAGAAGGATGCCGAACTGGTGGGCTTGTGCGAGCAGCTAGAGTTGGAGAGAGGGGAGAAGGTTGAGTTGCGAAAGAAAGCCTCTGAGGACCTGGAAGAGCTCCGACGCCGCGAGTTCCTCGTGAAGAGTGTCATCCGCTGGGTGCGACTCGTGAAAGGAGCACTTGTTGAAAAGAAAGCGTAATTGGTTAAAGTGGAGGATGAGCGGGCAAACTTGCGGGCGGATAAAGAGAGGTTGGAGCGAGAACTCGAAGTTGCTCGTAAGGAGGCAGCCGATCTTTGAGCTTTTGCAGCGAAGCGCGAGGACAACCTTATTCAGATGGACCGTATGATGGTCATTACTGCTGCGCATGCTGCTGGGTACACCGTTCCGCCGGATATCTATCTATACTATATATAATAACAGAAACAAAGACGAATGAACAAGAATGGTTTTAAAGTATTTTTGATAAGTTGTCAAAATATTAGCAAAGGAAATTGATATTTGGAAAGTCCAGATATCAAATTCTCGGGATTTATACTGCAAGTACCAAACTATTCAATTCCTAATTGATATTTAAACGGTAGAAAATGAATTTGGTTGTTTTTCTAAACTAATTACCAATTTTAAGTTCGATCTAGATTAAATGTTAATTCCTGTGAATATAAATGAGGATGATAGGATAATAAGAATATTCAAATGACATTCAAACGTAATTATGATCTGAATTATTATTGCATAAACATAATGAGATTAAATCGAATTATCCTTTAATGGTTTTTAGTACGTGATTCCCTAAACGGTTCCTTGCTAACTCTAATGGTTCAGAAACCCGAGTCCGTTTACTATGGTAATGTCAATACCTACAATTTCCGATATGGAACCCTGTTAAGACTCATAATATAAACTCGAGGCAAATATTCAAAATTATGAAAGATTTAATCAAATACACAAACACACCCAATAATTAGAACATAAACAGTGGAATGAAAATAGAAATGAAATTCAGATTAAAGATGGAAAATTGTGTGGCATATTACAACCAATTCAAAATCCGAAAAGGTCTTACAAGTTGAAAAAGAGTAAAGGAAAAGAAGATCGCCTTTGAAACTTGTCGACTTAAGCAATCGTCATTCTGAATCGAAGGTAGAACCTTGATCGTTTGTGTATCAAGAGGGGTGGCCTCCTTTAGCTTCGGCTTATCTGCCTCCGGACGACAGTGCCGGTGGCCGAACGGTTTGGACGAGGTACAATTTTTGCTACAATCTCGGGATTGACCCTTCTCTCTTGGCTTTTCATATCTGCGTGGAGGAGTCATTGACCGGGAATATCTCCTTGTTGGTGATACGCTTTGGGAGCATGTCTTCGAAGTTCTAGTGCACTCCTAGTCGGACTCCACTGCCTAAGGAGCTTATTTTGGAGGTCCTCATTTGTCTGTTTTAGTTGCCATTGGAGAACGTCCATCTCCCGTTTATGGGATGCTTTCGCCTCGTCCATATCTTTTTGCATGGCAATCATATTTTGGCTAGATCTCCAAGACACCTCTTTTGCCAACAGTTGGTACTGAGGATCCAGTTGGGGCGACTGTTGAACCTCTTCATCATTGTTTTTTACGAGCTTCTTACTGAATTCATAGGGATGTAGCCATAACTAGATATTCTGAATAATCGCAGAAGATTGTTCTTCTACGCTCACTGCACCAATGATAACTTGTTACCTGTATATTTATAGTGTTTGATTAGGTTAAGGTTGTCACCTCCTTAGGAGTCCTTATGAGTTTAGGCTTTCTAGTCCCTCAAGGAGTCCGAATCCTAAAAGGAATCTTTTATCTCGTAGGATTTTGAAACATAAGAATTCCTAGTCCCCCAAGGAGTCCAAATCTTGAGAGGAATCCTTTATCTCGTAGAATTTCGAAAGTTTCTTTTGTGATTGGACCCAAAACTAAGCGTGTTGATTTCAGACTTTAATTAGACGTAACTAAGCTGTAACTAAACTGTTTATCGTTGGGTTTGGATTGCCGCCAACAATTATGGACCTTGCTTTATATGTTACACGGCCTTTTTTCAAATAGGTAATCACGATTATGATATCATAGTCTATACATATATACTTGATCATTAACTAGCAAGCAGGTAGTCCAAATGATTTAAGATATTGGATCAACTTAACTATCCTGGGATCGAAACTGAAGATACTGCGATTAAAATACTTAACGAGAAAGCTTGTCTTCTGAAAAGAACCTATCTAGCTGGAATCTCGATTATTTTGGATGTTGGACTAGGATACGAGAAGAAAAACATACTTTATCAACTTTGGCCACCTTGCAACGGGAATTCAATGTTGGGACACTGCTCCTGATTCTGCTCGCTTCTTGTTCGAGATAATGTAATAGGGAGAAATTTATTTCGATTCACTTAACTTTGTTCCCATTTGTGTGCACATTCTTTTATTTCTTCATTTGTATTTCTTGGCCTTGGTCTTCCCGGGGGTGCCAACCTAGTTGGGATGTCCGAGGCAGACCTGGTCCTCATTCTTAATAAAAAAGAAAAAGAAAACAGCAGGTATGTTATACATAAACTAATCCACATGCCACAGTTATCGGTGATGAGGTCACTCTAGGATTTTCCAATCCGCAGTAAAATATGTTTATATAAACATTCTCATTTATCTGCAATATGTATATATATATATAAGTTGAAGCAGTGTGAATATGAATCATTATACAAAAAGGGAGATAGATGGGCAGCGCAGGCACATTTATTAACAGATGTTACCAATATACAAACAATTTAATGATTGCTTGAAAGAGTGAAGATATAGGACAATGTTACCTATTTAAAAATGTAAACTTGTTCATAGTTGCTCAGGGAAAACTTTCTGCTGCAAGAACTTGAGGAATCGATCCGCATACAGTTTTGGTTCAACAGCCGAAATTGACATAGGATCGAACTTCAATGACTTAAACGCATGCTCAACTTTCTTTCGCATATTGTATTCCTGCAATATATCGATTATCCCCATGTAAAGGACAACATCGTATACCTCGAAAAGTTCTACCTCCATTGAATCAACCTCCTGTCTAAGTTTCCGACTAGCTTGTGCTGGCATGTTCACGCCTAACTGTACTCGCAACCTGATCATTATACTGCAACTTGTTAATCCTTTCTGCTACATTTAATCAGCTTATACTATCAATATGTTGCAGCAGCAGGTAAACAACATAATAAATTAAAGAGCTCCCATCTGAGATTATTACTTTACTCAAATACCATTGTATTAAGGATCAAGTTCGAAAGGTAACCTTGCGGTGCCAGGCAGTAAGAGATCAACTTCCTTTGCTCCAAGAGAATATGCTCTCAATGTATTGCCCCTTATATGAGGACCGGGTGCCGTGTTGACAGAACTGGGTTCATGGGTAACTAGGAGCAACCCTGCTGGAATAAGGGGATCCCCTTGTGGACTTACAACTGGAAAATGCAGCACTTGTTAGAATGTAGATAACTTTTTCCAGGAAAATATGATTACAAAAGACTGTATTACTTTGATACTAATGAATGCAGCCCCAAACACTTAACTTTTTCCAGTAAACTATGGTTTTTTTTACTCTGTTTTATGCTTGCGGTGAATAAATTGAGAAAAGCTGGCCCTTGTAATTCAATACAATCCCAATAATAGTTTTCTCCTAATTTTTCCACAAGTTCCATTTAAAATGATTCTTATATCATTTTCAAGCCCCACCCAGCTCACATTCTGACAAATTCATGTTACAGTCACAAACCAACTAAAATGATGACGAAAGTATTATCCATTTCATTACCTGTACCAGCTAAGACAACTTGTGTTTGCAATTACTTGTAATTTTCTCTGAACTCTAGACCCCTTAGTCTAGGAACATTGAACCTAAAAGTTTAAGCTAATAGGTAAGGCCAAAGAATAGCTCGTAATAACTCTAACAAATAACATGATACCTTTCTGTTTATATGTACTAGAAGTTTTCATTTTCATATTCTTGACAGATTTTTTCTTCCGTTTAACAAACAAAACGGATGTTACACATAATAAAAAAAAAAAATCCACATACATAGCACAAATACAATCTTCATTGGATTTTATTACACTCTACAACAATTATAGATGACTACACACTTCTAAATTCTACTAACTGTTGCAAATTAAAAAACTATCCCAAAAAGTTGCATATAAAGACAACCAGGAAGACAATGTTACGAGTCGACTCGTATGATTCGATCTGATTCATGAAGATTTTGAGTCGTATCTATGGTACGACTCGAAACCTTCATGAATTGGCCGAGTCCACCGATTCGGTCTATTCATGACACCATTAAAAAAAAAAAACTGTTTATCAATTTTTAAAAACTCATAAACGTATGCAGAAGAACTACTGTTGTTTTTTCAGATGACTTCACTTCATAAAAAATAAAAAAGTATGCAGAAGTTATGGAATAGAATAGAAACAGATGGAATAGAAACAGACAGATGACTGATGGAGAAGATGGAGGAGAAAAGGAATTGGAAAGTCTGGTTATGGACGAAGAAGATGATGATTCTTTCGATGGGATAAATTCCATGGCAATTAGTTTTATTAGGATTACATTAAATTTGAATTTTAATGTTAGCGTTTGATTGATAACTTGATATAATTTCTATTTGGATATTAAAATTGCATTTTTAGACTAATATTTAAAGTTAAACATGGTTAATATTTTATTTTTTATAATATTTTGAATTTGATCGGAATGTTAAGAATCGGTTCCATTCACGAGTCCCGATTCACAAAATGAGATTTCGAGTCACGAGTGGAATCTCGACTTAACAACTATGATTAGCATGTGCACCAGAGCTCATAATTCAAAGCAAAGTTGCGACACAACTACAAATTTTTCCCAAAAGCGCAGGATAATGCAAACAGTAACAGTGTAGAAGATGATATAAGCATTCAGAATCCTTTCCCTACATTGTATCCAAACCAAATTTCCGATTAAAATAATGCATCACTGCTGCAAAACAAGGCATGCATCTCATAAAGAATAACAGAGACCAAACTGGAACAATTTGGAAAATAAATGAATAATCAGAAGCAATCTAATAAGGTTTAGTTTAGTTTTAAAGGATATAATTGTATTTACTATTGTTCATATGGGTAGTTTAGGTATTTGGCTAATATAGCCGTTGTATTTATACTGACTGTGAGAGTCAGTTGAGGGATCTTTTGACATTTTCTTTTCTCTCTCCAACGGTCATCTTCTTCTCTCTCACTTCCTTCATTCTGTAACTGTAATTCTTTTCAATTCAATAATCAATATGTTCTTGTTCATCAATCTCTTCACTTTGATACAATCATCAAACTGAGGAGGTAATCAGATAGCAGCCGCTCACACAACTCCACACAAAAATACAAAGTAAATGAATATACAAAACAAGCTGTTGTATTATTGGGTGGGATACTTACCATCATCAGAAGCCAAATTCTCATGATTTGAATCAGCGGATTCTAGTATTGTCTTCAATTGCTCTGGAGCTCTAAAATGTAACCCCAAGAGAAGGCTATAATCAATTACTTGTTGAGATTGTAAGAACATGCAATCATCGGAAAGTTGTCTGCACAAAGAGGAAAGGAATTCTACAAATAATTAGAACGCACATTGACTTGAGCAAAAAGTAAAAAATGAGGAACAATGCAACGTTTATGCATTCGAGGTTACTCCAGTTTATACTAGTTTTGTTCTCTCTATGCTTCCATCATAAAGTGACGTACAAAAGAACAGCATGTAGAGGAGAAAGAAAAGGACAAAGAGTGGCATTGATGTGTGGACTCTGAACCTAACCATCTTCAAAGGTGAAAAAGACTTTCCAACAATAAGCAGTTAATTTCCTATCAGGGATAGAACTCAATTCAATGGCGAAGACAATGAGTGGACCAACTCCATGTAATAAACTTCATTCTGAGCAGTTCTAAGATTTTGAGATGTCAAAACCATAGCTCATATCAAACTTCATTGGAAAAAGAGATAAGATGTAAGGTCATGCTATTTGTAGTTCTGCCAAAATACGCTTTCCAAGCTTAGTTTTCTAGCAACTTGTTACAGCGATTCTGATGAAAAACAAGAATATAAAGTCAGGAGAAACTAAACATCACATTCAAATGCAGACTATAACTGCTTTGAATGCGTATTGACAAAGGAAAATAAACACAAGCAATCCAATATCAATAAACCAAAAAAAAAAAAAAAACAGCAAAGGTTAAAGGGAAATCAACAAGTTAATGAAAACCAGTGTTATTAGACTAACTCAAAAAGACTACATGCCAAACAATTCTAACTCAACCTGCTTATAGATTAACTGCCCCATGAATCTCCTTAAAGAATAGAGGACAAGGCTGATTCTTCGATCTCTATCAAGATACCTCCATTTTATTCTTTTTAGTGTAAAACCAATATAAGCAGCACACTACATCAATGAAACAAATTAGAAAATAGAAGATCAAAGAACTGACATACTTAAAAAGGGACTCTCGCAACATCTTGTCCATGAGAAATTCATATGAAAGGTCAAGATCTTTTAAGGTGGTATTAGCTTCAATTTTATCTGTATCTGTGATTCTTCCTTGAGTTGATCCCTTCAGATCATAGCGTTTATGAATTCTCAATTCTGTGCAAAACATATTCCCCATGACCACAAAGCGTACCTATAATTATAAGATAAATATAACCATAAAAAATAAAAGATCAAATGACTCACTGTCATAGAAATGTATGGACAGAAAAAAGTAATTTAGCCACCAACACGGAGCATGATCTCTGATGTACCTTTCTTCCGCCTCTTAATTTTATACTGTGGACACCGAAAAACTTTGTTATTAGAGTATTTTCATGCTTTCCCACATGGTCATAATAGTTAGGGAGCATCCTGAGAAAGAACTGCACAGAAGAAAAAGAATCGATAATTATTAGTCATCTGTTTGGAGGAAACATAACAACAAATACAACAATAATAACATATATATACGCATGCCTGCGCGCGCGCGCACACATATATATATCAAGAATTAAAACCGTTTTTCGAAACTTAATCATTGATCTACTAGCCTTGCTAGTCCTCGCTTTTAGAGCTGTAACAAAGCTTCTTTTGCTAGTCTCTTTATTTCTTGGAATATTTCCCAACAACAAAGGTACAATAATTATATAAATCAATGGAAAGAGAAAAGAAATTGCTTCGCAACCAGATTTCAAGCACGAGCTTTATCTTTATTTAATTTCATTTTTTTACACATCCAGAATTAGGAATCTCCACCAAAATCAAAACAATAACATAGTTTTGAAAGGGGAAATAAGTAAAATAGGAAGTATAATAAACTATTTAGGAAGCCAGCATTTAGGAACTTCCCATAAATCTGTCATGTTTATTCATAACTAGGCTACACACTCTGCAATATATTTTGGATGTAAATATCAGTTTTATACACGGCACTTCTAATATGGTTTTCCTGTACATTGTGAGCTATCATATCAGTAGGAAGACTATGCATTATGCAAGATCAAAACAGGATTTAGTCAGCAGTCACAGAGTCAATTTGAAACTTCATCCGGAAGAAAAAGGAATCCACGCATTCTTACTACAAGATTGGTAGCAAGGGAATTATGGAAAAAAAAAAAAATGAAAGGCAAGCAAACACATATAGTTATAAGGTCGCATGGTGTAACAGCAGTTTTTCATGGTTAATCTGTAACTCCTGAGCCTTCCAATGGGTAATTAAAACTGGGAACTTTGTATATAATTAAACATTTCTTGTGCAAAGGTTTATCTGGGGTCAAACCTTGAGTTCAGATATCTTCAATGTTTTAATCACAAATCTGTCATCATGAGAAAGATAGAAGATACTGCCACTTTTGCCTGGAGAAGAAAGCTCTCTCAGCCCATCATCACCACAAATGGACATCATGTAATCAGCTGCATCTAACTTGAACATTTCCCTTAAATTCCTGAAATTGTGATCCTATAGATATTCAGAAAGTTATCTGAAAATTACAGTCATGTCCAAAGCTATTGCAATCCACAAAAATTAAATGATAGTTTCTAATTTATGAATGAGCAAAAGATTTAAATTTTGTATGGAACCAAAATAAAACTCATATACATACAGTTAGCAAGTAGATATAATTAAATGATGGTTCTTTAAAGCGTGTAAACATACTATACTCATCCAAGTCTTATTGCAATAAAAGCCAAAAGAGCTGAAAAAAAAGAGAGAAGAAGAGATGACAACACAAGCAACATAAACATAAATCCTCATCAAAAAGTAAAATCCACCATCTAATACCAAGCACATGAAAAATCAAACTAAAATAAAACCGAATGCTAATGACACCATTATAGAGAAAAGGGTAGGAAAAAGGAGACAAGAAGGAAGGATATAGACGATGAATTATTTAGCCATGTACCCATATCCTTCCTTCATACTCGTTTTTCACATTTGGATAACATGACTATACAAAAGAATCTCTAAGATTCTTATAGCATGCAGGAAAGAAAATACTTGCATCTGACACAATACAAAATATACCTGCCATTCATAAATCAAAGCAGATGATAGTAATCACATTTTTTTGGAGAATATAGCAGACTGGGAATCTGTTAACATAACACAGACGATCAGAATCGTAGAAATACCTGAACCAGCAATAGGATATTCATCTTTTGTTACATCTAAATTTGAACCTATTCAAGCTTTCAGAGCGATTGAGAAGGAGATTTCATCATCCAAGGAGATAATTTAATTAGAGCTAAAGGTTACATTAGCTCTCCAAATTCATGTGTTTTTAATCTATACATCAAAATTCATATGACATAATTGACTTGAAGAGTCGCAGCAGATGCATTATTGCAAAATCCAAGTGGGAGCTGCAAGACATGTCTTGCAACCTATGCAAGGGTTCAAGAAACCATGCAAGAATAATACCATGGCCCCATGACCATTGAAATATACTGTGCTTTTTTTTTGGCCTATGAAGATCACTTGTACACATTACACGCCATCCAAAATAAGCAAGCCAACTTCAATAGTTCAAGGGTTAAATGTGCCTCAATTCTCATCCAAACTCATTTCCCATTTCTAAGCAGCACTCCAGCCGCCTCCACAAATTCAATTGGAGCTATTCTTGAGCACTATAATGAAATTTCAATATTTTATGAGAACTTAAGAAAAGAATTGTCCAGCATATGGTACTGATAAATGTCTTAAACTAGGAAGCACCAACACTGGTACTCATAGGGGGTGCGAGTACAGTGTGAACACACCAACATTATATATATACATATATATATATATAGTGGCGAATACAGGATGTGTCCATTGGGGGGCCAATTTTACACGTGTGCCCGTAAAAAAAAAAAAAAATTGCTAAATTGAACATGCTCAAATTTTTTTGATCATCTGTCAAGAACCAATTTTACATGTAAAACTTCTCAAAATTAAGCTAGATTTTAACAAACTTAGAGAAATTTATCACCTATCATGTATTAATCAAGTTGGGTTTTGTAATTAAATACAAACTCAATCAGTTAATTAACCACTCCAAAAGTTAATTTATTGAAAACAAAGGGCTGAAACCATCCAATAGGAGTAGTTCCAACGGCTGGGGGGCCGGAAACCATCCATGGTAAGGGTGGTTCCAGCAGCCGCCCCCCCTTGTCTCTGCCCCCTATATATATGTGTGTGTGTGTGTTACATATATAAATATAGTAACCATAAATAACATTCACAAGTCATTATTAACCACAAACCATATTCAATCGCAGATCAGATGTGTTTAGGTTAGGTTTTTAAACTTTTGATTTTGATTTTTATTTTTATTTTATTTTTTTGTGTTTTAGGTTTGGTTTTTCCGAAGTTTTAGATTTTAATTTCTTTTCTTTACACAGAAAAGGGGCAAGAAGGCCTTGGCGTAACGGTAAACATTGTTGTCGTGTGACCGAGAGGTCACGGTTTCGAGTCTTAGGAGCTACACCCTTGTTGTGGGACCTCTCCCCGGACCCTCGCTTAGCGGGGACGTGTAGTGCACCCGGCCGCCCTTTACACAGAAAAGGGGCAGCTGCTATATTCTTTTGTTTAGATTTTTTTTTTATTTTATTAGGGTTTTTTTTTTTTTTTGAGGTCAAGGGTTCGAATATTAGGAGCGGCCTCTTGCCAAATAAATTGGTAGGAGAAGGCTTGCCCCCAGTACACCCTTGTGGTGGGACCCCTCCCCGGACCCTCGCTCAGCGGGGACGCGTAGTGCGACCGGGCCGCCCTTTTTTTTTTTAGGGTTTTTTTTTCATATATCAGCCCCTCTTTTTTGTAAAATTATTAAAAAAAAAACTTATGTTCTACCTAATTAACTCATAAGCCATGTCCCCATATAAAAAAAGACAAGAAAAAGGGGACACTTATTTCGGCATGTTGGGTGCGTGTTCCGGCATGTCTATAGTGTCCGACACTAAAAAATTAACCTCCTAGAGGAGTCGGTGCTTCCTAAAGATGGTTGCTAGCACCTTTTCAGCAAGAAAAAAAACCCAATTTTCACAGCATGTAGTGGTAGACATTTGAGATCAAATCAGAAGAAACAGCATCCTCTGTTCCTGAGAAGATTTAGATGCTTGTGGCTCTATCACTTACTGTGCATACCATATAATATAGATAAAAAGCCTAAGTACCTGAAGACCATAGGACAGTAATCTTTCCAATAGAAGTCAACCGAATAATGTGGAGGTGTAAACTGGGAACCCTTTCTTGGGAAATACATTCTTATTCTAGCTCGAACTCCAAAATCAGAGTTTCGAACTTCACGCCTAGGCACTGGTGTAATCTTGCCAACAGTATATCTGCAAGCTTCAAATGAAGTAGTTTAAAATGTAGAAAAGTTTAAGAGATAAATTAAGAAGACACATACCAGAAAGAGACATCTACAATTCAATAGTGCCAAATCCCAAAACAGTAAAAACAAACTTCTATGTTCAAACCAAGATAAAACAGGATTGCAAAACTATAACGGATTATGAGATTGCCATTCAGAGAAAAAAATCCATTGCATAGTACAAACTCGTAATTCAACTAACAAAGTACTTGATGATGATGAAGTTTTGTTGAGGGACCAGATAATATACAACCTACTGACCAGGAAAACAAGGCAATAAAATGTTGCAAGCCACAGATGGTGTCTATCCATTACCTGATACCAAGTTGCAAATTAAGCATAAGACAATAACTCTGACGATCGTCAAAAAGAGCCACGCATGACTTCTTCTTTTCTTCTTTGGCTTGAAATTTATTTTTCTGTTTAGTTTTGCGTGATGATTCTCCAGTTATAATTCTCTCTTTGACAAGAACTCCTTGCACATATTCTCTTTCATAAGCCAAAGTTCTTTTATCCTGCACCTCTCTTTGACTATTGTCAGAGGCTTGGGAGAGAATAGATGATGGTGCACGGGATATTAATTCACGGGCAGTGTCACCAGTTCTGTGAGATATTCTACCTGAATTTCTTAACACTCCATTAATTGATAGCTTCTCAGAAAGACTGCGCACGGCACCTACTTTTGGGATACTGCCTTGTTCTGAATTTAGTGAAGAGCTATGAGACAACGAACTTCTTCCACTCTCCCCATAGTCTACAGAAGTGGACAATTTCCTTGAAGAGGGAATTTTCACTCCAGCAGGGTAGAATGTTCCTTTACCATCTTTTAGGCCCTTACTCCACGTTCCAAAATAATATCCTCCATCTTCAAACTTATAAACTCCGGAACCATTTCTTAAACCATTTACCCAAAAACCATCGAAAAGATCACCATTTGCCCATTTCATAACTCCTCTTCCATACATTCTTCCAGCTTTCCAATTCCCAATGTATGTATTTCCACTATTCCAAGAATACCTCCCACTACCTTCATGAACGCCTTCCTTCCACGAACCTTCATAAATATCTGAATTTGCATACTGCTTCCTTCCGAACCCGTGCTGTATATTCATTCTCCAGGCCCCTCTGTATTCGGAACCATCAGATCCTGTAAAGGTGCCAATTCCATGAAGGTGACCACCGGAGAAATCACCTTCATATTTTGCTCCTGATGACCAAAATATCTGTCCTTTTCCCATCATTTTACCCTCTTCCCAATCACCATCATATACTGTTCCATCTGTCCATGTATACTTCCCTTTTCCATGAGGAACCACTCCCTTAAAATCTCCAATATAGACATCTCCGTTCGATAAGATTCTATCCGGCCTGAGACGATAAAAGGCACATTTTAACTGGAATGCATCACAATCTGCTGCATTTAAAGAAATACTAGAAATACAAAGAAGGATTTTCCAACAAGAGCATTACCTTTCAGCATCTTCCATTTGTAATAACTGTTGAAAGACCACCATTTTGAAAACTTGTCCCTCAACCTACATGAAGTTTATGATGCTTATTGAAAAAAACAATAGTTTCAACATGGCTCCGGTTTAGCTATTCATGTACTCCATAGAAAATCAATTATCAATTAGATTTAATTCTTATTCCATATCATAGAAATGGTATTATAATGCTAAATTACTAGTTACTAGATTCTTTTATTCTATCCCGAATAGCCAGTTTATTCCTCAAATAAGTCAGACAAGGAATATGATCCCCCTCGCAATTAATTGGAGTCAATGGATCACTGGCCTAATTGCTTATAATTTCTATCCTAATAAATAATTGGATGCCCAACACTCCATCTGAATTCATCTAAAGCTAATTATTGTATTTTCTTCCCTAATTAGTCCCGTTGTGATGCAGACTAGAAATTAACAACTAAGAAACAAACACCTAGAAATAGACTAACTTGAACTTCTTTTATCCTTCACATCATATTATTGGCCCAATTCCATCATCGCATAAAATTGTAAAAGAAGAATGCAACTAAAAAGAAGAAGAGAAACCCACATCAAAAATTAATCCAAAAAAGAAAAAAGAAAGTTGAGGTTGAAATGAAATGAGAAGTGAGCAATGGAATTTAAATTTACCTGAAGCAGACAAATAAAGCAAAAGAAAAGCAATCCAGGTTCGCAGAAAAAGATGAAGCCTCAAATCGAATGGAAAAAGCAAGAGGGTGGGGCGAGAGAAAGAGGAAAAAGGGTGCAAATCTTGTCCCCTTGTGAAATTGAGCCTCCTCTTGTTTGGTTGTGTGTGAGAAGTGAGATGTATAATGGAAAAATGAAATCCCAAAGTGGAAGTTAGTTGCACATGAAGTTCCCTTTCACTTTCTTTCACCATCTAATTTTCATTCTCATTCTCAGCTCAAAAGAGTAGACAATCAAGGAAGGGAAGGAGAGCATCAACCTGTGCTCAAGAATCTTTGCCACGTGTCATCCACATACGGTTTTAGACACCACGTACGAGTTGACATGGGTGAATTCCCAATCACATGTTACTGTAAATGTTTTGCTATGTTTGGGTCTGTTTGGTCAGACTTCCCCATTCAGGTTCGGCCTTCACTTTGATAAATTATGCCATCTGCTTCTTTTTCTTTTTAGGGCAAAATTACCACAAAAAAATTGACTATGCTACCTCTATTTATAAACATAAATCATTTGTTTTAAAAGTTTGTTTCGCTTATATTCTATTACCAAACAAAAAACAATTTAAATAATACTATCTCTAATTTGTTAATTTGTGATTACATGTAAATTAATCACAAATTCACCGATGATATATTTATCTTTTAAGATAAAAAAAAATAAAGTTAAAATTATCTTTATTGTTTGGGAAAATTACAAAACTAGGTCAAATGTGAGACTCATTTACATATTTAACTCATTTACTCAACCTACTGTATATTTAGACTGATTTTGTGTGACTTTCCCATAATATCTTTAACCTTCCCACTCCCCACCACATCGCGAACGGCCGATCCCCCTATCTCCTTGGTTACGTAAAAAGTTGGCTCCTCCATTAATGATTTCAAGACTTTTGATCTTCCTTTCTTCCTTTAAATTGCACGAAATCTGCACCATTTCGCCAAATCACAATGAATTTCTCTTTTTCCTCTCTTCATCTCTTGATTATGCAACTTCCTAACCCTAGAAAACGAAGCCATGGTTCTTCATCTTCCTGTTCGTTACTTGGTATCTTTCTTCTTGTTACCATCAAAGAAATGGTTATTCTATGTTATTTCCTTCGTTTTTTTCCGGTTTATCATATTGTTATTGTCGCTTTTAAGGGTGAAAGGCGCAAAAAATGTAAGTATCTGTTGTTTTTTCTGCGTTTTTTCATGAATACACTTCGTGAATCGATGGCTTCGCGAAGATTTGCGAAGAGAAAGAGCCTGGAACGTGACGATCTCCTTCGTGAATCGATGATTTCGCGAAGATCTGCAAAGAGAAAGAGTCTGAAACGTGTGGATCTACTTTGCGAATCGATTAGTTCGCGAAGTCTACAAATAGATCGCCACGTTTCAAACCTCGCAGACTTCGCGAAAGCATCGATATGCGACGTAGATCGTCACATTTCAGACCTCGAATACCTCGCGAAAACATCGATTAGCGAAGTAAAATCACCTCTTTCCCTGCACATTTACATTCGCATGCTTCGCTAATCCTCATTTCGCGAAGCCAAAATCGTCTTTTTCGCTGCCTAACACGATTAATTTTTTCTGAAGGTGGTTGAATACGTAACATCCCTTTCTGGAAGGCGACGTCCTCGGATGCAGGGAAGATAACTTTCCT